>NW_028123496.1:0-418022 GCF_965194805.1 Balaenoptera borealis | reverse complement strand
GGGAACCAATGAGAGACTAGGTCTAGGTGTGGGGACAGGCACAGGTCACTCTATTTTCCCATCAGGAAGAAGAATTAACCACAGGCTCAGCCTGCCGCCCGGAACCACAATAGGGCCTGAAGCAATCCTGCGCTTTTGCGGCCAGCTCCCAAGAAAGCGAGTTGAAAAATCGAGCTCAGGGGCACTGCAATTCACAAACCTGCAGAGTTATAAATGAAAACTCTCGTCCACAAATATATTGAGGGAAGGCAACGAAGAGGATTTGAAAGCAAGGCAGAATTGCAGGAAACAGATTTCAGGAGGTAGATTCGAATCGCCTTTAAAGCACAGGAAAAGCGGCAAAACCTCGACCATGATGCCCTTGGCCAAAAAGGGCGTATGCGTTTTTTCCTGAATATATTCAGGAAAAAACGCATACGCCCTTTTTGGCCAACCAAGCAACCTGGAAAGGCAAATCAGCGCTACAAAGAAGTCTCGCTTCCCATCGGTCAAAAGGGCCATGCTGAATAAAGTGTCAAAACCAGAAATGCAGGACAGGCCATGGAGAAATGGGAGCCTTGCTACGCTGATGAGCGGGATGTAAATTGCCAACAGCCACTCTGGAGAAGTGTACGGTGTGTCCTGAAACATCTAAAAAACTCAGCTTAGAGAGCATAGGGCACTTCCACTCATGGGCGTATAAATTGGGAAAACTAAAAATCAGCAAGACACAGGCACCCCAAAGTTTAGGGCTGCTCTGTTGACAAGAACCTCCACTTCGTTACACCTTAAATATCCCAGGAAAGAGAAAAATGGATAAGAAAGTTGTGGTCCTTATGTACAATGGCATATCACTCAGCCATGAAATTAACGTCATAAGGCTAGTAGCAGCATGATGAGAGGATTTAGGAACGACGATTCTAAGTGAAATAAGTCACACAGAAAAAGACACTTATCATAAGATATCACTTAGAGAGGGAATGTAAAAACCGCTACACTTGAACTGAATTACAAAACAGAACAGCGTCACACGTTTAGAAGACACACTATGGCTGCTTAACGGGAAAGGTGAGGTGGGGTGATGCATAAAACAAGGGTTTCAAATTAGCTCAGATACCGTTCCATAAACCCAATATGTAATAGACAAGACCTACTCCTTGCTCAGTGAACTGGACTCAACACCCCCTGTTCACCGCCCAAGAATATATCTGACTAGTAAGAATCTTAAAACCAATGTATTGATATCCCTCTGTAAGTGAGTCAAGTGGGTGTAAACCGGCATAAACACAGCAGTGAAAAGCAGCTAAACCCCATTATAAAAATCAATTACTTTTAAAAACCCGTGAAACAAAGACAGTGAAAGAGAGAGAAATTCTTACAAAATTCGTTCAGGGGCTGTGATGCCACCTGGATTGACCATCTCTAGACCCACAGCTGATTGAGACATAAGGGTGGACACTCTTGGGGCTGAGAGGTTTGGTGAGGTTGGGTGAGCAAACGCAGACCCTTTAAAGTAATACTGCGTGGTATCCATCCCATGGGTCCAAAATCTCCAGGTTCAAGGGCATCTTCCTACATCGAAAACATGCATGAGAAACCCAGAAGATGGTACACCGTGTGATCGGGAAAGGTTTCTAAAACGCACCTCATTTCTCATCTCCTTGTGCTCGGGCTCGCCATTACAGCAGCTTTACTAGCAATCTCCCTCCTTGGAGAATGAGCACCTTTAACCTCCTGTTCTGTACAGGTTGCAAATTTGTCCTGAGGATGAACGGGAAAAGGGGGAAACAATGAGAGACTAGGTCTAAATGTGGGGACAGGCACAGGTCAATCTATTTTCCCATCAGGAAGAAGAATTAACCACAGGCTCAGCCTGCCGCCCGGAACCACAATAGGGCCTGAAGCAAACCTGCGCTTTTGCAGCCAGCTCCCAAGAAAGCGAGTTGAAAAATGGAGCTCAGGGGCACTGCAATTCACAACCCTACAGAGTTATAAATGATAACTCTCGTCCACAAATATATTGAGGGAAGGCAACGAAGAGGATTTGAAAGCAAGGCAGAATTGCAGGAAACAGATTTCAGGAGGTAGAGTCGAATCGCCTTTAAAGCACAGGAAAAGCGGCAAAACCTCGACCATGATACCCTTGGCCAAAAAGGGCGTATGCGTTTTTTCCTGAATATATTCAGGAAAAAACGCATACGCCCTTTTTGGCCAACCAAGCAACCTGGAAAGGCAAATCAGCGCTACAAAGAAGTCTCGCTTCCCATCGGTCCAAAGGGCCATGCTGAATAAAGTGTCAAAACCAGAAATGCAGGACAGGCCATGGAGAAACGGGAGCCTTGCTACGCTGATGGGCGGGATGTAAATTGCCAACAGTCACTCTGGAGAAGTGTACAGTGTGTCCTGAAACATCTAAAAAACTCAGCTTAGAGAGCATAGGGCAGTTCCACTCATGGGCGTATAAATTGGGAAAACTAAAAATCAGCAAGACACAGGCACCCCAAAGTTTAGGGCTGCTCTGTTGACAAGAACCTCCACTTCATTACACCTTAAATATCCCAGGAAAGAGAAAAATGGATAAAGAAGTTGTGGTCCTTATGTACAATGGAATGTCACTCAGGCATGAAATCAACATCATAAGGCTAGTAGCAGCATGATGAGAAGATTTAGGTACGACGATTCTAAGTGCCATAAGTCACACAGAAAAAGACACTTATCATAAGATATCACTTATAGAGGGAATGTAAAAACCGCTACACTTGAACTGAATTACAAAACAGAACAGCGTCACACGTTTAGGAAACACACTATGGCTGCTTAATGGGAAAGGTGAGGTGGGGTGATGCATAACACAAGGGTTTCAAATTAGCTCAGATACTGTTCCATAAACCCAATATGTAACAGACAAGACCTACTCCTTGCTCAGTGAACTGGATTCAACACCCCCTGTTCACCGCCCAAGAATATATCTGACTAGTAAGACTCTTAAAACCAATGTATTGATATCTCTCTGTAAGTGAGTCAAGTGGGTCTAAAGCGGCATAAACACAGCAGTGAAAAGCAGCTAAACCCCATTATAAAAATCAATTACTTTTAAAAACCCGTGAAACAAAGACAGTGAAAGAGAGAGAAATTCATACAGAATTCGTTCAGGGGCTGGGATGCCACCTTTATTGACCATCTCTAGACCCACAGCTGATTGAGACATAAGGGTGGACACTCTTGGGGCTGAGAGGCTTGGTGAGGTTGGGTGAGCAAACGCAGACCCTTTAAAGTAATACTGCGTGGTATCCATCCCATGGGTCCCAAATCTCCAGCTTCAAGGGCATCTTCCTACATCAAAAACATGCATGAGAAACCCAGAAGATGGTACACCATGTGATCGGGAAAGATGTCTAAAACGCACCTCATTTCTCATCTCCTTGTGCTCGGGTTCGCCATTCCAGCCGCTTTACTAGCAATCTCCCTCCTTGGAGAATGAGCACCTTTAACCTCCTGTTCCGTACAGGTTGCAATTTGTCCTGAGGATGAACGGGAAGAGGGGGAACCAATGAGAGACTAGGTCTAGGTGTGGGGACAGGCACAGGTCACTCTATTTTCCCATCAGGAAGAAGAATTAACCACAGGCTCAGCCTGCCGCCTGGAACCACAGTAGGGTCTGAAGCAATCCTGCGCCTTTGCGGCCAGCTCCCAAGAAAGCGAGTTGAAAAATTGAGATCAGGGGCACTGCAATTCACAAACCTGCAGAGTTATAAATGTTAACTCTCGTCCACAAATATATTGAGGGAAGGCAACGAAGAGGATTTGAAAGCAAGGCAGAATTGCAGGAAACAGATTTCAGGAGGTAGATTCGAATCGCCTTTAAAGCACAGGAAAAGCGGCAAAACTTCGACAATGATGCCCTTGGCCAAAAAGGGCGTATGCGTTTTTTCCTGAATATATTCAGGAAAAAACGCATACGCCCTTTTTGGCCAACCAAGCAACCTGGAAAGGCAAATCAGCGCTACAAAGAAGTCTCGCTTCCCATCGGTCAAAAGGGCCATGCTGAATAAAGTGTCAAAACCAGAAATGCAGGACAGGCCATGGAGGTACGGGAGCCTTGCTACGCTGATGGGCGGGATGTAAATTGCCAACAGCCACTCTGGAGAAGTGTACGGTGTGTCCTGAAACATCTAAAAAACTCAGCTTAGAGAGCATAGGGCACTTCCACTCATAGGCGTATAAATTGGGAAAACTAAAAATCAGCAAGACACAGGCACCCCAAAGTTTAGGGCTGCTCTGTTGACAAGAACCTCCACTTCGTTACAACTTAAATATCCCAGGAAATAGAAAAATGGATAAAGAAGTTGTGGTCCATATGTATAATGGCATATCACTCAGCAATGAAATCAACATCATAAGGCTAGTAGCAGCATGATGAGAAGATTTAGGTACGACGACTCTAAGTGAAATAAGTCACACAGAAAAAGGCACTTATCATAAGATATCACTTATAGAGGGAATGTAAAAACCGCTACACTTGAACTGAATTACAAAACAGAACAGCGTCACACGTTTAGGAAACACACTATGGCTGCTTAACGGGAAAGGTGAGGTGGGGTGATGCATAACACAAGGGTTTCAAATTAGCTCAGATACTGTTCCATAAACCCAATATGTAACAGACAAGACCTACTCCTTGCTCAGTGAACTGGATTCAACACCCCCTGTTCACCGCCCAAGAATATATCTGACTAGTAAGACTCTTAAAACCAATGTATTGATATCTCTCTGTAAGTGAGTCAAGTGGGTGTAAAGCGGCATAAACACAGCAGTGAAAAGCAGCTAAACCCCATTATAAAAATCAATTACTTTTAAAAACCCGTGAAACAAAGACAGTGAAAGAGAGAGAAATTCATACAGAATTCGTTCAGGGGCTGGGATGCCACCTTTATTGACCATCTCTAGACCCACAGCTGATTGAGACATAAGGGTGGACACTCTTGGGGCTGAGAGGTTTGGTGAGGTTGGGTGAGCAAACGCAGACCCTTTAAAGTAATACTGCGTGGTATCCATCCCATGGGTCCCAAATCTCCAGCTTCAAGGGCATCTTCCTACATCAAAAACATGCATGAGAAACCCAGAAGATGGTACACCATGTGATCGGGAAAGATGTCTAAAACGCACCTCATTTCTCATCTCCTTGTGCTCGGGTTCGCCATTCCAGCCGATTTACTAGCAATCTCCCTCCTTGGAGAATGAGCACCTTTAACCTCCTGTTCCATACAGGTTGCAATTTGTCCTGAGGATGAACGGGAAGAGGGGGAACCAATGAGAGACTAGGTCTAGGTGTGGGGACAGGCACAGGTCACTCTATTTTCCCATCAGGAAGAAGAATTAACCACAGGCTCAGCCTGCCGCCCGGAACCACAATAGGGCCTGAAGCAATCCTGCGCTTTTGGGGCCAGCTCCCAAGAAAGCGAGTTGAAAAATGGAGCTCAGGGGCACTGCAATTCACAAACCTGCAGAGTTATAAATGTTAACTCTCGTCCACAAATATATTGAGGGAAGGCAACGAAGAGGATTTGAAAGCAAGGCAGAATTGCAGGAAACAGATTTCAGGAGGTAGATTCGAATCGCCTTTAAAGCACAGGAAAAGCGGCAAAACTTCGACAATGATGCCCTTGGCCAAAAAGGGCGTATGCGTTTTTTCCTGAATATATTCAGGAAAAAACGCATACGCCCTTTTTGGCCAACCAAGCAAACTGGAAAGGCAAATCAGCGCTACAAAGAAGGCTCGCTTCCCATCGGTCAAAAGGGCCATGCTGAATAAAGTGTCAAAACCAGAAATGCAGGACAGGCCATGGAGGTACGGGAGCCTTGCTACGCTGATGGGCGGGATGTAAATTGCCAACAGCCACTCTGGAGAAGTGTACGGTGTGTCCTGAAACATCTAAAAAACTCAGCTTAGAGAGCATAGGGCACTTCCACTCATAGGCGTATAAATTGGGAAAACTAAAAATCAGCAAGACACAGGCACCCCAAAGTTTAGGGCTGCTCTGTTGACAAGAACCTCCACTTCGTTACAACTTAAATATCCCAGGAAATAGAAAAATGGATAAAGAAGTTGTGGTCCATATGTATAATGGCATATCACTCAGCAATGAAATCAACATCATAAGGCTAGTAGCAGCATGATGAGAAGATTTAGGTACGACGACTCTAAGTGAAATAAGTCACACAGAAAAAGGCACTTATCATAAGATATCACTTATAGAGGGAATGTAAAAACCGCTACAGTTGAACTGAATTACAAAACAGAACAGCGTCACACGTTTAGAAAACACACTATGGCTGCTTAACGGGAAAGGTGAGGTGGGGTGATGCATAAAACAAGGGTTTCAAATTAGCTCAGATACTGTTCCATAAACCCAATATGTAACAGTGAAGACCTACTCCTTGCTCAGTGAACTGGACTCAACACCCCCTGTTCACCGCCCAAGAATATATCTGACTAGTAAGAATCTTAAAACCAATGTATTGATATCCCTCTGTAACTGAGTCAAGTGGGTGTAAACCGGCATAAACACAGCAGTGAAAAGCAGCTAAACCCCATTATAAAAATCAATTACTTTTAAAAACCCGTGAAACAAAGACAGTGAAAGAGAGAGAAATTCTTACAAAATTCGTTCAGGGGCTGTGATGCCACCTGGATTGACCATCTCTAGACCCACAGCTGATTGAGACATAAGGGTGGACACTCTTGGGGCTGAGAGGTTTGGTGAGGTTGGGTGAGCAAACGCAGACCCTTTAAAGTAATACTGCGTGGTATCCACCCTATGGGTCCAAAATCTCCAGGTTCAAGGGCATCTTCCTACATCGAAAACATGCATGAGAAACCCAGAAGATGGTACACCGTGTGATCGGGAAAGGTTTCTAAAACGCACCTCATTTCTCATCTCCTTGTGCTCGGGCTTCCCATTACAGCCGCTTTACTAGCAATCTCCCTCCTTGGAGAATGAGCACCTTTAACCTCCTGTTCTGTACAGGTTGCGAATTTGTCCTGAGGATGAACGGGAAGAGGGGGAACCAATGAGAGACTAGGTCTAGGTGTGGGGACAGGCACAGGTCACTCTATTTTCCCATCAGGAAGAAGAATTAACCACAGGCTCAGCCTGCCGCCCGGAACCACAATAGGGCCTGAAGCAATCCTGCGCTTTTGGGGCCAGCTCCCAAGAAAGCGAGTTGAAAAATGGAGCTCAGGGGCACTGCAATTCACAAACCTGCAGAGTTAGAAATGATAACTCTCGTCCACAAATATATTGAGGGAAGGCAACGAAGAGGATTTGAAAGCAAGGCAGAATTGCAGGAAACAGATTTCAGGAGGTAGATTCGAATCGCCTTTAAAGCACAGGAAAAGCGGCAAAACCTCGACCATGATGCCCTTGGCCAAAAAGGGCGTATGCGTTTTTTCCTGAATATATTCAGGAAAAAACGCATACGCCCTTTTTGGCCAACCAAGCAACCTGGAAAGGCAAATCAGCGCTACAAAGAAGTCTCGCTTCCCATCGGTCAAAAGGGCCATGCTGAATAAAGTGTCAAAACCAGAAATGCAGGACAGGCCATGGAGGTACGGGAGCCTTGCTACGCTGATGGGCGGGATGTAAATTGCCAACAGCCACTCTGGAGAAGTGTACGGTGTGTCCTGAAACATCTAAAAAACTCAGCTTAGAGAGCATAGGGCACTTCCACTCATAGGCGTATAAATTGGGAAAACTAAAAATCAGCAAGACACAGGCACCCCAAAGTTTAGGGCTGCTCTGTTGACAAGAACCTCCACTTCGTTACAACTTAAATATCCCAGGAAATAGAAAAATGGATAAAGAAGTTGTGGTCCATATGTATAATGGCATATCACTCAGCAATGAAATCAACATCATAAGGCTAGTAGCAGCATGATGAGAAGATTTAGGTACGACGACTCTAAGTGAAATAAGTCACACAGAAAAAGGCACTTATCATAAGATATCACTTATAGAGGGAATGTAAAAACCGCTACACTTGAACTGAATTACAAAACAGAACAGCGTCACACGTTTAGAAAACACACTATGGCTGCTTAACGGGAAAGGTGAGGTGGGGTGATGCATAAAACAAGGGTTTCAAATTAGCTCAGATACTGTTCCATAAACCCAATATGTAACAGTCAAGACCTACTCCTTGCTCAGTGAACTGGACTCAACACCCCCTGTTCACCGCCCAAGAATATATCTGACTAGTAAGAATCTTAAAACCAATGTATTGATATCCCTCTGTAACTGAGTCAAGTGGGTGTAAACCGGCATAAACACAGCAGTGAAAAGCAGCTAAACCCCATTATAAAAATCAATTACTTTTAAAAACCCGTGAAACAAAGACAGTGAAAGAGAGAGAAATTCTTACAAAATTCGTTCAGGGGCTGTGATGCCACCTGGATTGACCATCTCTAGACCCACAGCTGATTGAGACATAAGGGTGGACACTCTTCGGGCTGAGAGGTTTGGTGAGGTTGGGTGAGCAAACGCAGACCCTTTAAAGTAATACTGCGTGGTACCCATCCCATGGGTCCAAAATCTCCAGGTTCAAGGGCATCTTCCTACATCGAAAACATGCATGAGAAACCCAGAAGATGGTACACCGTGTGATCGGGAAAGGTTTCTAAAACGCACCTCATTTCTCATCTCCTTGTGCTCGGGTTGGCCATTACAGCCGCTTTACTAGCAATTTCCGTCCTTGGAGAATCAGCCCCTTTAACCTTCTGTTCCGTACAGGTTGCAATTTGTCCTGAGGATAAACGGGAAGAGGGGGAACCAATGAGAGACTAGCTCTAGGTGTTGGGACAGCCACAGGTCACTCTATTTTCCCATCAAGAAGAAGGATTAACCACAGGCTCAGCCTGCCGCCCGGAAGCAGAACAGGGCCTGAAGCAATCCTGTGCTTTTGCGGCCAGCTCCCAAAAAAGCGAGTTGAAAAATCGCGCTCAGGGGCACTGCAATTCACAAACCTGCAGAGTTAGAAATGATAACTCTCGTCCACAAATATATTGAGGGAAGGCAACGAAGAGGATTTGAAAGCATAGCAGAATTGCAGGAAACAGATTTCAGGAGGTAGAGTCGAATCGCCTTTAAAGCACAGGAAAGGCGGCAAAACCTCGACAATGATGCCCTTGGCCAAAAAGGGCGTATGCGTTTTTTCCTGAATATATTCAGGAAAAAACGCATACGCCCTTTTTGGCCAACCAAGCAACCTGGAAAGGCAAATCAGCGCTACAAAGAAGTCTCGCTTCCCATCGGTCAAAAGGGCCATGCTGAATAAAGTGTCAAAACCAGAAATGTAGGACAGGCCATGGAGAAACGGGAGCCTTGCTACGCTGATGGGCGGGATGTAAATTGCCAACAGCCACTCTGGAGAAGTGTACGGTGTGTCCTGAAACATCTAAAAAACTCAGCTTAGAGAGCATAGGGCACTTCCACTCATGGGCGTATAAATTGGGAAAACTAAAAATCAGCAAGACACAGGCACCCCAAAGTTTAGGGCTGCTCTGTTGACAAGAACCTCCACTTCATTACACCTTAAATATCCCAGGAAAGAGAAAAATGGATAAGGAAGTTGTGGTCCTTATGTACAATGGAATGTCACTCAGCCATGAAATTAACGTCATAAGGCTAGTAGCAGCATGATGAGAGGTTTTAGGTACGACGATTCTAAGTGAAATAAGTCACACAGAAAAAGACACTTATCATAAGATATCACTTAGAGAGGGAATGTAAAAACCGCTACACTTGAACTGAATTACAAAACAGAACAGCGTCACACGTTTAGAAGACACACTATGGCTGCTTAACGGGAAAGGTGAGGTGGTGTGATGCATAAAACAAGGGTTTCAAATTAGCTCAGATACCGTTCCATAAACCCAATATGTAATAGACAAGACCTACTCCTTGCTCAGTGAACTGGACTCAACACCCCCTGTTCACCGCCCAAGAATATATCTGACTAGTAAGAATCTTAAAACCAATGTATTGATATCCCTCTGTAAGTGAGTCACGTGGGTGTAAACCGGCATAAACACAGCAGTGAAAAGCAGCTAAACCCCGTTATAAAAATCAATTACTTTTAAAAACCCGTGAAACTAAGACAGTGAAGAGAGAGAAATTCTTACAAAATTCGTTCAGGGGCTGTGATGCCACCTGGATTGACAATCTCTAGACCCACAGCTGATTGAGACATAAGGGTGGACACTCTTGGGGCTGAGAGGTTTGGTGAGGTTGGGTGAGCAAACGCAGACCCTTTAAAGTAATACTGCGTGGTACCCATCCCATGGGTCCAAAATCTCCAGGTTCAAGGGCATCTTCCTACATCGAAAACATGCATGAGAAACCCAGAAGACGGTACACCGTGTGATCGGGAAAGGTTTCTAAAACGCACCTCATTTCTCATCTCCTTGTGCTCGGGCTCGCCATTCCAGCCGCTTTACTAGCAATCTCCCTCCTTGGAGAATGAGCACCTTTAACCTCCTGTTCTGTACAGGTTGCAAATTTGTCCTGAGGATGAACGGGAAGAGGGGGAACCAATGAGAGACTAGGTCTAGGTGTGGGGACAGGCACAGGTCACTCTATTTTCCCATCAGGAAGAAGAATTAACCACAGGCTCAGCCTGCCGCCCGGAACCACAATAGGGCCTGAAGCAATCCTGCGCTTTTGCGGCCAGCTCCCAAGAAAGCGAGTTGAAAAATGGAGCTCAGGGGCACTGCAATTCACAAACCTGCAGAGTTAGAAATGATAACTCTCGTCCACAAATATATTGAGGGAAGGCAACGAAGAGGATTTGAAAGCAAGGCAGAATTGCAGGAAACAGATTTCAGGAGGTAGATTCGAATCGCCTTTAAAGCACAGGAAAAGTGGCAAAACCTCGACCATGATGCCCTTGGCCAAAAACGGCGTATGCGTTTTTTCCTGAATATATTCAGGAAAAAACGCATACGCCCTTTTTGGCCAACCAAGCAACCTGGAAAGGCAAATCAGCGCTACAAAGAAGTCTCGCTTCCCATCGGTCAAAAGGGCCATGCTGAATAAAGTGTCAAAACCAGAAATGCAGGACAGGCCATGGAGAAACGGGAACCTTGCTACGCTGATGGGCGGGATGTAAATTGCCAACAGCCACTCTGGAGAAGTGTACGGTGTGTCCTGAAACATCTAAAAAACTCAGATTAGAGAGCATAGGGCACTTCCACTCATGGGCGTATAAATTGGGAAAACTAAAAATCAGCAAGACACAGGCACCCCAAAGTTTAGGGCTGCTCTGTTGACAAGAACCTCCACTTCGTTACACCTTAAATATCCCAGGAAAGAGAAAAATGGATAAAGAAGTTGTGGTCCATATGTATAATGGCATATCACTCAGCAATGAAATCAACATCATCAGGCTAGTAGCAGCATGATGAGAAGATTTAGGTACGACGATGCTAAGTGAAATAAGTCACACAGAAAAAGGCACTTATCATAAGATATCACTTATAGAGGGAATGTAAAAACCGCTACACTTGAACTGAATTACAAAACAGAACAGCGTCACACGTTTAGAAAACACACTATGGCTGCTTAACGGGAAAGGTGAGGTGGGGTGATGCATAACACAAGGGTTTCAAATTAGCTCAGATACTGTTCCATAAACCCAATATGTAACAGACAAGACCTACTCCTTGCTCAGTGAACTGGATTCAACACCCCCTGTTCACCGCCCAAGAATATATCTGACTAGTAAGACTCTTAAAACCAATGTATTGATATCTCTCTGTAAGTGAGTCAAGTGGGTGTAAAGCGGCATAAACACAGCAGTGAAAAGCAGCTAAACCCCATTATAAAAATCAATTACTTTTAAAAACCCGTGAAACAAAGACAGTGAAAGAGAGAGAAATTCATACAGAATTCGTTCAGGGGCTGGGATGCCACCTTTATTGACCATCTCTAGACCCACAGCTGATTGAGACATAAGGGTGGACACTCTTGGGGCTGAGAGGTTTGGTGAGGTTGGGTGAGCAAACGCAGACCCTTTAAAGTAATACTGCGTGGTATCCATCCCATGGGTCCCAAATCTCCAGCTTCAAGGGCATCTTCCTACATCAAAAACATGCATGAGAAACCCAGAAGATGGTACACCATGTGATCGGGAAAGATGTCTAAAACGCACCTCATTTCTCATCTCCTTGTGCTCGGGTTCGCCATTCCAGCCGATTTACTAGCAATCTCCCTCCTTGGAGAATGAGCACCTTTAACCTCCTGTTCCATACAGGTTGCAATTTGTCCTGAGGATGAACGGGAAGAGGGGGAACCAATGAGAGACTAGGTCTAGGTGTGGGGACAGGCACAGGTCACTCTATTTTCCCATCAGGAAGAAGAATTAACCACAGGCTCAGCCTGCCGCCCGGAACCACAATAGGGCCTGAAGCAATCCTGCGCTTTTGGGGCCAGCTCCCAAGAAAGCGAGTTGAAAAATGGAGCTCAGGGGCACTGCAATTCACAAACCTGCAGAGTTATAAATGTTAACTCTCGTCCACAAATATATTGAGGGAAGGCAACGAAGAGGATTTGAAAGCAAGGCAGAATTGCAGGAAACAGATTTCAGGAGGTAGATTCGAATCGCCTTTAAAGCACAGGAAAAGCGGCAAAACTTCGACAATGATGCCCTTGGCCAAAAAGGGCGTATGCGTTTTTTCCTGAATATATTCAGGAAAAAACGCATACGCCCTTTTTGGCCAACCAAGGAAACTGGAAAGGCAAATCAGCGCTACAAAGAAGGCTCGCTTCCCATCGGTCAAAAGGGCCATGCTGAATAAAGTGTCAAAACCAGAAATGCAGGACAGGCCATGGAGGTACGGGAGCCTTGCTACGCTGATGGGCGGGATGTAAATTGCCAACAGCCACTCTGGAGAAGTGTACGGTGTGTCCTGAAACATCTAAAAAACTCAGCTTAGAGAGCATAGGGCACTTCCACTCATAGGCGTATAAATTGGGAAAACTAAAAATCAGCAAGACACAGGCACCCCAAAGTTTAGGGCTGCTCTGTTGACAAGAACCTCCACTTCGTTACAACTTAAATATCCCAGGAAATAGAAAAATGGATAAAGAAGTTGTGGTCCATATGTATAATGGCATATCACTCAGCAATGAAATCAACATCATAAGGCTAGTAGCAGCATGATGAGAAGATTTAGGTACGACGACTCTAAGTGAAATAAGTCACACAGAAAAAGGCACTTATCATAAGATATCACTTATAGAGGGAATGTAAAAACCGCTACAGTTGAACTGAATTACAAAACAGAACAGCGTCACACGTTTAGAAAACACACTATGGCTGCTTAACGGGAAAGGTGAGGTGGGGTGATGCATAAAACAAGGGTTTCAAATTAGCTCAGATACTGTTCCATAAACCCAATATGTAACAGTGAAGACCTACTCCTTGCTCAGTGAACTGGACTCAACACCCCCTGTTCACCGCCCAAGAATATATCTGACTAGTAAGAATCTTAAAACCAATGTATTGATATCCCTCTGTAACTGAGTCAAGTGGGTGTAAACCGGCATAAACACAGCAGTGAAAAGCAGCTAAACCCCATTATAAAAATCAATTACTTTTAAAAACCCGTGAAACAAAGACAGTGAAAGAGAGAGAAATTCTTACAAAATTCGTTCAGGGGCTGTGATGCCACCTGGATTGACCATCTCTAGACCCACAGCTGATTGAGACATAAGGGTGGACACTCTTGGGGCTGAGAGGTTTGGTGAGGTTGGGTGAGCAAACGCAGACCCTTTAAAGTAATACTGCGTGGTATCCACCCTATGGGTCCAAAATCTCCAGGTTCAAGGGCATCTTCCTACATCGAAAACATGCATGAGAAACCCAGAAGATGGTACACCGTGTGATCGGGAAAGGTTTCTAAAACGCACCTCATTTCTCATCTCCTTGTGCTCGGGCTTCCCATTACAGCCGCTTTACTAGCAATCTCCCTCCTTGGAGAATGAGCACCTTTAACCTCCTGTTCTGTACAGGTTGCAAATTTGTCCTGAGGATGAACGGGAAGAGGGGGAACCAATGAGAGACTAGGTCTAGGTGTGGGGACAGGCACAGGTCACTCTATTTTCCCATCAGGAAGAAGAATTAACCACAGGCTCAGCCTGCCGCCCGGAACCACAATAGGGCCTGAAGCAATCCTGCGCTTTTGGGGCCAGCTCCCAAGAAAGCGAGTTGAAAAATGGAGCTCAGGGGCACTGCAATTCACAAACCTGCAGAGTTAGAAATGATAACTCTCGTCCACAAATATATTGAGGGAAGGCAACGAAGAGGATTTGAAAGCAAGGCAGAATTGCAGGAAACAGATTTCAGGAGGTAGATTCGAATCGCCTTTAAAGCACAGGAAAAGCGGCAAAACCTCGACCATGATGCCCTTGGCCAAAAAGGGCGTATGCGTTTTTTCCTGAATATATTCAGGAAAAAACGCATACGCCCTTTTTGGCCAACCAAGCAACCTGGAAAGGCAAATCAGCGCTACAAAGAAGTCTCGCTTCCCATCGGTCAAAAGGGCCATGCTGAATAAAGTGTCAAAACCAGAAATGCAGGACAGGCCATGGAGGTACGGGAGCCTTGCTACGCTGATGGGCGGGATGTAAATTGCCAACAGCCACTCTGGAGAAGTGTACGGTGTGTCCTGAAACATCTAAAAAACTCAGCTTAGAGAGCATAGGGCACTTCCACTCATAGGCGTATAAATTGGGTAAACTAAAAATCAGCAAGACACAGGCACCCCAAAGTTTAGGGCTGCTCTGTTGACAAGAACCTCCACTTCGTTACAACTTAAATATCCCAGGAAATAGAAAAATGGATAAAGAAGTTGTGGTCCATATGTATAATGGCATATCACTCAGCAATGAAATCAACATCATAAGGCTAGTAGCAGCATGATGAGAAGATTTAGGTACGACGACTCTAAGTGAAATAAGTCACACAGAAAAAGGCACTTATCATAAGATATCACTTATAGAGGGAATGTAAAAACCGCTACACTTGAACTGAATTACAAAACAGAACAGCGTCACACGTTTAGAAAACACACTATGGCTGCTTAACGGGAAAGGTGAGGTGGGGTGATGCATAAAACAAGGGTTTCAAATTAGCTCAGATACTGTTCCATAAACCCAATATGTAACAGTCAAGACCTACTCCTTGCTCAGTGAACTGGACTCAACACCCCCTGTTCACCGCCCAAGAATATATCTGACTAGTAAGAATCTTAAAACCAATGTATTGATATCCCTCTGTAACTGAGTCAAGTGGGTGTAAACCGGCATAAACACAGCAGTGAAAAGCAGCTAAACCCCATTATAAAAATCAATTACTTTTAAAAACCCGTGAAACAAAGACAGTGAAAGAGAGAGAAATTCTTACAAAATTCGTTCAGGGGCTGTGATGCCACCTGGATTGACCATCTCTAGACCCACAGCTGATTGAGACATAAGGGTGGACACTCTTCGGGCTGAGAGGTTTGGTGAGGTTGGGTGAGCAAACGCAGACCCTTTAAAGTAATACTGCGTGGTACCCATCCCATGGGTCCAAAATCTCCAGGTTCAAGGGCATCTTCCTACATCGAAAACATGCATGAGAAACCCAGAAGATGGTACACCGTGTGATCGGGAAAGGTTTCTAAAACGCACCTCATTTCTCATCTCCTTGTGCTCGGGTTGGCCATTACAGCCGCTTTACTAGCAATTTCCGTCCTTGGAGAATCAGCCCCTTTAACCTTCTGTTCCGTACAGGTTGCAATTTGTCCTGAGGATAAACGGGAAGAGGGGGAACCAATGAGAGACTAGCTCTAGGTGTTGGGACAGCCACAGGTCACTCTATTTTCCCATCAAGAAGAAGGATTAACCACAGGCTCAGCCTGCCGCCCGGAAGCAGAACAGGGCCTGAAGCAATCCTGTGCTTTTGCGGCCAGCTCCCAAAAAAGCGAGTTGAAAAATCGCGCTCAGGGGCACTGCAATTCACAAACCTGCAGAGTTAGAAATGATAACTCTCGTCCACAAATATATTGAGGGAAGGCAACGAAGAGGATTTGAAAGCATAGCAGAATTGCAGGAAACAGATTTCAGGAGGTAGAGTCGAATCGCCTTTAAAGCACAGGAAAGGCGGCAAAACCTCGACAATGATGCCCTTGGCCAAAAAGGGCGTATGCGTTTTTTCCTGAATATATTCAGGAAAAAACGCATACGCCCTTTTTGGCCAACCAAGCAACCTGGAAAGGCAAATCAGCGCTACAAAGAAGTCTCGCTTCCCATCGGTCAAAAGGGCCATGCTGAATAAAGTGTCAAAACCAGAAATGTAGGACAGGCCATGGAGAAACGGGAGCCTTGCTACGCTGATGGGCGGGATGTAAATTGCCAACAGCCACTCTGGAGAAGTGTACGGTGTGTCCTGAAACATCTATAAAACTCAGCTTAGAGAGCATAGGGCACTTCCACTCATGGGCGTATAAATTGGGAAAACTAAAAATCAGCAAGACACAGGCACCCCAAAGTTTAGGGCTGCTCTGTTGACAAGAACCTCCACTTCATTACACCTTAAATATCCCAGGAAAGAGAAAAATGGATAAGGAAGTTGTGGTCCTTATGTACAATGGAATGTCACTCAGCCATGAAATTAACGTCATAAGGCTAGTAGCAGCATGATGAGAGGTTTTAGGTACGACGATTCTAAGTGAAATAAGTCACACAGAAAAAGACACTTATCATAAGATATCACTTAGAGAGGGAATGTAAAAACCGCTACACTTGAACTGAATTACAAAACAGAACAGCGTCACACGTTTAGAAGACACACTATGGCTGCTTAACGGGAAAGGTGAGGTGGTGTGATGCATAAAACAAGGGTTTCAAATTAGCTCAGATACCGTTCCATAAACCCAATATGTAATAGACAAGACCTACTCCTTGCTCAGTGAACTGGACTCAACACCCCCTGTTCACCGCCCAAGAATATATCTGACTAGTAAGAATCTTAAAACCAATGTATTGATATCCCTCTGTAAGTGAGTCACGTGGGTGTAAACCGGCATAAACACAGCAGTGAAAAGCAGCTAAACCCCGTTATAAAAATCAATTACTTTTAAAAACCCGTGAAACTAAGACAGTGAAGAGAGAGAAATTCTTACAAAATTCGTTCAGGGGCTGTGATGCCACCTGGATTGACAATCTCTAGACCCACAGCTGATTGAGACATAAGGGTGGACACTCTTGGGGCTGAGAGGTTTGGTGAGGTTGGGTGAGCAAACGCAGACCCTTTAAAGTAATACTGCGTGGTACCCATCCCATGGGTCCAAAATCTCCAGGTTCAAGGGCATCTTCCTACATCGAAAACATGCATGAGAAACCCAGAAGACGGTACACCGTGTGATCGGGAAAGGTTTCTAAAACGCACCTCATTTCTCATCTCCTTGTGCTCGGGCTCGCCATTCCAGCCGCTTTACTAGCAATCTCCCTCCTTGGAGAATGAGCACCTTTAACCTCCTGTTCTGTACAGGTTGCAAATTTGTCCTGAGGATGAACGGGAAGAGGGGGAACCAATGAGAGACTAGGTCTAGGTGTGGGGACAGGCACAGGTCACTCTATTTTCCCATCAGGAAGAAGAATTAACCACAGGCTCAGCCTGCCGCCCGGAACCACAATAGGGCCTGAAGCAATCCTGCGCTTTTGCGGCCAGCTCCCAAGAAAGCGAGTTGAAAAATGGAGCTCAGGGGCACTGCAATTCACAAACCTGCAGAGTTAGAAATGATAACTCTCGTCCACAAATATATTGAGGGAAGGCAACGAAGAGGATTTGAAAGCAAGGCAGAATTGCAGGAAACAGATTTCAGGAGGTAGATTCGAATCGCCTTTAAAGCACAGGAAAAGTGGCAAAACCTCGACCATGATGCCCTTGGCCAAAAACGGCGTATGCGTTTTTTCCTGAATATATTCAGGAAAAAACGCATACGCCCTTTTTGGCCAACCAAGCAACCTGGAAAGGCAAATCAGCGCTACAAAGAAGTCTCGCTTCCCATCGGTCAAAAGGGCCATGCTGAATAAAGTGTCAAAACCAGAAATGCAGGACAGGCCATGGAGAAACGGGAACCTTGCTACGCTGATGGGCGGGATGTAAATTGCCAACAGCCACTCTGGAGAAGTGTACGGTGTGTCCTGAAACATCTAAAAAACTCAGATTAGAGAGCATAGGGCACTTCCACTCATGGGCGTATAAATTGGGAAAACTAAAAATCAGCAAGACACAGGCACCCCAAAGTTTAGGGCTGCTCTGTTGACAAGAACCTCCACTTCGTTACACCTTAAATATCCCAGGAAAGAGAAAAATGGATAAAGAAGTTGTGGTCCATATGTATAATGGCATATCACTCAGCAATGAAATCAACATCATCAGGCTAGTAGCAGCATGATGAGAAGATTTAGGTACGACGATGCTAAGTGAAATAAGTCACACAGAAAAAGGCACTTATCATAAGATATCACTTATAGAGGGAATGTAAAAACCGCTACACTTGAACTGAATTACAAAACAGAACAGCGTCACACGTTTAGAAAACACACTATGGCTGCTTAACGGGAAAGGTGAGGTGGGGTGATGCATAACACAAGGGTTTCAAATTAGCTCAGATACTGTTCCATAAACCCAATATGTAACAGACAAGACCTACTCCTTGCTCAGTGAACTGGATTCAACACCCCCTGTTCACCGCCCAAGAATATATCTGACTAGTAAGACTCTTAAAACCAATGTATTGATATCTCTCTGTAAGTGAGTCAAGTGGGTGTAAAGCGGCATAAACACAGCAGTGAAAAGCAGCTAAACCCCATTATAAAAATCAATTACTTTTAAAAACCCGTGAAACAAAGACAGTGAAAGAGAGAGAAATTCATACAGAATTCGTTCAGGGGCTGGGATGCCACCTTTATTGACCATCTCTAGACCCACAGCTGATTGAGACATAAGGGTGGACACTCTTCGGGCTGAGAGGTTTGGTGAGGTTGGGTGAGCAAACGCAGACCCTTTAAAGTAATACTGCGTGGTACCCATCCCATGGGTCCAAAATCTCCAGGTTCAAGGGCATCTTCCTACATCGAAAACATGCATGAGAAACCCAGAAGATGGTACACCGTGTGATCGGGAAAGGTTTCTAAAACGCACCTCATTTCTCATCTCCTTGTGCTCGGGCTCGCCATTCCAGCCGCTTTACTAGCAATCTCCCTCCTTGGAGAATGAGCACCTTTAACCTCCTGTTCTGTACAGGTTGCAAATTTGTCCTGAGGATGAACGGGAAGAGGGGGAACCAATGAGAGACTAGGTCTAGGTGTGGGGACAGGCACAGGTCACTCTATTTTCCCATCAGGAAGAAGGATTAACCACAGGCTCAGCCTGCCGCCCGGAAGCAGAACAGGGCCTGAAGCAATCCTGTGCTTTTGCGGCCAGCTCCCAAAAAAGCGAGTTGAAAAATCGCGCTCAGGGGCACTGCAATTCACAAACCTGCAGAGTTAGAAATGATAACTCTCGTCCACAAATATATTGAGGGAAGGCAACGAAGAGGATTTGAAAGCATAGCAGAATTGCAGGAAACAGATTTCAGGAGGTAGAGTCGAATCGCCTTTAAAGCACAGGAAAGGCGGCAAAACCTCGACAATGATGCCCTTGGCCAAAAAGGGCGTATGCGTTTTTTCCTGAATATATTCAGGAAAAAACGCATACGCCCTTTTTGGCCAACCAAGCAACCTGGAAAGGCAAATCAGCGCTACAAAGAAGTCTCGCTTCCCATCGGTCAAAAGGGCCATGCTGAATAAAGTGTCAAAACCAGAAATGTAGGACAGGCCATGGAGAAACGGGAGCCTTGCTACGCTGATGGGCGGGATGTAAATTGCCAACAGCCACTCTGGAGAAGTGTACGGTGTGTCCTGAAACATCTAAAAAACTCAGCTTAGAGAGCATAGGGCACTTCCACTCATGGGCGTATAAATTGGGAAAACTAAAAATCAGCAAGACACAGGCACCCCAAAGTTTAGGGCTGCTCTGTTGACAAGAACCTCCACTTCGTTACACCTTAAATATCCCAGGAAAGAGAAAAATGGATAAGGAAGTTGTGGTCCTTATGTACAATGGCATATCACTCAGCCATGAAATTAACGTCATAAGGCTAGTAGCAGCATGATGAGAGGTTTTAGGTACGACGATTCTAAGTGAAATAAGTCACACAGAAAAAGACACTTATCATAAGATATCACTTAGAGAGGGAATGTAAAAACCGCTACACTTGAACTGAATTACAAAACAGAACAGCGTCACACGTTTAGAAGACACACTATGGCTGCTTAACGGGAAAGGTGAGGTGGTGTGATGCATAAAACAAGGGTTTCAAATTAGCTCAGATACCGTTCCATAAACCCAATATGTAATAGACAAGACCTACTCCTTGCTCAGTGAACTGGACTCAACACCCCCTGTTCACCGCCCAAGAATATATCTGACTAGTAAGAATCTTAAAACCAATGTATTGATATCCCTCTGTAAGTGAGTCACGTGGGTGTAAACCGGCATAAACACAGCAGTGAAAAGCAGCTAAACCCCGTTATAAAAATCAATTACTTTTAAAAACCCGTGAAACTAAGACAGTGAAGAGAGAGAAATTCTTACAAAATTCGTTCAGGGGCTGTGATGCCACCTGGATTGACAATCTCTAGACCCACAGCTGATTGAGACATAAGGGTGGACACTCTTGGGGCTGAGAGGTTTGGTGAGGTTGGGTGAGCAAACGCAGACCCTTTAAAGTAATACTGCGTGGTACCCATCCCATGGGTCCAAAATCTCCAGGTTCAAGGGCATCTTCCTACATCGAAAACATGCATGAGAAACCCAGAAGACGGTACACCGTGTGATCGGGAAAGGTTTCTAAAACGCACCTCATTTCTCATCTCCTTGTGCTCGGGCTCGCCATTCCAGCCGCTTTACTAGCAATCTCCCTCCTTGGAGAATGAGCACCTTTAACCTCCTGTTCTGTACAGGTTGCAAATTTGTCCTGAGGATGAACGGGAAGAGGGGGAACCAATGAGAGACTAGGTCTAGGTGTGGGGACAGGCACAGGTCACTCTATTTTCCCATCAGGAAGAAGAATTAACCACAGGCTCAGCCTGCCGCCCGGAACCACAATAGGGCCTGAAGCAATCCTGCGCTTTTGGGGCCAGCTCCCAAGAAAGCGAGTTGAAAAATGGAGCTCAGGGGCACTGCAATTCACAAACCTGCAGAGTTAGAAATGATAACTCTCGTCCACAAATATATTGAGGGAAGGCAACGAAGAGGATTTGAAAGCAAGGCAGAATTGCAGGAAACAGATTTCAGGAGGTAGATTCGAATCGCCTTTAAAGCACAGGAAAAGCGGCAAAACCTCGACAATGATGCCCTTGGCCAAAAAGGGCGTATGCGTTTTTTCCTGAATATATTCAGGAAAAAACGCATACGCCCTTTTTGGCCAACCAAGCAACCTGGAAAGGCAATTCAGCGCTACAAAGAAGTCTCGCTTCCCATCGGTCAAAAGGGCCATGCTGAATAAAGTGTCAAAACCAGAAATGCAGGACAGGCCATGGAGAAACGGGAGCCTTGCTACGCTGATGGGCGGGATTTAAATTGCCAACAGCCACTCTGGAGAAGTGTACGGTGTGTCCTGAAACATCTAAAACACTCAGCTTAGAGAGCATAGGGCACTTCCACTCATGGGCGTATAAATTGGGAAAACTAAAAATCAGCAAGACACAGGCACCCCAAAGTTTAGGGCTGGTCTGATGACAAGAACCTCCACTTCATTACACCTTAAATATCCCAGGAAAGAGAAAAATGGATAAAGAAGTTGTGGTCCTTATGTACAATGGAATATCACTCAGGCATGAAATCAACATCATAAGGCTAGTAGCAGCATGATGAGAAGATTTAGGTACGACGATTCTAAGTGAAATAAGTCACACAGAAAAAGGCACTTATCATAAGATATCACTTATAGAGGGAATGTAAAAACCGCTACACTTGAACTGAATTACAAAACAGAACAGCGTCACACGTTTAGAAAACACACTATGGCTGCTTAACGGGAAAGGTGAGGTGGGGTGATGCATAACACAAGGGTTTCAAATTAGCTCAGATACTGTTCCATAAACCCAATATGTAATAGACAAGACCTACTCCTTGCTCAGTGAACTGGACTCAACACCCCCTGTTCACCGCCCAAGAATATATCTGACTAGTAAGACTCTTAAAACCAATGTATTGATATCTCTCTGTAAGTGAGTCAAGTGGGTGTAAATCGGCATAAACACAGCAGTGAAAAGCAGCCAAACCCCATTATAAAAGTCAATTACTTTTAAAAACCCGTGAAACAAAGACAGTGAAACAGAGAGAAATTCATACAGAATTCGTTCAGGGGCTGGGATGCCACCTTTATTGACCATCTCTAGACCCACAGCTGATTGAGACATAAGGGTGGACACTCTTCGGGCTGAGAGGTTTGGTGAGGTTGGGTGAGCAAACGCAGACCCTTTAAAGTAATACTGCGTGGTACCCATCCCATGGGTCCAAAATCTCCAGGTTCAAGGGCATCTTCCTACATCGAAAACATGCATGAGAAACCCAGAAGACGGTACACCGTGTGATCGGGAAAGGTTTCTAAAACGCACCTCATTTCTCATCTCCTTGTGCTCGGGCTCGCCATTACAGCCACTTTACTAGCAATCTCCCTCCTTGGAGAATCAGCACCTTTAACCTCCTGTTCCGAACAGGTTGCAATTTGTCCTGAGGATGAACGGGAAGAGGGGGAACCAATGAGAGACTAGGTCTAGGTGTGGGGACAGGCACAGGTCACTCTATTTTCCCATCAGGAAGAAGGATTAACCACAGGCTCAGCCTGCCGCCCGGAAGCAGAACAGGGCCTGAAGCAATCCTGTGCTTTTGCGGCCAGCTCCCAAAAAAGCGAGTTGAAAAATCGCGCTCAGGGGCACTGCAATTCACAAACCTGCAGAGTTAGAAATGATAACTCTCGTCCACAAATATATTGAGGGAAGGCAACGAAGAGGATTTGAAAGCATAGCAGAATTGCAGGAAACAGATTTCAGGAGGTAGAGTCGAATCGCCTTTAAAGCACAGGAAAGGCGGCAAAACCTCGACAATGATGCCCTTGGCCAAAAAGGGCGTATGCGTTTTTTCCTGAATATATTCAGGAAAAAACGCATACGCCCTTTTTGGCCAACCAAGCAACCTGGAAAGGCAAATCAGCGCTACAAAGAAGTCTCGCTTCCCATCGGTCAAAAGGGCCATGCTGAATAAAGTGTCAAAACCAGAAATGTAGGACAGGCCATGGAGAAACGGGAGCCTTGCTACGCTGATGGGCGGGATGTAAATTGCCAACAGCCACTCTGGAGAAGTGTACGGTGTGTCCTGAAACATCTAAAAAACTCAGCTTAGAGAGCATAGGGCACTTCCACTCATGGGCGTATAAATTGGGAAAACTAAAAATCAGCAAGACACAGGCACCCCAAAGTTTAGGGCTGCTCTGTTGACAAGAACCTCCACTTCGTTACACCTTAAATATCCCAGGAAAGAGAAAAATGGATAAGGAAGTTGTGGTCCTTATGTACAATGGCATATCACTCAGCCATGAAATTAACGTCATAAGGCTAGTAGCAGCATGATGAGAGGTTTTAGGTACGACGATTCTAAGTGAAATAAGTCACACAGAAAAAGACACTTATCATAAGATATCACTTAGAGAGGGAATGTAAAAACCGCTACACTTGAACTGAATTACAAAACAGAACAGCGTCACACGTTTAGAAGACACACTATGGCTGCTTAACGGGAAAGGTGAGGTGGTGTGATGCATAAAACAAGGGTTTCAAATTAGCTCAGATACCGTTCCATAAACCCAATATGTAATAGACAAGACCTACTCCTTGCTCAGTGAACTGGACTCAACACCCCCTGTTCACCGCCCAAGAATATATCTGACTAGTAAGAATCTTAAAACCAATGTATTGATATCCCTCTGTAAGTGAGTCACGTGGGTGTAAACCGGCATAAACACAGCAGTGAAAAGCAGCTAAACCCCGTTATAAAAATCAATTACTTTTAAAAACCCGTGAAACTAAGACAGTGAAGAGAGAGAAATTCTTACAAAATTCGTTCAGGGGCTGTGATGCCACCTGGATTGACAATCTCTAGACCCACAGCTGATTGAGACATAAGGGTGGACACTCTTGGGGCTGAGAGGTTTGGTGAGGTTGGGTGAGCAAACGCAGACCCTTTAAAGTAATACTGCGTGGTACCCATCCCATGGGTCCAAAATCTCCAGGTTCAAGGGCATCTTCCTACATCGAAAACATGCATGAGAAACCCAGAAGACGGTACACCGTGTGATCGGGAAAGGTTTCTAAAACGCACCTCATTTCTCATCTCCTTGTGCTCGGGCTCGCCATTCCAGCCGCTTTACTAGCAATCTCCCTCCTTGGAGAATGAGCACCTTTAACCTCCTGTTCTGTACAGGTTGCAAATTTGTCCTGAGGATGAACGGGAAGAGGGGGAACCAATGAGAGACTAGGTCTAGGTGTGGGGACAGGCACAGGTCACTCTATTTTCCCATCAGGAAGAAGAATTAACCACAGGCTCAGCCTGCCGCCCGGAACCACAATAGGGCCTGAAGCAATCCTGCGCTTTTGGGGCCAGCTCCCAAGAAAGCGAGTTGAAAAATGGAGCTCAGGGGCACTGCAATTCACAAACCTGCAGAGTTAGAAATGATAACTCTCGTCCACAAATATATTGAGGGAAGGCAACGAAGAGGATTTGAAAGCAAGGCAGAATTGCAGGAAACAGATTTCAGGAGGTAGATTCGAATCGCCTTTAAAGCACAGGAAAAGCGGCAAAACCTCGACAATGATGCCCTTGGCCAAAAAGGGCGTATGCGTTTTTTCCTGAATATATTCAGGAAAAAACGCATACGCCCTTTTTGGCCAACCAAGCAACCTGGAAAGGCAATTCAGCGCTACAAAGAAGTCTCGCTTCCCATCGGTCAAAAGGGCCATGCTGAATAAAGTGTCAAAACCAGAAATGCAGGACAGGCCATGGAGAAACGGGAGCCTTGCTACGCTGATGGGCGGGATTTAAATTGCCAACAGCCACTCTGGAGAAGTGTACGGTGTGTCCTGAAACATCTAAAACACTCAGCTTAGAGAGCATAGGGCACTTCCACTCATGGGCGTATAAATTGGGAAAACTAAAAATCAGCAAGACACAGGCACCCCAAAGTTTAGGGCTGGTCTGATGACAAGAACCTCCACTTCATTACACCTTAAATATCCCAGGAAAGAGAAAAATGGATAAAGAAGTTGTGGTCCTTATGTACAATGGAATATCACTCAGGCATGAAATCAACATCATAAGGCTAGTAGCAGCATGATGAGAAGATTTAGGTACGACGATTCTAAGTGAAATAAGTCACACAGAAAAAGGCACTTATCATAAGATATCACTTATAGAGGGAATGTAAAAACCGCTACACTTGAACTGAATTACAAAACAGAACAGCGTCACACGTTTAGAAAACACACTATGGCTGCTTAACGGGAAAGGTGAGGTGGGGTGATGCATAACACAAGGGTTTCAAATTAGCTCAGATACTGTTCCATAAACCCAATATGTAATAGACAAGACCTACTCCTTGCTCAGTGAACTGGACTCAACACCCCCTGTTCACCGCCCAAGAATATATCTGACTAGTAAGACTCTTAAAACCAATGTATTGATATCTCTCTGTAAGTGAGTCAAGTGGGTGTAAATCGGCATAAACACAGCAGTGAAAAGCAGCCAAACCCCATTATAAAAGTCAATTACTTTTAAAAACCCGTGAAACAAAGACAGTGAAACAGAGAGAAATTCATACAGAATTCGTTCAGGGGCTGGGATGCCACCTTTATTGACCATCTCTAGACCCACAGCTGATTGAGACATAAGGGTGGACACTCTTCGGGCTGAGAGGTTTGGTGAGGTTGGGTGAGCAAACGCAGACCCTTTAAAGTAATACTGCGTGGTACCCATCCCATGGGTCCAAAATCTCCAGGTTCAAGGGCATCTTCCTACATCGAAAACATGCATGAGAAACCCAGAAGACGGTACACCGTGTGATCGGGAAAGGTTTCTAAAACGCACCTCATTTCTCATCTCCTTGTGCTCGGGCTCGCCATTACAGCCACTTTACTAGCAATCTCCCTCCTTGGAGAATCAGCACCTTTAACCTCCTGTTCCGAACAGGTTGCAATTTGTCCTGAGGATGAACGGGAAGAGGGGGAACCAATGAGAGACTAGGTCTAGGTGTGGGGACAGGCACAGGTCACTCTATTTTCCCATCAGGAAGAAGGATTAACCACAGGCTCAGCCTGCCGCCCGGAAGCAGAAGAGGGCCTGAAGCAATCCTGTGCTTTTACGGCCAGCTCCCAAAAAAGCGAGTTGAAAAATCGAGCTCAGGGGCACTGCAATTCACAAACCTGCAGAGTTAGAAATGATAACTCTCGTCCACAAATATATTGAGGGAAGGCAACGAAGAGGATTTGAAAGCATAGCAGAATTGCAGGAAACAGATTTCAGGAGGTAGAGTCGAATCGCCTTTAAAGCACAGGAAAGGCGGCAAAACCTCGACAATGATGCCCTTGGCCAAAAAGGGCGTATGCGTTTTTTCCTGAATATATTCAGGAAAAAACGCATACGCCCTTTTTGGCCAACCAAGCAACCTGGAAAGGCAAATCAGCGCTACAAAGAAGTCTCGCTTTCCATCGGTCAAAAGGGCCATGCTGAATAAAGTGTCAAAACCAGAAATGCAGGACAGGCCATGGAGAAACGGGAGCCTTGCTACGCTGATGGGCGGGATGTAAATTGCCAACAGCCACTCTGGAGAAGTGTACGGGGTGTCATGAAACATCTAAAAAACTCAGCTTAGAGAGCATAGGGCACTTCCACTCATGGGCGTATAAATTGGGAAAACTAAAAATCAGCAAGACACAGGCACCCCAAAGTTTAGGGCTGCTCTGTTGACAAGAACCTCCACTTCGTTACACCTTAAATATCCCAGGAAAGAGAAAAATGGATAAGGAAGTTGTGGTCCTTATGTACAATGGCATATCACTCAGCCATGAAATTAACGTCATAAGGCTAGTAGCAGCATGATGAGAGGATTTAGGTACGACGATTCTAAGTGAAATAAGTCACACAGAAGAAGACACTTATCATAAGATATCACTTAGAGAGGGAATGTAAAAACCGCTACACTTGAACTGAATTACAAAACAGAACAGCATCACACGTTTAGAAGACACACTATGGCTGCTTAACGGGAAAGGTGAGGTGGGGTGATGCATAAAACAAGGGTTTCAAATGAGCTCAGATACCGTTCCATAAACCCAATATGTAATAGACAAGACCTACTCCTTGCTCAGTGAACTGGACTCAACACCCCCTGTTCACCGCCCAAGAATATATCTGACTAGTAAGAATCTTAAAACCAATGTATTGATATCCCTCTGTAAGTGAGTCAAGTGGGTGTAAAGCGGCATAAACACAGCAGTGAAAAGCAGCTAAACCCCATTATAAAAATCAATTACTTTTAAAAACCCGTGAAACAAAGACAGTGAAATAGAGAGAAATTCTTACAAAATTCGTTCAGGGGCTGTGATGCCACCTGGATTGACCATCTCTAGACCCACAGCTGATTGAGACATAAGGGTGGACACTCTTGGGGCTGAGAGGTTTGGTGAGGTTGGGTGAGCAAACGCAGACCCTTTAAAGTAGTACTGCGTGGTATCCATCCCATGGGTCCAAAATCTCCAGGTTCAAGGGCATCTTCCTACATCGAAAACATGCATGAGAAACCCAGAAGATGGTACACCGTGTGATCGGGAAAGGTTTCTAAAACGCACCTCATTTCTCATCTCCTTGTGCTCGGGTTGGCCATTACAGCCGCTTTACTAGCAATCTCCCTCCTTTGAGAATCAGCACTTTTAACCTCCTGTTCCGTACAGGTTGCAATTTGTCCTGAGGATGAACGGGAAGAGGGGGAACCAATGAGAGACTAGGTCTAGGTGTGGGGACAGGCACAGGTCACTCTATTTTCCCATCAGGAAGAAGAATTAACCACAGGCTCAGCCTGCCGCCCGGAACCACAATAGGGCCTGAAGCAATCCTGCGCTTTTGCGGCCAGCTCCCAAGAAAGCGAGTTGAAAAATGGAGCTCAGGGGCACTGCAATTCACAGACCTGCAGAGTTAGAAATGATAACTCTCGTCCACAAATATATTGAGGGAAGGCAACGAAGAGGATTTGAAAGCAAGGCAGAATTGCAGGAAACAGATTTCAGGAGGTAGATTCGAATCGCCTTTAAAGCACAGGAAAAGCGGCAAAACCTCGACCATGATGCCCTTGGCCAAAAAGGGCGTATGCGTTTTTTCCTGAATATATTCAGGAAAAAACGCATACGCCCTTTTTGGCCAACCAAGCAACCTGGAAAGGCAAATCAGCGCTACAAAGAAGTCTCGCTTCCCATCGGTCAAAAGGGCCATGCTGAATAAAGTGTCAAAACCAGAAATGCAGGACAGGCCATGGAGAAACGGGAACCTTGCTACGCTGATGGGCGGGATGTAAATTGCCAACAGCCACTCTGGAGAAGTGTACGGTGTGTCCTGAAACATCTAAAGAACTCAGATTAGAGAGCATAGGGCACTTCCACTCATGGGCGTATAAATTGGGAAAACTAAAAATCAGCAAGACACAGGCACCCCAAAGTTTAGGGCTGCTCTGTTGACAAGAACCTCCACTTCGTTACACCTTAAATATCCCAGGAAAGAGAAAAATGGATAAAGAAGTTGTGGTCCATATGTATAATGGCATATCACTCAGCAATGAAATCAACATCATCAGGCTAGTAGCAGCATGATGAGAAGATTTAGGTACGACGATGCTAAGTGAAATAAGTCACACAGAAAAAGACACTTATCATAAGATATCACTTAGAGAGGGAATGTAAAAACCGCTACACTTGAACTGAATTACAAAACAGAACAGCGTCACACGTTTAGAGGACACACTATGGCTGCTTAACGGGAAAGGTGAGGTGGGGTGATGCATAAAACAAGGGTTTCAAATGAGCTCACATACCGTTCCATAAACCCAATATGTAATAGACAAGACCTACTCCTTGCTCAGTGAACTGGACTCAACACCCCCTGTTCACCGCCCAAGAATATATCTGACTAGTAAGAATCTTAAAACCAATGTATTGATATCCCTCTGTAAGTGAGTCAAGTGGGTGTAAAGCGGCATAAACACAGCAGTGAAAAGCAGCTAAACCCCATTATAAAAATCAATTACTTTTAAAAACCCGTGAAACAAAGACAGTGAAAGAGAGAGAAATTCTTACAAAATTCGTTCAGGGGCTGTGATGCCACCTGGATTGACCATCTCTAGACCCACAGCTGATTGAGACATAAGGGTGGACACTCTTCGGGCTGAGAGGTTTGGTGAGGTTGGGTGAGCAAACGCAGACCCTTTAAAGTAATACTGCGTGGTACCCATCCCATGGGTCCAAAATCTCCAGGTTCAAGGGCATCTTCCTACATCGAAAACATGCATGAGAAACCCAAAAGACGGTACACCGTGTGATCGGGAAAGGTTTCTAAAACGCACCTCATTTCTCATCTCCTTGTGCTCGGGCTCGCCATTCCAGCCGCTTTACTAGCAATCTCCCTCCTTGGAGAATGAGCACCTTTAACCTCCTGTTCTGTACAGGTTGCAAATTTGTCCTGAGGATGAACGGGAAGAGGGGGAACCAATGAGAGACTAGGTCTAGGTGTGGGGACAGGCACAGGTCACTCTATTTTCCCATCAGGAAGAAGAATTAACCACAGGCTCAGCCTGCTGCCCGGAACCACAATAGGGCCTGAAGCAATCCTGCGCTTTTGCGGCCAGCTCCCAAGAAAGCAAGTTGAAAAATGGAGCCCAGGGGCACTGCAATTCACAAACCTGCAGAGTTAGAAATGATAACTCTCGTCCACAAATATATTGAGGGAAGGCAACGAAGAGGATTTGAAAGCAAGGCAGAATTGCAGGAAACAGATTTCAGGAGGTACATTCGAATCGCCTTTAAAGCACAGGAAAAGCGGCAAAACCTCGACCATGATGCCCTTGGCCAAAAAGGGCGTATGCGTTTTTTCCTGAATATATTCAGGAAAAAACGCATACGCCCTTTTTGGCCAACCAAGCAACCTGGAAAGGCAAATCAGCGCTACAAAGAAGTCTCGCTTCCCATCGGTCAAAAGGGCCATGCTGAATAAAGTGTCAAAACCAGAAATGCAGGACAGGCCATGGAGAAACGGGAGCCTTGCTACGCTGATGGGCGGGATGTAAATTGCCAACAGCCACTCTGGAGAAGTGTACGGTGTGTCCTGAAACATCTAAAAAACTCAGCTTAGAGAGCATAGGGCACTTCCACTCATGGGCGTATAAATTGGGAAAACTAAAAATCAGCAAGACACAGGCACCCCAAAGTTTAGGGCTGCTCTGATGACAAGAACCTCCACTTCATTACACCTTAAATATCCCAGGAAAGAGAAAAATGGATAAAGAAGTTGTGGTCCTTATGTACAATGGAATATCACTCAGGCATGAAATCAACATCATAAGGCTAGTAGCAGCATGATGAGAAGATTTAGGTACGACAATTCTAAGTGAAATAAGTCACACAGAAAAAGGCACTTATCATAAGATATCACTTATAGAGGGAATGTAAAAACCGCTACACTTGAACTGAATTACAAAACAGAACAGCGTCACACGTTTAGAAAACACACTATGGCTGCTTAACGGGAAAGGTGAGGTGGGGTGATGCATAACACAAGGGTTTCAAATTAGCTCAGATACTGTTCCATAAACCCAATATGTAACAGACAAGACCTACTCCTTGCTCAGTGAACTGGATTCAACACCCCCTGTTCACCGCCCAAGAATATATCTGACTAGTAAGAATCTTAAAACCAATGTATTGATATCCCTCTGTAAGTGAGTCAAGTGGGTGTAAACCGGCATAAACACAGCAGTGAAAAGCAGCTAAACCCCGTTATAAAAATCAATTACTTTTAAAAACCCGTGAAACTAAGACAGTGAAGAGAGAGAAATTCTTACAAAATTCGTTCAGGGGCTGTGATGCCACCTGGATTGACCATCTCTAGACCCACAGCTGATTGAGACATAAGGGTGGACACTCTTGGGGCTGAGAGGTTTGGTGAGGTTGTGTGAGCAAACGCAGACCCTTTAAAGTAATACTGCGTGGTACCCATCCCATGGGTCCAAAATCTCCAGGTTCAAGGGCATCTTCCTACATCGAAAACATGCATGAGAAACCCAGAAGACGGTACACCGTGTGATCGGGAAATGTTTCTAAAATGCACCTCATTTCTCATCTCCTTGTGCTCGGGCTTGCCATTCCAGCCGCTTTACTAGCAATCTCCCTCCTTGGAGAATGAGCACCTTTAACCTCCTGTTCTGTACAGGTTGCAAATTTGTCCTGAGGATGAACGGGAAGAGGGGGAACCAATGAGAGACTAGCTCTAGGTGTGGGGACAGGCACAGGTCACTCTATTTTCCCATCAGGAAGAAGAATTAACCACAGGCTCAGCCTGCCGCCCGGAACCACAATAGGGCCTGAAGCAATCCTGCGCTTTTGCGGCCAGCTCCCAAGAAAGCGAGTTGAAAAATGGAGCTCAGGGGCACTGCAATTCACAAACCTGCAGAGTTAGAAATGATAACTCTCGTCCACAAATATATTGAGGGAAGGCAACGAAGAGGATTTGAAAGCAAGGCAGAATTGCAGGAAACAGATTTCAGGAGGTAGATTCGAATCGCCTTTAAAGCACAGGAAAAGCGGCAAAACCTCGACCATGATGCCCTTGGCCAAAAAGGGCGTATGCGTTTTTTCCTGAATATATTCAGGAAAAAACGCATACGCCCTTTTTGGCCAACCAAGCAACCTGGAAAGGCAAATCAGCGCTACAAAGAAGTCTCGCTTCCCATCGGTCAAAAGGGCCATGCTGAATAAAGTGTCAAAACCAGAAATGCAGGACAGGCCATGGAGAAACGGGAGCCTTGCTACGCTGATGGGTGGGATGTAAATTGCCAACAGCCACTCTGGAGAAGTGTACGGTGTGTCCTGAAACATCTAAAAAACTCAGCTTAGAGAGCATAGGGCACTTCCACTCATGGGCGTATAAATTGGGAAAACTAAAAATCAGCAAGACACAGGCACCCCAAAGTTTAGGGCTGCTCTGTTGACAAGAACCTCCACTTCATTACACCTTAAATATCCCAGGAAAGAGAAAAATGGATAAAGAAGTTGTGGTCCATATGTATAATGGCATATCACTCAGCAATGAAATCAACATCATAAGGCTAGTAGCAGAATGATGAGAAGATTTAGGTACGACGATTCTAAGTGAAATAAGTCACACAGAAAAAGGCACTTATCATAAGATATGACTTATAGAGGGAATGTAAAAACCGCTACACTTGAACTGAATTACAAAACAGAACAGCGTCACACGTTTAGAAAACACACTATGGCTGCTTAACGGGAAAGGTGAGGTGGGGTGTTGCATAAAACAAGGGTATCAAATTAGCTCAGATACTGTTCCATAAAACCAATATGTAACAGACAAGACCTACTCCTTGCTCAGTGAACTGGATTCAACACCCCCTGATCACCGCCCAGGAATATATCTGACTAGTAAGACTCTTAAAACCAATGTATTGATATCTCTCTGTAAGTGAGTCAAGTGGGTGTAAAGCGGCATAAACACAGCAGTGAAAAGCAGCTAAACCCCATTATAAAAATCAATTACTTTTAAAAACCCGTGAAACAAAGACAGTGAAAGAGAGAGAAATTCATACAGAATTCGTTCAGGGGCTGGGATGCCACCTTTATTGACCATCTCTAGACCCACAGCTGATTGAGTCATAAGGGTGGACACTCTTGGGGCTGAGAGGTTTGCTGAGGTTGGGTGAGAAAACGGAGACCCTTTAAAGTAATATTGCGTGGTACCCATCCCATGGGTCCAAAATCTCCAGGTTCAAGGGCATCTTCCTACATCGAAAACATGCATGAGAAACCCAGAAGATGGTACACCGTGTGATCGGGAAAGGTTTCTAAAACGCACCTCATTTCTCATCTCCTTGTGCTCGGGTTGGCCATTACAGCCGCTTTACTAGCAATCTCCGTCCTTGGAGAATCAGCCCCTTTAACCTTCTGTTCCGTACAGGTTGTAATTTGTCCTGAGGATAAACGGGAAGAGGGGGAACCAATGAGAGACTAGCTCTAGGTGTTGGGACAGCCACAGGTCACTCTATTTTCCCATCAGGAAGAAGGATTAACCACAGGCTCAGCCTGCCGCCCGGAAGCAGAACAGGGCCTGAAGCAATCCTGTGCTTTTGCGGCCAGCTCCCAAAAAAGCGAGTTGAAAAATCGCGCTCAGGGGCACTGCAATTCACAAACCTGCAGAGTTAGAAATGATAACTCTCGTCCACAAATATATTGAGGGAAGGCAACGAAGAGGATTTGAAAGCATAGCAGAATTGCAGGAAACAGATTTCAGGAGGTAGAGTCGAATCGCCTTTAAAGCACAGGAAAGGCGGCAAAACCTCGACAATGATGCCCTTGGCCAAAAAGGGCGTATGCGTTTTTTCCTGAATATATTCAGGAAAAAACGCGTACGCCCTTTTTGGCCAACCAAGCAACCTGGAAAGGCAAATCAGCGCTACAAAGAAGTCTCGCTTCCCATCGGTCAAAAGGGCCATGCTGAATAAAGTGTCAAAACCAGAAATGTAGGACAGGCCATGGAGAAACGGGAGCCTTGCTACGCTGATGGGCGGGATGTAAATTGCCAACAGCCACTCTGGAGAAGTGTACTGTGTGTCCTGAAACATCTAAAAAACTCAGCTTAGAGAGCATAGGGCACTTCCACTCATGGGCGTATAAATTGGGAAAACTAAAAATCAGCAAGACACAGGCACCCCAAAGTTTAGGGCTGCTCTGTTGACAAGAACCTCCACTTCGTTACACCTTAAATATCCCAGGAAAGAGAAAAATGGATAAGGAAGTTGTGGTCCTTATGTACAATGGCATATCACTCAGCCATGAAATTAACGTCATAAGGCTAGTAGCAGCATGATGAGAGGTTTTAGGTACGACGATTCTAAGTGAAATAAGTCACACAGAAAAAGACACTTATCATAAGATATCACTTATAGAGGGAATGTAAAAACCGCTACACTTGAACTGAATTACAAAACAGAACAGCGTCACACGTTTAGAAAACACACTATGGCTGCTTAACGGGAAAGGTGAGGTGGGGTGATGCATAACACAAGGGTTTCAAATTAGCTCAGATACTGTTCCATAAACCCAATATGTAACAGACAAGACCTACTCCTTGCTCAGTGAACTGGATTCAACACCCCCTGTTCACCGCCCAAGAATATATCTGACTAGTAAGAATCTTAAAACCAATGTATTGATATCCCTCTGTAAGTGAGTCAAGTGGGTGTAAACCGGCATAAACACAGCAGTGAAAAGCAGCTAAACCCCGTTATAAAAATCAATTACTTTTAAAAACCCGTGAAACTAAGACAGTGAAGAGAGAGAAATTCTTACAAAATTCGTTCAGGGGCTGTGATGCCACCTGGATTGACCATCTCTAGACCCACAGCTGATTGAGACATAAGGGTGGACACTCTTGGGGCTGAGAGGTTTGGTGAGGTTGTGTGAGCAAACGCAGACCCTTTAAAGTAATACTGCGTGGTACCCATCCCATGGGTCCAAAATCTCCAGGTTCAAGGGCATCTTCCTACATCGAAAACATGCATGAGAAACCCAGAAGACGGTACACCGTGTGATCGGGAAATGTTTCTAAAATGCACCTCATTTCTCATCTCCTTGTGCTCGGGCTTGCCATTCCAGCCGCTTTACTAGCAATCTCCCTCCTTGGAGAATGAGCACCTTTAACCTCCTGTTCTGTACAGGTTGCAAATTTGTCCTGAGGATGAACGGGAAGAGGGGGAACCAATGAGAGACTAGCTCTAGGTGTGGGGACAGGCACAGGTCACTCTATTTTCCCATCAGGAAGAAGAATTAACCACAGGCTCAGCCTGCCGCCCGGAACCACAATAGGGCCTGAAGCAATCCTGCGCTTTTGCGGCCAGCTCCCAAGAAAGCGAGTTGAAAAATGGAGCTCAGGGGCACTGCAATTCACAAACCTGCAGAGTTAGAAATGATAACTCTCGTCCACAAATATATTGAGGGAAGGCAACGAAGAGGATTTGAAAGCAAGGCAGAATTGCAGGAAACAGATTTCAGGAGGTAGATTCGAATCGCCTTTAAAGCACAGGAAAAGCGGCAAAACCTCGACCATGATGCCCTTGGCCAAAAAGGGCGTATGCGTTTTTTCCTGAATATATTCAGGAAAAAACGCATACGCCCTTTTTGGCCAACCAAGCAACCTGGAAAGGCAAATCAGCGCTACAAAGAAGTCTCGCTTCCCATCGGTCAAAAGGGCCATGCTGAATAAAGTGTCAAAACCAGAAATGCAGGACAGGCCATGGAGAAACGGGAGCCTTGCTACGCTGATGGGTGGGATGTAAATTGCCAACAGCCACTCTGGAGAAGTGTACGGTGTGTCCTGAAACATCTAAAAAACTCAGCTTAGAGAGCATAGGGCACTTCCACTCATGGGCGTATAAATTGGGAAAACTAAAAATCAGCAAGACACAGGCACCCCAAAGTTTAGGGCTGCTCTGTTGACAAGAACCTCCACTTCATTACACCTTAAATATCCCAGGAAAGAGAAAAATGGATAAAGAAGTTGTGGTCCATATGTATAATGGCATATCACTCAGCAATGAAATCAACATCATAAGGCTAGTAGCAGAATGATGAGAAGATTTAGGTACGACGATTCTAAGTGAAATAAGTCACACAGAAAAAGGCACTTATCATAAGATATGACTTATAGAGGGAATGTAAAAACCGCTACACTTGAACTGAATTACAAAACAGAACAGCGTCACACGTTTAGAAAACACACTATGGCTGCTTAACGGGAAAGGTGAGGTGGGGTGTTGCATAAAACAAGGGTATCAAATTAGCTCAGATACTGTTCCATAAAACCAATATGTAACAGACAAGACCTACTCCTTGCTCAGTGAACTGGATTCAACACCCCCTGATCACCGCCCAGGAATATATCTGACTAGTAAGACTCTTAAAACCAATGTATTGATATCTCTCTGTAAGTGAGTCAAGTGGGTGTAAAGCGGCATAAACACAGCAGTGAAAAGCAGCTAAACCCCATTATAAAAATCAATTACTTTTAAAAACCCGTGAAACAAAGACAGTGAAAGAGAGAGAAATTCATACAGAATTCGTTCAGGGGCTGGGATGCCACCTTTATTGACCATCTCTAGACCCACAGCTGATTGAGTCATAAGGGTGGACACTCTTGGGGCTGAGAGGTTTGCTGAGGTTGGGTGAGAAAACGGAGACCCTTTAAAGTAATATTGCGTGGAACCCATCCCATGGGTCCAAAATCTCCAGGTTCAAGGGCATCTTCCTACATCGAAAACATGCATGAGAAACCCAGAAGATGGTACACCGTGTGATCGGGAAAGGTTTCTAAAACGCACCTCATTTCTCATCTCCTTGTGCTCGGGTTGGCCATTACAGCCGCTTTACTAGCAATCTCCGTCCTTGGAGAATCAGCCCCTTTAACCTTCTGTTCCGTACAGGTTGTAATTTGTCCTGAGGATAAACGGGAAGAGGGGGAACCAATGAGAGACTAGCTCTAGGTGTTGGGACAGCCACAGGTCACTCTATTTTCCCATCAGGAAGAAGGATTAACCACAGGCTCAGCCTGCCGCCCGGAAGCAGAACAGGGCCTGAAGCAATCCTGTGCTTTTGCGGCCAGCTCCCAAAAAAGCGAGTTGAAAAATCGCGCTCAGGGGCACTGCAATTCACAAACCTGCAGAGTTAGAAATGATAACTCTCGTCCACAAATATATTGAGGGAAGGCAACGAAGAGGATTTGAAAGCATAGCAGAATTGCAGGAAACAGATTTCAGGAGGTAGATTCGAATCGCCTTTAAAGCACAGGAAAAGCGGCAAAACCTCGACCATGATGCCCTTGGCCAAAAAGGGCGTATGCGTTTTTTCCTGAATATATTCAGGAAAAAACGCATACGCCCTTTTTGGCCAACCAAGCAACCTGGAAAGGCAAATCAGCGCTACAAAGAAGTCTCGCTTCCCATCGGTCAAAAGGGCCATGCTGAATAAAGTGTCAAAACCAGAAATGCAGGACAGGCCATGGAGAAACGGGAACCTTGCTACGCTGATGGGCGGGATGTAAATTGCCAACAGCCACTCTGGAGAAGTGTACGGTGTGTCCTGAAACATCTAAAAAACTCAGATTAGAGAGCATAGGGCACTTCCACTCATGGGCGTATAAATTGGGAAAACTAAAAATCAGCAAGACACAGGCACCCCAAAGTTTAGGGCTGCTCTGTTGACAAGAACCTCCACTTCGTTACACCTTAAATATCCCAGGAAAGAGAAAAATGGATAAAGAAGTTGTGGTCCATATGTATAATGGCATATCACTCAGCAATGAAATCAACATCATCAGGCTAGTAGCAGCATGATGAGAAGATTTAGGTACGACGATGCTAAGTGAAATAAGTCACACAGAAAAAGACACTTATCATAAGATATCACTTATAGAGGGAATGTAAAAACCGCTACACTTGAACTGAATTACAAAACAGAACAGCGTCACACGTTTAGAGGACACACTATGGCTGCTTAACGGGAAAGGTGAGGTGGGGTGATGCATAAAACAAGGGTTTCAAATGAGCTCAGATACCGTTCCATAAACCCAATATGTAATAGACAAGACCTACTCCTTGCTCAGTGAACTGGACTCAACACCCCCTGTTCACCGCCCAAGAATATATCTGACTAGTAAGAATCTTAAAACCAATGTATTGATATCCCTCTGTAAGTGAGTCAAGTGGGTGTAAAGCGGCATAAACACAGCAGTGAAAAGCAGCTAAACCCCATTATAAAAATCAATTACTTTTAAAAACCCGTGAAACAAAGACAGTGAAAGAGAGAGAAATTCTTACAAAATTCGTTCAGGGGCTGTGATGCCACCTGGATTGACCATCTCTAGACCCACAGCTGATTGAGACATAAGGGTGGACACTCTTCGGGCTGAGAGGTTTGGTGAGGTTGGGTGAGCAAACGCAGACCCTTTAAAGTAATACTGCGTGGTACCCATCCCATGGGTCCAAAATCTCCAGGTTCAAGGGCATCTTCCTACATCGAAAACATGCATGAGAAACCCAGAAGATGGTACACCGTGTGATCGGGAAAGGTTTCTAAAACGCACCTCATTTCTCATCTCCTTGTGCTCGGGCTCGCCATTCCAGCCGCTTTACTAGCAATCTCCCTCCTTGCAGAATGAGCACCTTTAACCTCCTGTTCTGTACAGGTTGCAAATTTGTCCTGAGGATGAACGGGAAGAGGGGGAACCAATGAGAGACTAGGTCTAGGTGTGGGGACAGGCACAGGTCACTCTATTTTCCCATCAGGAAGAAGAATTAACCACAGGCTCAGCCTGCCGCCCGGAACCACAATAGGGCCTGAAGCAATCCTGCGCTTTTGCGGCCAGCTCCCAAGAAAGCAAGTTGAAAAATGGAGCCCAGGGGCACTGCAATTCACAAACCTGCAGAGTTAGAAATGATAACTCTCGTCCACAAATATATTGAGGGAAGGCAACGAAGAGGATTTGAAAGCAAGGCAGAATTGCAGGAAACAGATTTCAGGAGGTACATTCGAATCGCCTTTAAAGCACAGGAAAAGCGGCAAAACCTCGACCATGATGCCCTTGGCCAAAAAGGGCGTATGCGTTTTTTCCTGAATATATTCAGGAAAAAACGCATACGCCCTTTTTGGCCAACCAAGCAACCTGGAAAGGCAAATCAGCGCTACAAAGAAGTCTCGCTTCCCATCGGTCAAAAGGGCCATGCTGAATAAAGTGTCAAAACCAGAAATGCAGGACAGGCCATGGAGAAACGGGAGCCTTGCTACGCTGATGGGCGGGATGTAAATTGCCAACAGCCACTCTGGAGAAGTGTACGGTGTGTCCTGAAACATCTAAAAAACTCAGCTTAGAGAGCATAGGGCACTTCCACTCATGGGCGTATAAATTGGGAAAACTAAAAATCAGCAAGACACAGGCACCCCAAAGTTTAGGGCTGCTCTGTTGACAAGAACCTCCACTTCGTTACACCTTAAATATCCCAGGAAAGAGAAAAATGGATAAAGAAGTTGTGGTCCATATGTATAATGGCATATCACTCAGCAATGAAATCAACATCATAAGGCTAGTAGCAGAATGATGAGAAGATTTAGGTACGACGATTCTAAGTGAAATAAGTCACACAGAAAAAGGCACTTATCATAAGATATGACTTATAGAGGGAATGTAAAAACCGCTACACTTGAACTGAATTACAAAACAGAACAGCGTCACACGTTTAGAAAACACACTATGGCTGCTTAACGGGAAAGGTGAGGTGGGGTGTTGCATAAAACAAGGGTATCAAATTAGCTCAGATACTGTTCCATAAAACCAATATGTAACAGACAAGACCTACTCCTTGCTCAGTGAACTGGATTCAACACCCCCTGATCACCGCCCAAGAATATATCTGACTAGTAAGACTCTTAAAACCAATGTATTGATATCTCTCTGTAAGTGAGTCAAGTGGGTGTAAAGCGGCATAAACACAGCAGTGAAAAGCAGCTAAACCCCATTATAAAAATCAATTACTTTTAAAAACCCGTGAAACAAAGACAGTGAAAGAGAGAGAAATTCTTACAAAATTCGTTCAGGGGCTGTGATGCCACCTGGATTGACCATCTCTAGACCCACAGCTGATTGAGACATAAGGGTGGACACTCTTCGGGCTGAGAGGTTTGGTGAGGTTGGGTGAGCAAACGCAGACCCTTTAAAGTAATACTGCGTGGTACCCATCCCATGGGTCCAAAATCTCCAGGTTCAAGGGCATCTTCCTACATCGAAAACATGCATGAGAAACGCAGAAGACGGTACACCGTGTGATCGGGAAAGGTTTCTAAAACGCACCTCATTTCTCATCTCCTTGTGCTCGGGCTCGCCATTCCAGCCGCTTTACTAGCAATCTCCCTCCTTGGAGAATGAGCACCTTTAACCTCCTGTTCTGTACAGGTTGCAAATTTGTCCTGAGGATGAACGGGAAGAGGGGGAACCAATGAGAGACTAGGTCTAGGTGTGGGGACAGGCACAGGTCACTCTATTTTCCCATCAGGAAGAAGAATTAACCACAGGCTCAGCCTGCCGCCCAGAACCACAATAGGGCCTGAAGCAATCCTGCGCTTTTGCGGCCAGCTCCCAAGAAAGCGAGTTGAAAAATGGAGCTCAGGGGCACTGCAATTCACAAACCTGCAGAGTTAGAAATGATAACTCTCGTCCACAAATATATTGAGGGAAGGCAACGAAGAGGATTTGAAAGCAAGGCAGAATTGCAGGAAACAGATTTCAGGAGGTAGATTCGAATCGCCTTTAAAGCACAGGAAAAGCGGCAAAACCTCGACCATGATGCCCTTGGCCAAAAAGGGCGTATGCGTTTTTTCCTGAATATATTCAGGAAAAAACGCATACGCCCTTTTTGGCCAACCAAGCAACCTGGAAAGGCAAATCAGCGCTACAAAGAAGTCTCGCTTCCCATCGGTCAAAAGGGCCATGCTGAATAAAGTGTCAAAACCAGAAATGCAGGACAGGCCATGGAGAAACGGGAACCTTGCTACGCTGATGGGCGGGATGTAAATTGCCAACAGCCACTCTGGAGAAGTGTACGGTGTGTCCTGAAACATCTAAAAAACTCAGATTAGAGAGCATAGGGCACTTCCACTCATGGGCGTATAAATTGGGAAAACTAAAAATCAGCAAGACACAGGCACCCCAAAGTTTAGGGCTGCTCTGTTGACAAGAACCTCCACTTCGTTACACCTTAAATATCCCAGGAAAGAGAAAAATGGATAAAGAAGTTGTGGTCCATATGTATAATGGCATATCACTCAGCAATGAAATCAACATCATCAGGCTAGTAGCAGCATGATGAGAAGATTTAGGTACGACGATGCTAAGTGAAATAAGTCACACAGAAAAAGACACTTATCATAAGATATCACTTAGAGAGGGAATGTAAAAACCGCTACACTTGAACTGAATTACAAAACAGAACAGCGTCACACGTTTAGAGGACACACTATGGCTGCTTAACGGGAAAGGTGAGGTGGGGTGATGCATAAAACAAGGGTTTCAAATGAGCTCAGATACCGTTCCATAAACCCAATATGTAATAGACAAGACCTACTCCTTGCTCAGTGAACTGGACTCAACACCCCCTGTTCACCGCCCAAGAATATATCTGACTAGTAAGAATCTTAAAACCAATGTATTGATATCCCTCTGTAAGTGAGTCAAGTGGGTGTAAAGCGGCATAAACACAGCAGTGAAAAGCAGCTAAACCCCATTATAAAAATCAATTACTTTTAAAAACCCGTGAAACAAAGACAGTGAAAGAGAGAGAAATTCTTACAAAATTCGTTCAGGGGCTGTGATGCCACCTGGATTGACCATCTCTAGACCCACAGCTGATTGAGACATAAGGGTGGACACTCTTCGGGCTGAGAGGTTTGGTGAGGTTGGGTGAGCAAACGCAGACCCTTTAAAGTAATACTGCGTGGTACCCATCCCATGGGTCCAAAATCTCCAGGTTCAAGGGCATCTTCCTACATCGAAAACATGCATGAGAAACCCAGAAGATGGTACACCGTGTGATCGGGAAAGGTTTCTAAAACGCACCTCATTTCTCATCTCCTTGTGCTCGGGCTCGCCATTCCAGCCGCTTTACTAGCAATCTCCCTCCTTGGAGAATGAGCACCTTTAACCTCCTGTTCTGTACAGGTTGCAAATTTGTCCTGAGGATGAACGGGAAGAGGGGGAACCAATGAGAGACTAGGTCTAGGTGTGGGGACAGGCACAGGTCACTCTATTTTCCCATCAGGAAGAAGAATTAACCACAGGCTCAGCCTGCCACCCGGAACCACAATAGGGCCTGAAGCAATCCTGCGCTTTTGCGGCCAGCTCCCAAGAAAGCAAGTTGAAAAATGGAGCCCAGGGGCACTGCAATTCACAAACCTGCAGAGTTAGAAATGATAACTCTCGTCCACAAATATATTGAGGGAAGGCAACGAAGAGGATTTGAAAGCAAGGCAGAATTGCAGGAAACAGATTTCAGGAGGTACATTCGAATCGCCTTTAAAGCACAGGAAAAGCGGCAAAACCTCGACCATGATGCCCTTGGCCAAAAAGGGCGTATGCGTTTTTTCCTGAATATATTCAGGAAAAAACGCATACGCCCTTTTTGGCCAACCAAGCAACCTGGAAAGGCAAATCAGCGCTACAAAGAAGTCTCGCTTCCCATCGGTCAAAAGGGCCATGCTGAATAAAGTGTCAAAACCAGAAATGCAGGACAGGCCATGGAGAAACGGGAGCCTTGCTACGCTGATGGGCGGGATGTAAATTGCCAACAGCCACTCTGGAGAAGTGTACGGTGTGTCCTGAAACATCTAAAAAACTCAGCTTAGAGAGCATAGGGCACTTCCACTCATGGGCGTATAAATTGGGAAAACTAAAAATCAGCAAGACACAGGCACCCCAAAGTTTAGGGCTGCTCTGTTGACAAGAACCTCCACTTCGTTACACCTTAAATATCCCAGGAAAGAGAAAAATGGATAAAGAAGTTGTGGTCCATATGTATAATGGCATATCACTCAGCAATGAAATCAACATCATAAGGCTAGTAGCAGCATGATGAGAGGTTTTAGGAACGACGATTCTAAGTGAAATAAGTCACACAGAAAAAGACACTTATCATAAGATATCACTTAGAGAGGGAATGTAAAAACCGCTACACTTGAACTGAATTACAAAACAGAACAGCGTCACACGTTTAGAAGACACACTATGGCTGCTTAACGGGAAAGGTGAGGTGGTGTGATGCAGAAAACAAGGGTTTCAAATTAGCTCAGATACCGTTCCATAAACCCAATATGTAATAGACAAGACCTACTCCTTGCTCAGTGAACTGGACTCAACACCCCCTGTTCACCGCCCAAGAATATATCTGACTAGTAAGACTCTTAAAACCAATGTATTGATATCTCTCTGTAAGTGAGTCAAGTGGGTGTAAAGTGGCATAAACACAGCAGTGAAAAGCAGCTAAACCCCGTTATAAAAATCAATTACTTTTAAAAACCCGTGAAACTAAGACAGTGAAGAGAGAGAAATTCTTACAAAATTCGTTCAGGGGCTGTGATGCCACCTGGATTGACAATCTCTAGACCCACAGCTGATTGAGACATAAGGGTGGACACTCTTGGGGCTGAGAGGATTGGTGAGGTTGGGTGAGCAAACGCAGACCCTTTAAAGTAATACTGCGTGGTACCCATCCCATGGGTCCAAAATCTCCAGGTTCAAGGGCATCTTCCTACATCGAAAACATGCATGAGAAACTCAGAAGATGGTACACCGTGTGATCGGGAAAGGTTTCTAAAACGCACCTCATTTCTCATCTCCTTGTGCTCGGGCTCACCATTCCAGCCGCTTTACTAGCAATCTCCCTCCTTGGAGAATGAGCACCTTTAACCTCCTGTTCTGTACAGGTTGCAAATTTGTCCTGAGGATGAACGGGAAGAGGGGGAACCAATGAGAGACTAGGTCTAGGTGTGGGGACAGGCACAGGTCACTCTATTTTCCCATCAGGAAGAAGAATTAACCACAGGCTCAGCCTGCCGCCCGGAACCACAATAGGGCCTGAAGCAATCCTGCGCTTTTGCGGCCAGCTCCCAAGAAAGCGAGTTGAAAAATGGAGCTCAGGGGCACTGCAATTCACAAACCTGCAGAGTTAGAAATGATAACTCTCGTCCACAAATATATTGAGGGAAGGCAACAAAGAGGATTTGAAAGCAAGGCAGAATTGCAGGAAACAGATTTCACGAGGTAGATTCGAATCGCCTTTAAAGCACAGGAAAAGCGGCAAAACCTCGACCATGATGCCCTTGGCCAAAAAGGGCGTATGCGTTTTTTCCTGAATATATTCAGGAAAAAACGCATACGCCCTTTTTGGCCAACCAAGCAACCTGGAAAGGCAAATCAGCGCTACAAAGAAGTCTCGCTTCCCATCGGTCAAAAGGGCCATGCTGAATAAAGTGTCAAAACCAGAAATGCAGGACAGGCCATGGAGAAACGGGAGCCTTGCTACGCTGATGGGCGGGATGTAAATTGCCAACAGCCACTCTGGAGAAGTGTACGGTGTGTCCTGAAACATCTAAAAAACTCAGCTTAGAGAGCATAGGGCACTTCCACTCATGGGCGTATAAATTGGGAAAACTAAAAATCAGCAAGACACAGGCACCCCAAAGTTTAGGGCTGCTCTGTTGACAAGAACCTCCACTTCGTTACACCTTAAATATCCCAGGAAAGAGAAAAATGGATAAAGAAGTTGTGGTCCATATGTATAATGGCATATCACTCAGCAATGAAATCAACATCATAAGGCTAGTAGCAGAATGATGAGAAGATTTAGGTACGACGATTCTAAGTGAAATAAGTCACACAGAAAAAGGCACTTATCATAAGATATGACTTATAGAGGGAATGTAAAAACCGCTACACTTGAACTGAATTACAAAACAGAACAGCGTCACACGTTTAGAAAACACACTATGGCTGCTTAACGGGAAAGGTGAGGTGGGGTGTTGCATAAAACATGGGTATCAAATTAGCTCAGATACTGTTCCATAAACCCAATATGTAACAGACAAGACCTACTCCTTGCTCAGTGAACTGGATTCAACACCCCCTGATCACCGCCCAAGAATATATCTGACTAGTAAGACTCTTAAAACCAATGTATTGATATCTCTCTGTAAGTGAGTCAAGTGGGTGTAAAGCGGCATAAACACAGCAGTGAAAAGCAGCTAAACCCCATTATAAAAATCAATTACTTTTAAAAACCCGTGAAACAAAGACAGTGAAAGAGAGAGAAATTCATACAGAATTCGTTCAGGGGCTGGGATGCCACCTTTATTGACCATCTCTAGACCCACAGCTGATTGAGTCATAAGGGTGGACACTCTTGGGGCTGAGAGGTTTGCTGAGGTTGGGTGAGAAAACGGAGACCCTTTAAAGTAATATTGCGTGGTACCCATCCCATGGGTCCAAAATCTCCAGGTTCAAGGGCATCTTCCTACATCGAAAACATGCATGAGAAACCCAGAAGATGGTACACCGTGTGATCGGGAAAGGTTTCTAAAACGCACCTCATTTCTCATCTCCTTGTGCTCGGGTTGGCCATTACAGCCGCTTTACTAGCAATCTCCGTCCTTGGAGAATCAGCCCCTTTAACCTTCTGTTCCGTACAGGTTGCAATTTGTCCTGAGGATAAACGGGAAGAGGGGGAACCAATGAGAGACTAGGTCTAGGTGTGGGGACAGGCACAGGTCACTCTATTTTCCCATCAGGAAGAAGGATTAACCACAGGCTCAGCCTGCCGCCCGGAAGCAGAAGAGGGCCTGAAGCAATCCTGTGCTTTTGCGGCCAGCTCCCAAAAAAGCGAGTTGAAAAATCGAGCTCAGGGGCACTGCAATTCACAAACCTGCAGAGTTAGAAATGATAACTCTCGTCCACAAATATATTGAGGGAAGGCAACGAAGAGGATTTGAAAGCATAGCAGAATTGCAGGAAACAGATTTCAGGAGGTAGAGTCGAATCGCCTTTAAAGCACAGGAAAGGCGGCAAAACCTCGACAATGATGCCCTTGGCCAAAAAGGGCGTATGCGTTTTTTCCTGAATATATTCAGGAAAAAACGCATACGCCCTTTTTGGCCAACCAAGCAACCTGGAAAGGCAAATCAGCGCTACAAAGAAGTCTCGCTTCCCATCGGTCAAAAGGGCCATGCTGAATAATGTGTCAAAACCAGAAATGCAGGACAGGCCATGGAGAAACGGGAGCCTTGCTACGCTGATGGGCGGGATGTAAATTGCCAACAGCCACTCTGGAGAAGTGTACGGTGTGTCCTGAAACATCTAAAAAACTCAGCTTAGAGAGCATAGGGCACTTCCACTCATGGGCGTATAAATTGGGAAAACTAAAAATCAGCAAGACACAGGCACCCCAAAGTTTAGGGCTGCTCTGTTGACAAGAACCTCCACTTCGTTACACCTTAAATATCCCAGGAAAGAGAAAAATGGGTAAGGAAGTTGTGGTCCTTATGTACAATGGCATATCACTCAGCCATGAAATTAACATCATAAGGCTAGTAGCAGCATGATGAGAGGATTTAGGTACGACGATTCTAAGTGAAATAAGTCACACAGAAAAAGACACTTATCATAAGATATCACTTAGAGAGGGAATGTAAAAACCGCTACACTTGAACTGAATTACAAAACAGAACAGCGTCACACGTTTAGAAGACACACTATGGCTGCTTAACGGGAAAGGTGAGGTAGGGTGATGCATAAAACAAGGGTTTCAAATGAGCTCAGATACCGTTCCATAAACCCAATATGTAATAGACAAGACCTACTCCTTGCTCAGTGAACTGTACTCAACACCCCCTGTTCACCGCCCAAGAATATATCTGACTAGTAAGAATCTTAAAATCAATGTATTGATATCCCTCTGTAAGTGAGTCAAGTGGGTGTAAAGCGGCATAAACACAGCAGTGAAAAGCAGCTAAACCCCATTATAAAAATCAATTACTTTTAAAAACCCGTGAAACAAAGACAGTGAAAGAGAGAGAAATTCTTACAAAATTCGTTCAGGGGCTGTGATGCCACCTGGATTGACCATCTCTAGACCCACAGCTGATTGAGACATAAGGGTGGACACTCTTGGGGCTGAGAGGTTTGGTGAGTTTGGGTGAGCAAACGCAGACCCTTTAAAGTAGTACTGCGTGTTATCCATCCCATGGGTCCAAAATCTCCAGGTTCAAGGGCATCTTCCTACATCGAAAACATGAATGAGAACCCCAGAAGATGGTACACCGTGTGATCGGGATAGGTTTCTAAAACGCACCTCATTTCTCATTTCCTTGTGCTCGAGTTGGCCATTACAGCCGCTTTACTAGCAATCTCCCTCCTTTGAGAATCAGCACCTTTAACCTCCTGTTCCGTACAGGTTGCAATTTGTCCTGAGGATGAACGGGAAGAGGGGGAACCAATGAGAGACTAGGTCTAGGTGTGGGGACAGGCACAGGTCACTCTATTTTCCCATCAGGAAGAAGAATTAACCACAGGCTCAGCCTGCCGCCCGGAACCACAATAGGGCCTGAAGCAATCCTGCGCTTTTGCGGCCAGCTCCCAAGAAAGCGAGTTGAAAAATGGAGCTCAGGGGCACTGCAATTCACAAACCTGCAGAGTTATAAATGATAACTCTCGTCCACAAATATATTGAGGGAAGGCAACGAAGAGGATTTGAAAGCATAGCAGAATTGCAAGAAACTGATTTCAGGAGGTAGAGTCGAATCGCCTTTAAAGCACAGGAAAAGCGGCAAAACCTCGACCATGATGCCCTTGGCCAAAAAGGGCGTATGCGTTTTTTCCTGAATATATTCAGGAAAAAACGCATACGCCCTTTTTGGCCAACCAAGCAACCTGGAAAGGCAAATCAGCGCTACAAAGAAGTCTCGCTTCCCATCGGTCAAAAGGGCCATGCTGAATAAAGTGTCAAAACCAGAAATGCAGGACACGCCATGGAGAAACGGGAGCCTTGCTACGCTGATGGGCGGGATGTAAATTGCCAACAGCCACTCTGGAGAAGTGTACGGTGTGTCCTGAAACACCTAAAAAACTCAGCTTAGAGAGCATAGGGCACTTCCACTCATGGGCGTATAAATTGGGAAAACTAAAAATCAGCAAGACACAGGCACCCCAAAGTTTAGGGCTGCTCTGTTGACAAGAACCTCCACTTCATTACACCTTAAATATCCCAGGAAAGAGAAAAATGGATAAAGAAGTTGTGGTCCTTATGTACAATGGAATATCACTCAGGCATGAAATCAACGTCATAAGGTTAGTAGCAGCATGATGAGAGGATTTAGGTACGACGATTCTAAGTGAAATAAGTCACACAGAAAAAGACACTTATCATAAGATATCACTTAGAGAGGGAATGTAAAAACCGCTACACTTGAACTGAATTACAAAACAGAACAGCGTCACACGTTTAGAAGACACACTATGGCTGCTTAACGGGAAAGGTGAGGTGGTGTGATGCATAAAACAAGGGTTTCAAATTAGCTCAGATACCGTTCCATAAACCCAATATGTAATAGACAAGACCTACTCCTTGCTCAGTGAACTGGACTCAACACCCCCTGTTCACCGCCCAAGAATATATCTGACTAGTAAGACTCTTAAAACCAATGTATTGATATCCCTCTGTAAGTGAGTCAAGTGGGTGTAAAGCGGCATAAACACAGCAGTGAAAAGCAGCTAAACCCCATTATAAAAATCAATTACTTTTAAAAACCCGTGAAACAAAGACAGTGAAAGAGAGAGAAATTCATACAGAATTCGTTCAGGGGCTGGGATGCCACCTTTATTGACCATCTCTAGACCCACAGCTGATTGAGTCATAAGGGTGGACACTCTTGGGGCTGAGAGGTTTGGTGAGGTTGGGTGAGCAAACGCAGACCCTTTAAAGTAATACTGCGTGGTATCCATCCCATGGGTCCAAAATTTCCAGGTTCAAGGGCATCTTCCTACATCGAAAACATGCATGAGAAACCCAGAAGATGGTACACCGTGTGATCGGGAAAGGTTTCTAAAACGCACCTCATTTCTCATCTCCTTGTGCTGGGGTTGGCCATTACAGCCGCTTTACTAGCAATCTCCCTCCTTGGAGAATCAGCCCCTTTAACCTTCTGTTCCGTACAGGTGGCAATTTGTCCTGAGGATAAACGGGAAGAGGGGGAACCAATGAGAGACTAGCTCTTGGTGTTGGGACAGCCACAGGTCACTCTATTTTCCCATCAGGAAGAAGGATTAACCACAGGCTCAGCCTGCCGCCCGGAAGCAGAACAGGGCCTGAAGCAATCCTGTGCTTTTGCGGCCAGCTCCCAAAAAAGCGAGTTGAAAAATGGAGCTCAGGGGCACTGCAATTCACAAACCTGCAGAGTTATAAATGGTAACTCTCGTCCACAAATATATTGAGGGAAGGCAACGAAGAGGATTTGAAAGCATAGCAGAATTGCAAGAAACTGATTTCAGGAGGTAGAGTCGAATCGCCTTTAAAGCACAGGAAAAGCGGCAAAACCTCGACCATGATGCCCTTGGCCAAAAAGGGCGTATGCGTTTTTTCCTGAATATATTCAGGAAAAAACGCATACGCCCTTTTTGGCCAACCAAGCAACCTGGAAAGGCAAATCAGCGCTACAAAGAAGTCTCGCTTCCCATCGGTCAAAAGGGCCATGCTGAATAAAGTGTCAAAACCAGAAATGCAGGACAGGCCATGGAGAAACGGGAGCCTTGCTACGCTGATGGGCGGGATGTAAATTGCCAACAGCCACTCTGGAGAAGTGTACGGTGTTTCCTGAAACACCTAAAAAACTCAGCTTAGAGAGCATAGGGCACTTCCACTCATGGGCGTATAAATTGGGAAAACTAAAAATCAGCCAGACACAGGCACCCCAAAGTTTAGGGCTGCTCTGTTGACAAGAACCTCCACTTCATTACACCTTAAATATCCCAGGAAAGAGAAAAATGGATAAAGAAGTTGTGGTCCTTATGTACAATGGCATATCACTCAGGCATGAAATCAACGTCATAAGGCTAGTAGCAGCATGATGAGTGGATTTAAGTACGACGATTGTAAGTGAAATAAGTCACAGAGAAAGACACTTATCGTAACATATCACTTATAGAGGGAATGTAAAATCCGCTACACTTGAACTGAATTACAAAACAGAACAGCGTCACACGTTTAGAAAACACACTATGGCTGCTTAACGGGAAAGGTGAGGTGGGGTGATGCATAAAACAAGGGTATCAAATTAGCTCAGATACTGTTCCATAAACCCAATATGTAACAGACAAGACCTACTCCTTGCGCAGTGAACTGGACTCAATACCCCCTGTTCACCGCCCAAGAATATATCTGACTAGTAAGACTCTTAAAACCAATGTATTGATATCTCTCTGTAAGTGAGTCAAGAGGGTGTAAATAGGCATAAACACAGCAGTGAAAAGCAGCTAAACCCCATTATAAAAGTCAATTACTTTTAAAAACCCGTGAAACAAAGACAGTGAAACAGAGAGAAATTCATACAGAATTCGTTCAGGGGCTGGGATGCCACCTTTATTGACCATCTCTAGACCCACAGCTGATTGAGACATAAGGGTGGACACTCTTCGGGCTGAGAGGTTTGGTGAGGTTGGGTGAGCAAACGCAGACCCTTTAAAGTAATACTGCGTGGTACCCATCCCATGGGTCCAAAATCTCCAGCTTCAAGGGCATCTTCCTACATCGAAAACATGCATGAGAAACCCAGAAGATGGTACACCATGTGATCGGGAAAGGTTTCTAAAACGCACCTCATTTCTCATCTCCTTGTGCTCGGGCTCGCCATTCCAGCCACTTTACTAGCAATCTCCCTCCTTGGATAATGAGCACCTTTAACCTCCTGTTCCGAACAGGTTGCAATTTGTCCTGAGGATGAACGGGAAGAGGGGGAACCAATGAGAGACTAGGTCTAGGTGTGGGGACAGGCACAGGTCACTCTATTTTCCCATCAGGAAGAAGGATTAACCACAGGCTCAGCCTGCCGCCTGGAAGCAGAAGAGGGCCTGAAGCAATCCTGTGCTTTTGCGGCCAGCTCCCAAAAAAGCGAGTTGAAAAATCGAGCTCAGGGGCACTGCAATTCACAAACCTGCAGAGTTAGAAATGATAACTCTCGTCCACAAATATATTGAGGGAAGGCAACGAAGAGGATTTGAAAGCATAGCAGAATTGCAGGAAACAGATTTCAGGAGGTAGAGTCGAATCGCCTTTAAAGCACAGGAAAGGCGGCAAAACCTCGACAATGATGCCCTTGGCCAAAAAGGGCGTATGCGTTTTTTCCTGAATATATTCAGGAAAAAACGCATACGCCCTTTTTGGCCAACCAAGCAACCTGGAAAGGCAAATCAGCGCTACAAAGAAGTCTCGCTTCCCATCGGTCAAAAGGGCCATGCTGAATAAAGTGTCAAAACCAGAAATGCAGGACAGGCCATGGAGAAACGGGAGCCTTGCTACGCTGATGGGCGGGATGTAAATTGCCAACAGCCACTCTGGAGAAGTGTACGGTGTTTCCTGAAACACCTAAAAAACTCAGCTTAGAGAGCATAGGGCACTTCCACTCATGGGCGTATAAATTGGGAAAACTAAAAATCAGCCAGACACAGGCACCCCAAAGTTTAGGGCTGCTCTGTTTACAAGAACCTCCACTTCATTACACCTTAAATATCCCAGGAAAGAGAAAAATGGATAAAGAAGTTGTGGTCCTTATGTACAATGGCATATCACTCAGGCATGAAATCAACGTCATAAGGCTAGTAGCAGCATGATGAGTGGATTTAAGTACGACGATTGTAAGTGAAATAAGTCACAGAGAAAGACACTTATCGTAACATATCACTTATAGAGGGAATGTAAAATCCGCTACACTTGAACTGAATTACAAAACAGAACAGCGTCACACGTTTAGAAAACACACTATGGCTGCTTAACGGGAAAGGTGAGGTGGGGTGATGCATAAAACAAGGGTATCAAATTAGCTCAGATACTGTTCCATAAACCCAATATGTAACAGACAAGACCTACTCCTTGCGCAGTGAACTGGACTCAATACCCCCTGTTCACCGCCCAAGAATATATCTGACTAGTAAGACTCTTAAAACCAATGTATTGATATCTCTCTGTAAGTGAGTCAAGAGGGTGTAAATAGGCATAAACACAGCAGTGAAAAGCAGCTAAACCCCATTATAAAAGTCAATTACTTTTAAAAACCCGTGAAACAAAGACAGTGAAACAGAGAGAAATTCATACAGAATTCGTTCAGGGGCTGGGATGCCACCTTTATTGACCATCTCTAGACCCACAGCTGATTGAGACATAAGGGTGGACACTCTTCGGGCTGAGAGGTTTGGTGAGGTTGGGTGAGCAAACGCAGACCCTTTAAAGTAATACTGCGTGGTACCCATCCCATGGGTCCAAAATCTCCAGGTACAAGGGCATCTTCCTACATCGAAAACATGCATGAGAAACCCAGAAGACGGTACACCGTGTGATCGGGAAAGGTTTCTAAAACGCACCTCATTTCTCATCTCCTTGTGCTCGGGCTCGCCATTACAGCCACTTTACTAGCAATCTCCCTCCTTGGAGAATCAGCACCTTTAACCTCCTGTTCCGAACAGGTTGCAATTTGTCCTGAGGATGAACGGGAAGAGGGGGAACCAATGAGAGACTAGGTCTAGGTGTGGGGACAGGCACAGGTCACTCTATTTTCCCATCAGGAAGAAGGATTAACCACAGGCTCAGCCTGCTGCCCGGAAGCAGAAGAGGGCCTGAAGCAATCCTGTGCTTTTGCGGCCAGCTCCCAAAAAAGCGAGTTGAAAAATCGAGCTCAGGGGCACTGCAATTCACAAACCTGCAGAGTTAGAAATGATAACTCTCGTCCACAAATATATTGAGGGAAGGCAACGAAGAGGATTTGAAAGCATAGCAGAATTGCAGGAAACAGATTTCAGGAGGTAGAGTCGAATCGCCTTTAAAGCACAGGAAAGGGGGCAAAACCTCGACAATGATGCCCTTGGCCAAAAAGGGCGTATGCGTTTTTTCCTGAATATATTCAGGAAAAAACGCATACGCCCTTTTTGGCCAACCAAGCAACCTGGAAAGGCAAATCAGCGCTACAAAGAAGTCTCGCTTCCCATCGGTCAAAAGGGCCATGCTGAATAAACTATCAAAACCAGAAATGCAGGACAGGCCATGGAGAAACGGGAGCCTTGCTACGCTGATGGGCGGGATGTAAATTGCCAACAGCCACTCTGGAGAAGTGTATGGTGTGTCCTGAAACATCTAAAAAACTCAGCTTAGAGAGCATAGGGCACTTCCACTCATGGGCGTATAAATTGGGAAAACTAAAAATCAGCAAGACACAGGCACCCCAAAGTTTAGGGCTGCTCTGTTGACAAGAACCTCCACTTCGTTACACCTTAAATATCCCAGGAAAGAGAAAAATGGATAAGGAAGTTGTGGTCCTTATGTACAATGGCATATCACTCAGCCATGAAATTAACGTCATAAGGCTAGTAGCAGCATGATGAGAGGATTTAGGTACGACGATTCTAAGTGAAATAAGTCACACAGAAAAAGACACTTATCATAAGATATCACTTAGAGAGGGAATGTAAAAACCGCTACACTTGAACTGAATTACAAAACAGAACAGCGTCACACGTTTAGAAGACACACTATGGCTGCTTAACGGGTAAGGTGAGGTGGGGTGATGCATAAAACAAGGGTTTCAAATGAGCTCAGATACCGTTCCATAAACCCAATATGTAATAGACAAGACCTACTCCTTGCTCAGTGAACTGGACTCAACACCCCCTGTTCACCGCCCAAGAATATATCTGACTAGTAAGAATCTTAAAATCAATGTATTGATATCCCTCTGTAAGTGAGTCAAGTGGGTGTAAACCGGCATAAACACAGCAGTGAAAAGCAGCTAAACCCCATTATAAAAATCAATTACTTTTAAAAACCCGTGAAACAAAGACAGTGAAAGAGAGAGAAATTCTTACAAAATTCGTTCAGGGGCTGTGATGCCACCTGGATTGACCATCTCTAGACCCACAGCTGATTGAGACATAAGGGTGGACACTCTTGGGGCTGAGAGGTTTGGTGAGGTTGGGTGAGCAAACGCAGACCCTTTAAAGTAGTACTGCGTGGTATCCATCCCATGGGTCCAAAATCTCCAGGTTCAAGGGCATCTTCCTACATCGTAAACATGCATGAGAAACCCAGAAGATGGTACACCGTGTGATCGGGATAGGTTTCTAAAACGCACCTCATTTCTCATCTCCTTGTGCTCGAGTTGGCCATTACAGCCGCTTTACTAGCAATCTCCCTCCTTTGAGAATCAGCACCTTTAACCTCCTGTTCCGTACAGGTTGCAATTTGTCCTGAGGATGAACGGGAAGAGGGGGAACCAATGAGAGACTAGGTCTAGGTGTGGGGACAGGCACAGGTCACTCTATTTTCCCATCAGGAAGAAGAATTAACCACAGGCTCAGCCTGCCGCCCGGAAGCAGAACAGGGCCTGAAGCAATCCTGTGCTTTTGCGGCCAGCTCCCAAGAAAGCGAGTTGAAAAATGGAGCTCAGGGGCACTGCAATTCACAAACCTGCAGAGTTATAAATGATAACTCTCGTCCACAAATATATTGAGGGAAGGCAACGAAGAGGATTTGAAAGCATAGCAGAATTGCAGGAAACAGATTTCAGGAGGTAGAGTCGAATCGCCTTTAAAGCACAGGAAAGGCGGCAAAACCTCGACAATGATGCCCTTGGCCAAAAAGGGCGTATGCGTTTTTTCCTGAATATATTCAGGAAAAAACGCATACGCCCTTTTTGGCCAACCAAGCAACCTGGAAAGGCAAATCAGCGCTACAAAGAAGTCTCGCTTCCCATCGGTCAAAAGGGCCATGCTGAATAAAGTGTCAAAACCAGAAATGCAGGACAGGCCATGGAGAAACGGGAGCCTTGCTACGCTGATGGGCGGGATGTAAATTGCCAACAGCCACTCTGGAGAAGTGTACGGTGTTTCCTGAAACACCTAAAAAACTCAGCTTAGAGAGCATAGGGCACTTCCACTCATGGGCGTATAAATTGGGAAAACTAAAAATCAGCCAGACACAGGCACCCCAAAGTTTAGGGCTGCTCTGTTTACAATAACCTCCACTTCATTACACCTTAAATATCCCAGGAAAGAGAAAAATGGATAAAGAAGTTGTGGTCCTTATGTACAATGGCATATCACTCAGGCATGAAATCAACGTCATAAGGCTAGTAGCAGCATGATGAGTGGATTTAAGTACGACGATTGTAAGTGAAATAAGTCACAGAGAAAGACACTTATCGTAACATATCACTTATAGAGGGAATGTAAAATCCGCTACACTTGAACTGAATTACAAAACAGAACAGCGTCACACGTTTAGAAAACACACTATGGCTGCTTAACGGGAAAGGTGAGGTGGGGTGATGCATAAAACAAGGGTATCAAATTAGCTCAGATACTGTTCCATAAACCCAATATGTAACAGACAAGACCTACTCCTTGCGCAGTGAACTGGACTCAATACCCCCTGTTCACCGCCCAAGAATATATCTGACTAGTAAGACTCTTAAAACCAATGTATTGATATCTCTCTGTAAGTGAGTCAAGAGGGTGTAAATAGGCATAAACACAGCAGTGAAAAGCAGCTAAACCCCATTATAAAAGTCAATTACTTTTAAAAACCCGTGAAACAAAGACAGTGAAACAGAGAGAAATTCATACAGAATTCGTTCAGGGGCTGGGATGCCACCTTTATTGACCATCTCTAGACCCACAGCTGATTGAGACATAAGGGTGGACACTCTTCGGGCTGAGAGGTTTGGTGAGGTTGGGTGAGCAAACGCAGACCCTTTAAAGTAATACTGCGTGGTACCCATCCCATGGGTCCAAAATCTCCAGGTACAAGGGCATCTTCCTACATCGAAAACATGCATGAGAAACCCAGAAGACGGTACACCGTGTGATCGGGAAAGGTTTCTAAAACGCACCTCATTTCTCATCTCCTTGTGCTCGGGCTCGCCATTACAGCCACTTTACTAGCAATCTCCCTCCTTGGAGAATCAGCACCTTTAACCTCCTGTTCCGAACAGGTTGCAATTTGTCCTGAGGATGAACGGGAAGAGGGGGAACCAATGAGAGACTAGGTCTAGGTGTGGGGACAGGCACAGGTCACTCTATTTTCCCATCAGGAAGAAGGATTAACCACAGGCTCAGCCTGCTGCCCGGAAGCAGAAGAGGGCCTGAAGCAATCCTGTGCTTTTGCGGCCAGCTCCCAAAAAAGCGAGTTGAAAAATCGAGCTCAGGGGCACTGCAATTCACAAACCTGCAGAGTTAGAAATGATAACTCTCGTCCACAAATATATTGAGGGAAGGCAACGAAGAGGATTTGAAAGCATAGCAGAATTGCAGGAAACAGATTTCAGGAGGTAGAGTCGAATCGCCTTTAAAGCACAGGAAAGGCGGCAAAACCTCGACAATGATGCCCTTGGCCAAAAAGGGCGTATGCGTTTTTTCCTGAATATATTCAGGAAAAAACGCATACGCCCTTTTTGGCCAACCAAGCAACCTGGAAAGGCAAATCAGCGCTACAAAGAAGTCTCGCTTCCCATCGGTCAAAAGGGCCATGCTGAATAAACTATCAAAACCAGAAATGCAGGACAGGCCATGGAGAAACGGGAGCCTTGCTACGCTGATGGGCGGGATGTAAATTGCCAACAGCCACTCTGGAGAAGTGTATGGTGTGTCCTGAAACATCTAAAAAACTCAGCTTAGAGAGCATAGGGCACTTCCACTCATGGGCGTATAAATTGGGAAAACTAAAAATCAGCAAGACACAGGCACCCCAAAGTTTAGGGCTGCTCTGTTGACAAGAACCTCCACTTCGTTACACCTTAAATATCCCAGGAAAGAGAAAAATGGATAAGGAAGTTGTGGTCCTTATGTACAATGGCATATCACTCAGCCATGAAATTAACGTCATAAGGCTAGTAGCAGCATGATGAGAGGATTTAGGTACGACGATTCTAAGTGAAATAAGTCACACAGAAAAAGACACTTATCATAAGATATCACTTAGAGAGGGAATGTAAAAACCGCTACACTTGAACTGAATTACAAAACAGAACAGCGTCACACGTTTAGAAGACACACTATGGCTGCTTAACGGGTAAGGTGAGGTGGGGTGATGCATAAAACAAGGGTTTCAAATGAGCTCAGATACCGTTCCATAAACCCAATATGTAATAGACAAGACCTACTCCTTGCTCAGTGAACTGGACTCAACACCCCCTGTTCACCGCCCAAGAATATATCTGACTAGTAAGAATCTTAAAATCAATGTATTGATATCCCTCTGTAAGTGAGTCAAGTGGGTGTAAACCGGCATAAACACAGCAGTGAAAAGCAGCTAAACCCCATTATAAAAATCAATTACTTTTAAAAACCCGTGAAACAAAGACAGTGAAAGAGAGAGAAATTCTTACAAAATTCGTTCAGGGGCTGTGATGCCACCTGGATTGACCATCTCTAGACCCACAGCTGATTGAGACATAAGGGTGGACACTCTTGGGGCTGAGAGGTTTGGTGAGGTTGGGTGAGCAAACGCAGACCCTTTAAAGTAGTACTGCGTGGTATCCATCCCATGGGTCCAAAATCTCCAGGTTCAAGGGCATCTTCCTACATCGTAAACATGCATGAGAAACCCAGAAGATGGTACACCGTGTGATCGGGATAGGTTTATAAAACGCACCTCATTTCTCATCTCCTTGTGCTCGAGTTGGCCATTACAGCCGCTTTACTAGCAATCTCCCTCCTTTGAGAATCAGCACCTTTAACCTCCTGTTCCGTACAGGTTGCAATTTGTCCTGAGGATGAACGGGAAGAGGGGGAACCAATGAGAGACTAGGTCTAGGTGTGGGGACAGGCACAGGTCACTCTATTTTCCCATCAGGAAGAAGAATTAACCACAGGCTCAGCCTGCCGCCCGGAAGCAGAACAGGGCCTGAAGCAATCCTGTGCTTTTGCGGCCAGCTCCCAAGAAAGCGAGTTGAAAAATGGAGCTCAGGGGCACTGCAATTCACAAACCTGCAGAGTTATAAATGATAACTCTCGTCCACAAATATATTGAGGGAAGGCAACGAAGAGGATTTGAAAGCATAGCAGAATTGCAAGAAACTGATTTCAGGAGGTAGAGTCGAATCGCCTTTAAAGCACAGGAAAAGCGGCAAAACCTCGACCATGATGCCCTTGGCCAAAAAGGGCGTATGCGTTTTTTCCTGAATATATTCAGGAAAAAACGCATACGCCCTTTTTGGCCAACCAAGCAACCTGGAAAGGCAAATCAGCGCTACAAAGAAGTCTCGCTTCCCATCGGTCAAAAGGGCCATGCTGAATAAAGTGTCAAAACCAGAAATGCAGGACAGGCCATGGAGAAACGGGAGCCTTGCTACGCTGATGGGCGGGATGTAAATTGCCAACAGCCACTCTGGAGAAGTGTACGGTGTGTCCTGAAACACCTAAAAAACTCAGCTTAGAGAGCATAGGGCACTTCCACTCATGGGCGTATAAATTGGGAAAACTAAAAATCAGCAAGACACAGGCACCCCAAAGTTTAGGGCTGCTCTGATGAGAAGAACCTCCACTTCATTACACCTTAAATATCCCAGGAAAGAGAAAAATGGATAAAGAAGTTGTGGTCCTTATGTACAATGGAATATCACTCAGGCATGAAATCAACGTCATAAGGTTAGTAGCAGCATGATGAGAGGATTTAGGTACGACGATTCTAAGTGAAATAAGTCACACAGAAAAAGACACTTGTCATAAGATATCACTTAGAGAGGGAATGTAAAAACCGCTACACTTGAACTGAATTACAAAACAGAACAGCGTCACACGTTTAGAAGACACACTATGGCTGCTTAACGGGAAAGGTGAGGTGGTGTGATGCATAAAACAAGGGTTTCAAATTAGCTCAGATACCGTTCCATAAACCCAATATGTAATAGACAAGACCTACTCCTTGCTCAGTGAACTGGACTCAACACCCCCTGTTCACCGCCCAATAATATATCTGACTAGTAAGACTCTTAAAACCAATGTATTGATATCCCTCTGTAAGTGAGTCAAGTGGGTGTAAAGCGGCATAAACACAGCAGTGAAAAGCAGCTAAACCCCATTATAAAAATCAATTACTTTTAAAAACCCGTGAAACAAAGACAGTGAAAGAGAGAGAAATTCATACAGAATTCGTTCAGGGGCTGGGATGCCACCTTTATTGACCATCTCTAGACCCACAGTTGATTGAGTCATAAGGGTGGACACTCTTGGGGCTGAGAGGTTTGGTGAGGTTGGGTGAGCAAACGCAGACCCTTTAAAGTAATACTGCGTGGTATCCATCCCATGGGTCCAAAATTTCCAGGTTCAAGGGCATCTTCCTACATCGAAAACATGCATGAGAAACCCAGAAGATGGTACACCGTGTGATCGGGAAAGCTTTCTAAAACGCACCTCATTTCTCATCTCCTTGTGCTGGGGTTGGCCATTACAGCCGCTTTACTAGCAATCTCCCTCCTTGGAGAATCAGCCCCTTTAACCTTCTGTTCCGTACAGGTTGCAATTTGTCCTGAGGATAAACGGGAAGAGGGGGAACCAATGAGAGACTAGCTCTTGGTGTTGGGACAGCCACATGTCACTCTATTTTCCCATCAGGAAGAAGGGTTAACCACAGGCTCAGCCTGCCGCCCGGAAGCAGAACAGGGCCTGAAGCAATCCTGTGCTTTTGCGGCCAGCTTCCAAAAAAGCGAGTTGAAAAATGGAGCTCAGGGGCACTGCAATTCACAAACCTGCAGAGTTATAAATGGTAACTCTCGTCCACAAATATATTGAGGGAAGGCAACGAAGAGGATTTGAAAGCATAGCAGAATTGAAGGAAACTGATTTCAGGAGGTAGAGTCGAATCGCCTTTAAAGCACAGGAAAAGCGGCAAAACCTCGACAATGATGCCCTTGGCCAAAAAGGGCGTATGCGTTTTTTCCTGAATATATTCAGGAAAAAACGCATACGCCCTTTTTGGCCAACCAAGCAACCTGGAAAGGCAAATCAGCGCTACAAAGAAGTCTCGCTTCCCATCGGTCAAAAGGGCCATGCTGAATCAAGTGTCAAAACCAGAAATGCAGGACAGGCCATGGAGAAACGGGAGCCTTGCTACGCTGATGGGCGGGATGTAAATTGCCAACAGCCACTCTGGAGAAGTGTACGGTGTTTCCTGAAACACCTAAAAAACTCAGCTTAGAGAGCATAGGGCACTTCCACTCATGGGCGTATAAATTGGGAAAACTAAAAATCAGCAAGACACAGGCACCCCAAAGTTTAGGGCTGCTCTGTTGACAAGAACCTCCACTTCATTACACCTTAAATATCCCAGGAAAGAGAAAAATGGATAAAGAAGTTGTGGTCCTTATGTACAATGGAATATCACTCAGGCATGAAATCAACGTCATAAGGCTAGTAGCAGCATGATGAGTGGATTTAGGTACGACGATTGTAAGTGAAATAAGTCACAGAGAAAGACACTTATCGTAACATATCACTTATAGAGGGAATGTAAAATCCGCTACACTTGAACTGAATTACAAAACAGAACAGCGTCACACGTTTAGAAAACACACTATGGCTGCTTAACGGGAAAGGTGAGGTGGGGTGATGCATAAAACAAGGGTATCAAATTAGCTCAGATACTGTTCCATAAACCCAATATGTAACAGACAAGACCTACTCCTTGCGCAGTGAACTGGACTCAATACCCCCTGTTCACCGCCCAAGAATATATCTGACTAGTAAGACTCTTAAAACCAATGTATTGATATCTCTCTGTAAGTGAGTCAAGTGGGTGTAAATAGGCATAAACACAGCAGTGAAAAGCAGCTAAACCCCATTATAAAAGTCAATTACTTTTAAAAACCCGTGAAACAAAGACAGTGAAACAGAGAGAAATTCATACAGAATTCGTTCAGGGGCTGGGATGCCACCTTTATTGACCATCTCTAGACCCACAGCTGATTGAGTCATAAGGGTGGACACTCTTGGGGCTGAGAGGTTTGGTGAGGTTGGGTGAGCAAACGCAGACCCTTTAAAGTAATACTGCGTGGTATCCATCCCATGGGTCCAAAATTTCCAGGTTCAAGGGCATCTTCCTACATCGAAAACATGCATGAGAAACCCAGAAGATGGTACACCGTGTGATGGGGAAAGGTTTCTAAAACGCACCTCATTTCTCATCTCCTTGTGCTGGGGTTGGCCATTACAGCCATTTTACTAGCAATCTCCCTCCTTTGAGAATCAGCACCTTTAACCTCCTGTTCCGTACAGGTTGCAATTTGTCCTGAGGATGAACGGGAAGAGGGGGAACCAATGAGAGACTAGGTCTAGGTGTGGGGACAGGCACAGGTCACTCTATTTTCCCATCAGGAAGAAGAATTAACCACAGGCTCAGCCTGCCGCCCGGAACCACAATAGGGCCTGAAGCAATCCTGCGCTTTTGCGGCCAGCTCCCAAGAAAGCGAGTTGAAAAATGGAGCTCAGGGGCACTGCAATTCACAAACCTGCAGAGTTAGAAATGATAACTCTCGTCCACAAATATATTGAGGGAAGGCAACGAAGAGGATTTGAAAGCAAGGCAGAATTGCAGGAAACAGATTTCAGGAGGTAGATTGGAATCGCCTTTAAAGCACAGGAAAAGCGGCAAAACCTCGACCATGATGCCCTTGGCCAAAAAGGGCGTATGCGTTTTTTCCTGAATATATTCAGGAAAAAACGCATACGCCCTTTTTGGCCAACGAAGCAACCTGGAAAGGCAAATCAGCGCTACAAAGAAGTCTCGCTTCCCATCGGTCAAAAGGGCCATGCTGAATAAAGTGTCAAAACCAGAAATGCAGGACAGGCCATGGAGAAACGGGAGCCTTGCTACGCTGATGGGCGGGATGTAAATTGCCAACAGCCACTCTGGAGAAGTGTACGGTGTGTCCTGAAACATCTAAAACACTCAGATTAGAGAGCATAGGGCACTTCCACTCATGGGCGTATAAATTGGGAAAACTAAAAATCAGCAAGACACAGGCACCCCAAAGTTTAGGGCTGCTCTGTTGACAAGAACCTCCACTTCGTTACACCTTAAATATCCCAGGAAAGAGAAAAATGGATAAAGAAGTTGTGGTCCATATGTATAATGGCATATCACTCAGCAATGAAATCAACATCATAAGGCTAGTAGCAGCATGATGAGAAGATTTAGGTACGACGATTCTAAGTGAAATAAGTCACACAGAAAAAGGCACTTATCATAAGATATGACTTATAGAGGGAATGTAAAAACCGCTACACTTGAACTGAATTACAAAACAGAACAGCGTCACACGTTTAGAAAACACACTATGGCTGCTTAACGGGAAAGGTGAGGTGGGGTGTTGCATAAAACAAGGGTATCAAATTAGCTCAGATACTGTTCCATAAACCCAATATGTAACAGACAAGACCTACTCCTTGCTCAGTGAACTGGATTCAACACCCCCTGTTCACCACCCAAGAATATATCTGACTAGTAAGACTCTTAAAACCAATGTATTGATATCTCTCTGTAAGTGAGTCAAGTGGGTGTAAAGCGGCATAAACACAGCAGTGAAAAGCAGCTAAACCCCATTATAAAAATCAATTACTTTTAAAAACCCGTGAAACAAAGACAGTGAAAGAGAGAGAAATTCATACAGAATTCGTTCAGGGGCTGGGATGCCACCTTTATTGACCATCTCTAGACCCACAGCTGATTGAGTCATAAGGGTGGACACTCTTGGGGCTGAGAGGTTTGCTGAGGTTGGGTGAGAAAACGGAGACCCTTTAAAGTAATATTGCGTGGTACCCATCCCATGGGTCCAAAATCTCCAGGTTCAAGGGCATCTTCCTACATCGAAAACATGCATGAGAAACTCAGAAGATGGTACACCGTGTGATCGGGAAAGGTTTCTAAAACGCACCTCATTTCTCATCTCCTTGTGCTCGGGTTGGCCATTACAGCCGCTTTACTAGCAATCTCCGTCCTTGGAGAATCAGCCCCTTTAACCTTCTGTTCCGTACAGGTTGCAATTTGTCCTGAGGATAAACGGGAAGAGGGGGAACCAATGAGAGACTAGCTCTAGGTGTTGGGACAGCCACAGGTCACTCTATTTTCCCATCAGGAAGAAGGATTAACCACAGGCTCAGCCTGCCGCCCGGAAGCAGAACAGGGCCTGAAGCAATCCTGTGCTTTTGCGGCCAGCTCCCAAAAAAGCGAGTTGAAAAATCGCGCTCAGGGGCACTGCAATTCACAAACCTGCAGAGTTAGAAATGATAACTCTCGTCCACAAATATATTGAGGGAAGGCAACGAAGAGGATTTGAAAGCATAGCAGAATTGCAGGAAACAGATTTCAGGAGGTAGAGTCGAATCGCCTTTAAAGCACAGGAAAGGCGGCAAAACCTCGACAATGATGCCCTTGGCCAAAAAGGGCGTATGCGTTTTTTCCTGAATATATTCAGGAAAAAACGCATACGCCCTTTATGGCCAACCAAGCAACCTGGAAAGGCAAATCAGCGCTACAAAGAAGTCTCGCTTCCCATCGGTCAAAAGGGCCATGCTGAATAAAGTGTCAAAACCAGAAATGTAGGACAGGCCATGGAGAAACGGGAGCCTTGCTACGCTAATGGGCGGGATGTAAATTGCCAACAGCCACTCTGGAGAAGTGTACGGTGTGTCCTGAAACATCTAAAAAACTCAGCTTAGAGAGCATAGGGTACTTCCACTCATGGGCGTATAAATTGGGAAAACTAAAAATCAGCAAGACACAGGCACCCCAAAGTTTAGGGCTGCTCTGTTGACAAGAACCTCCACTTCGTTACACCTTAAATATCCCAGGAAAGAGAAAAATGGATAAGGAAGTTGTGGTCCTTATGTACAATGGCATATCACTCAGCCATGAAATTAACGTCATAAGGCTAGTAGCAGCATGATGAGAGGTTTTAGGTACGACGATTCTAAGTGAAATAAGTCACACAGAAAAAGACACTTATCATAAGATATCACTTAGAGAGGGAATGTAAAAACCGCTACACTTGAACTGAATTACAAAACAGAACAGCGTCACACGTTTAGAAGACACACTATGGCTGCTTAACGGGAAAGGTGAGGTGGGGTGATGCATAAAACAAGGGTTTCAAATGAGCTCAGATACCGTTCCATAAACCCAATATGTAATAGACAAGACCTACTCCTTGCTCAGTGAACTGGACTCAACACCCCCTGTTCACCGCCCAAGAATATATCTGACTAGTAAGAATCTTAAAACCAATGTATTGATATCCCTCTGTAAGTGAGTCAAGTGGGTGTAAACCGGCATAAACACAGCAGTGAAAAGCAGCTAAACCCCGTTATAAAAATCAATTACTTTTAAAAACCCGTGAAACAAAGACAGTGAAGAGAGAGAAATTCTTACAAAATTCGTTCAGGGGCTGTGATGCCACCTGGATTGACCATCTCTAGACCCACAGCTGATTGAGACATAAGGGTGGACACTCTTGGGGCTGAGAGGTTTGGTGAGGTTGGGTGAGCAAACACAGACCCTTAAAAGTAATACTGCGTGGTATCCATCCCATGGGTCCAAAATCTCCAGGTTCAAGGGCATCTTCCTACATCGAAAACATGCATGAGAAACCCAGAAGATGGTACACCGTGTGATCGGGAAAGGTTTCTAAAACGCACCTCATTTCTCATCTCCTTGTGCTCGGGTTGGCCATTACAGCCACTTTACTAGCAATCTCCCTCCTTTGAGAATCAGCACCTTTAACCTCCTGTTCCGTACAGGTTGCAATTTGTCCTGAGGATGAACGGGAAGAGGGGTAACCAATGAGAGACTAGGTCTAGGTGTGGGGACAGGCACAGGTCACTCTATTTTTCCATCAGGAAGAAGAATTAACCACAGGCTCAGCCTGCCGCCCGGAAACACAATAGGGCCTGAAGCAATCCTGCGCTTTTGCGGCCAGCTCCCAAGAAAGCGAGTTGAAAAATGGAGCTCAGGGGCACTGCAATTCACAAACCTGCAGAGTTAGAAATGATAACTCTCGTCCACAAATATATTGAGGGAAGGCAACGAAGAGGATTTGAAAGCAAGGCAGAATTGCAGGAAACAGATTTCAGGAGGTAGATTCGAATCGCCTTTAAAGCACAGGAAAAGCGGCAAAACCTCGACCATGATGCCCTTGGCCAAAGAGGGCGTATGCGTTTTTTCCTGAATATATTCAGGAAAAAACGCATACGCCCTCTTTGGCCAACCAAGCAACCTGGAAAGGCAAATCAGCGCTACAAAGAAGTCTCGCTTCCCATCGGTCAAAAGGGCCATGCTGAATAAAGTGTCAAAACCAGAAATGCAGGACAGGCCATGGAGAAACGGGAGCCTTGCTACGCTGATGGGCGGGATGTAAATTGCCAACAGCCACTCTGGAGAAGTGTACGGTGTGTCCTGAAACATCTAAAAAACTCAGCTTAGAGAGCATAGGGCACTTCCACTCATAGGCGTATAAATTGGGAAAACTAAAAATCAGCAAGACACAGGCACCCCAAAGTTTAGGGCTGCTCTGATGAGAAGAACCTCCACTTCATTACACCTTAAATATCCCAGGAAAGAGAAAAATGGATAAAGAAGTTGTGGTCCTTATGTACAATGGAATATCACTCAGGCATGAAATCAACATCATAAGGCTAGTAGCAGCATGATGAGAAGATTTAGGTACGACGATTCTAAGTGAAATAAGTCACACAGAAAAAGGCACTTATCATAAGATATCACTTATAGAGGGAATGTAAAAACCGCTACACTTGAACTGAATTACAAAACAGAACAGCGTCACACGTTTAGAAAACACACTATGGCTTCTTAACGGGAAAGGTGAGGTGGGGTGATGCATAACACAAGGGTTTCAAATTAGCTCAGATACTGTTCCATAAACCCAATATGTAACAGACAAGACCTACTCCTTGCTCAGTGAACTGGATTCAACACCCCCTGTTCACCGCCCATGAATATATCTGACTAGTAAGACTCTTAAAACCAATGTATTGATATCTCTCTGTAAGTGAGTCAAGTGGGTGTAAAGCGGCATAAACACAGCAGTGAAAAGCAGCTAAACCCCATTATAAAAATCAATTACTTTTAAAAACCCGTGAAACAAAGACAGTGAAAGAGAGAGAAATTCATACAGAATTCGTTCAGGGGCTGGGATGCCACCTTTATTGACCATCTCTAGACCCACAGCTGATTGAGACATAAGGGTGGACACTCTTGGGGCTGAGAGGTTTGGTGAGGTTGGGTGAGCAAACACAGACCCTTTAAAGTAATACTGCGTGGTACCCATCCCATGGGTCCAAAATCTCCAGGTTCAAGGGCATCTTCCTACATCGAAAACATGCATGAGAAACCCAGAAGACGGTACACCGTGTGATCGGGAAAGGTTTCTAAAACGCACCTCATTTCTCATCTCCTTGTGCTCGGGTTGGCCATTACAGCCGCTTTACTAGCAATCTCCCTCCTTTGAGAATCAGCACCTTTAACCTCCTGTTCCGTACAGGTTGCAATTTGTCCTGAGGATGAACGGGAAGAGGGGGAACCAATGAGAGACTAGGTCTAGGTGTGGGGACAGGCACAGGTCACTCTATTTTCCCATCAGGAAGAAGAATTAACCACAGGCTCAGCCTGCCGCCCGGAACCACAATAGGGCCTGAAGCAATCCTGCGCTTTTGCGGCCAGCTCCCAAGAAAGCGAGTTGAAAAATGGAGCTCAGGGGCACTGCAATTCACAAACCTGCAGAGTTAGAAATGATAACTCTCGTCCACAAATATATTGAGGGAAGGCAACGAAGAGGATTTGAAAGCAAGGCAGAATTGCAGGAAACAGATTTCAGGAGGTAGATTCGAATCGCCTTTAAAGCACAGGAAAAGCGGCAAAACCTCGACCATGATGCCCTTGGCCAAAGAGGGCGTATGCGTTTTTTCCTGAATATATTCAGGAAAAAACGCATACGCACTTTTTGGCCAACCAAGCAACCTGGAAAGGCAAATCAGCGCTACAAAGAAGTCTCGCTTCCCATCTGTCAAAAGGGCCATGCTGAATAAAGTGTCAAAACCAGAAATGCAGGACAGGCCATGGAGAAACGGGAGCCTTGCTACGCTGATGGGCGGGATGTAAATTGCCAACAGCCACTCTGGAGAAGTGTACGGTGTGTCCTGAAACATCTAAAAAACTCAGATTAGAGAGCATAGGGCACTTCCACTCATGGGCGTATAAATTGGGAAAACTAAAAATCAGCAAGACACAGGCACCCCAAAGTTTAGGGATGCTCTGTTGACAGGAACCTCCACTTCGTTACACCTTAAATATCCAATGAAAGAGAAAAATGGATAAAGAAGTTGTGGTCCATATGTATAATGGCATATCACTCAGCAATGAAATCAACATCATAAGGCTAGTAGCAGCATGATGAGAAGATTTAGGTACGACGATTCTAAGTGAAATAAGTCACACAGAAAAAGGCACTTATCATAAGATATGACTTATAGAGGGAATGTAAAAACCGCTACACTTGAACTGAATTACAAAACAAAACAGCGTCACACGTTTAGAAAACACACTATGGCTGCTTAACGGGAAAGGTGAGGTGGGGTGTTGCATAAAACAAGGGTATCAAATTAGCTCAGATACTGTTCCATAAACCCAATATGTAACAGACAAGACCTACTCCTTGCTCAGTGAACTGGATTCAACACCCCCTGTTCACCGCCCAAGAATATATCTGACTAGTAAGACTCTTAAAACCAATGTATTGATATCTCTCTGTAAGTGAGTCAAGTGGGTGTAAAGCGGCATAAACACAGCAGTGAAAAGCAGCTAAACCCCATTATAAAAATCAATTACTTTTAAAAACCCGTGAAACAAAGACAGTGAAGAGAGAGAAATTCTTACAAAATTCGTTCAGGGGCTGTGATGCCACCTGGATTGACCATCTCTAGACCCACAGCTGATTGAGACATAAGGGTGGACACTCTTGGGGCTGAGAGGTTTGGTGAGGTTGTGTGAGCAAACACAGACCCTTTAAAGTAATACTGCGTGGTATCCATCCCATGGGTCCAAAATCTCCAGGTTCAAGGGCATCTTCCTACATCGAAAACATGCATGAGAAACCCAGAAGATGGTACACCGTGTGATCGGGAAAGGTTTCTAAAACGCACCTCATTTCTCATCTCCTTGTGCTCGGGTTGGCCATTACAGCCGCTTTACTAGCAATCTCCCTCCTTTGAGAATCAGCACCTTTAACCTCCTGTTCCGTACAGGTTGCAATTTGTCCTGAGGATGAACGGGAAGAGGGGGAACCAATGAGAGACTAGGTCTAGGTGTGGGGACAGGCACAGGTCACTCTATTTTCCCATCAGGAAGAAGAATTAACCACAGGCTCAGCCTGCCGCCCGGAACCACAATAGGGCCTGAAGCAATCCTGCGCTTTTGCGGCCAGCTCCCAAGAAAGCGAGTTGAAAAATGGAGCTCAGGGGCACTGCAATTCACAAACCTGCAGTGTTATAAATGATAACTCTCGTCCACAAATATATTGAGGGAAGGCAACGAAGAGGATTTGAAAGCATAGCAGAATTGCAAGAACCTGATTTCAGGAGGTAGATTCGAATTGCCTTTAAAGCACAGGAAAAGCGGCAAAACCTCGACCATGATGCCCTTGGCCAAAAAGGGCGTATGCGTTTTTTCCTGAATATATTCAGGAAAAAACGCATACGCCCTTTTTGGCCAACCAAGCAACCTGGAAAGGCAAATCAGCGCTACAAAGAAGTCTCGCTTCCCATCGGTCAAAAGGGCCATGCTGAATAAAGTGTCAAAACCAGAAATGCAGGACACGCCATGGAGAAACGGGAGCCTTGCTACGCTGATGGGCGGGATGTAAATTGCCAACAGCCACTCTGGAGAAGTGTACGGTGTGTCCTGAAACACCTAAAAAACTCAGCTTAGAGAGCATAGGGCACTTCCACTCATGGGCGTATAAATTGGGAAAACTAAAAATCAGCAAGACACAGGCACCCCAAAGTTTAGGGCTGCTCTGTTGACAAGAACCTCCACTTCACTACACCTTAAATATCCCAGGAAAGAGAAAAATGGATAAAGAAGTTGTGGTCCTTATGTACAATGGAATATCACTCAGGCATGAAATCAACGTCATAAGGCTAGTAGCAGCATGATGAGAGGATTTAGGTACGACGATTCTAAGTGAAATAAGTCACACAGAAAAAGACACTTATCATAAGATATCACTTAGAGAGGGAATGTAAAAACCGCTACACTTGAACTGAATTACAAAACAGAACAGCGTCACACGTTTAGAAGACACACTATGGCTGCTTAACGGGAAAGGTGAGGTGGTGTGATGCAGAAAACAAGGGTTTCAAATTAGCTCAGATACCGTTCCATAAACCCAATATGTAATAGACAAGATCTACTCCTTGCTCAGTGAACTGGACTCAACACCCCCTGTTCACCGCCCAAGAATATATCTGACTAGTAAGACTCTTAAAACCAATGTATTGATATCCCTCTGTAAGTGAGTCAAGTGGGTGTAAAGCGGCATAAACACAGCACTGAAAAGCAGCTAAACCCCATTATAAAAATCAATTACTTTTAAAAACCCGTGAAACAAAGACAGTGAAAGAGAGAGAAATTCATACAGAATTCGTTCAGGGGCTGGGATGCCACCTTTATTGACCATCTCTAGACCCACAGCTGATTGAGTCATAAGGGTGGACACTCTTGGGGCTGAGAGGTTTGGTGAGGTTGGGTGAGCAAACGCAGACCCTTTAAAGTAATACTGCGTGGTATCCATCCCATGGGTCCAAAATTTCCAGGTTCAAGGGCATCTTCCTACATCGAAAACATGCATGAGAAACCCAGAAGATGGTACACCGTGTGATGGGGAAAGGTTTCTAAAACGCACCTCATTTCTCATCTCCTTGTGCTGGGGTTGGCCATTACAGCCGTTTTACTAGCAATCTCCCTCCTTTGAGAATCAGCACCTTTAACCTCCTGTTCCGTACAGGTTGCAATTTGTCCTGAGGATGAACGGGAAGAGGGGGAACCAATGAGAGACTAGGTCTAGGTGTGGGGACAGGCAAAGGTCACTCTATTTTCCCATCAGGAAGAAGAATTAACCACAGGCTCAGCCTGCCGCCTGGAACCACAATAGGGCCTGAAGCAATCCTGCGCTTTTGCGGCCAGCTCCCAAGAAAGCGAGTTGAAAAATGGAGCTCAGGGGCACTGCAATTCACAAACCTGCAGAGTTAGAAATGATAACTCTCGTCCACAAATATATTGAGGGAAGGCAACGAAGAGGATTTGAAAGCAAGGCAGAATTGCAGGAAACAGATTTCAGGAGGTAGATTCGAATCGCCTTTAAAGCACAGGAAAAGCGGCAAAACCTCGACCATGATGCCCTTGGCCAAAGAGGGCGTATGCGTTTTTTCCTGAATATATTCAGGAAAAAACGCATACGCCCTCTTTGGCCAACCAAGCAACCTGGAAAGGCAAATCAGCGCTACAAAGAAGTCTCGCTTCCCATCGGTCAAAAGGGCCATGCTGAATAAAGTGTCAAAACCAGAAATGCAGGACAGGCCATGGAGAAACGGGAGCCTTGCTACGCTGATGGGCGGGATGTAAATTGCCAACAGCCACTCTGGAGAAGTGTACGGTGTGTCCTGAAACATCTAAAAAACTCAGCTTAGAGAGCATAGGGCACTTCCACTCATGGGCGTATAAATTGGGAAAACTAAAAATCAGCAAGACACAGGCACCCCAAAGTTTAGGGCTGCTCTGTTGACAAGAACCTCCACTTCGTTACACCTTAAATATCCCAGGAAAGAGAAAAATGGATAAAGAAGTTGTGGTCCTTATGTACAATGGAATATCACTCAGGCATGAAATCAACATCATAAGGCTAGTAGCAGCATGATGAGAAGATTTAGGTACGACGATTCTAAGTGAAATAAGTCACACAGAAAAAGGCACTTATCATAAGATATCACTTATAGAGGGAATGTAAAAACCGCTACACTTGAACTGAATTACAAAACAGAACAGCGTCACACGTTTAGAAAACACACTATGGCTTCTTAACGGGAAAGGTGAGGTGGGGTGATGCATAACACAAGGGTTTCAAATTAGCTCAGATACTGTTCCATAAACCCAATATGTAACAGACAAGACCTACTCCTTGCTCAGTGAACTGGATTCAACACCCCCTGTTCACCGCCCATGAATATATCTGACTAGTAAGACTCTTAAAACCAATGTATTGATATCTCTCTGTAAGTGAGTCAAGTGGGTGTAAAGCGGCATAAACACAGCAGTGAAAAGCAGCTAAACCCCATTATAAAAATCAATTACTTTTAAAAACCCGTGAAACAAAGACAGTGAAAGAGAGAGAAATTCATACAGAATTCGTTCAGGGGCTGGGATGCCACCTGGATTGACCATCTCTAGACCCACAGCTGATTGAGACATAAGGGTGGACACTCTTGGGGCTGAGAGGTTTGGTGAGGTTGGGTGAGCAAACGCAGACCCTTTAAAGTAGTACTGCGTGGTATCCATCCCATCGGTCCAAAATCTCCAGGTTCAAGGGCATCTTCCTACATCGAAAACATGCATGAGAAACCCAGAAGATGGTACACCGTGTGATCGGGAAAGGTTTCTAAAACGCACCTCATTTCTCATCTCCTTGTGCTCGGGCTCGCCATTCCAGCCGCTTTACTAGCAATCTCCCTCCTTGGAGAATGAGCAACTTTAACCTCCTGTTCTGTACAGGTTGCAAATTTGTCCTGAGGATGAACGGGAAGAGGGGGAACCAATGAGAGACTAGGTCTAGGTGTGGGGACAGGCACAGGTCACTCTATTTTCTCATCAGGAAGAAGAATTAACCACAGGCTCAGCCTGCCGCCCGGAACCACAATAGGGCCTGAAGCAATCCTGCGCTTTTGCGGCCAGCTCCCAAGAAAGCGATTTGAAAAGTGGAGCTCAGGGGCACTGCAATTCACAAACCTGCAGAGTTAGAAATGATAACTCTCGTCCACAAATATATTGAGGGAAGGCAACAAAGAGGATTTGAAAGCAAGGCAGAATTGCAGGAAACAGATTTCAGGAGGTAGATTCGAATCGCCTTTAAAGCACAGGAAAAGCGGCAAAACCTCGACCATGATGCCCTTGGCCAAAAAGGGCGTATGCGTTTTTTTCTGAATATATTCAGGAAAAAACGCATACGCCCTTTTTGGCCAACCAAGCAACCTGGAAAGGCAAATCAGCGCTACAAAGAAGTCTCGCTTCCCATCGGTCAAAAGGGCCATGCTGAATAAAGTGTCAAAACCAGAAATGCAGGACAGGCCATGGAGAAACGGGAGCCTTACTACGCTGATGGGCGGGATGTAAATTGCCAACAGCCACTCTGGAGAAGTGTACGGTGTGTCCTGAAACATCTAAAAAACTCAGCATAGAGAGCATAAGGCACTTCCACTCATGGGCGTATAAATTGGGAAAACTAAAAATCAGCAAGACACAGGCACCCCAAAGTTTAGGGCTGCTCTGTTGACAAGAACCTCCACTTCGTTACACCTTAAATATCCCAGGAAAGAGAAAAATGGATAAAGAAGTTGTGGTCCATATGTATAATGGCATATCACTCAGCAATGAAATCAACATCATAAGGCTAGTAGCAGCATGATGAGAAGATTTAGGTACGACGATTCTAAGTGAAATAAGTCACACAGAAAAAGGCACTTATCATAAGATATGACTTATAGAGGGAATGTAAAAACCGCTACACTTGAACTGAATTACAAAACAGAACAGCGTCACACGTTTAGAAAACACACTATGGCTGCTTAACGGGAAAGGTGAGGTGGGGTGTTGCATAAAACAAGGGTATCAAATTAGCTCAGATACTGTTCCATAAACCCAATATGTAACAGACAAGACCTACTCCTTGCTCAGTGAACTGGATTCAACACCCCCTGTTCACCACCCAAGAATATATCTGACTAGTAAGACTCTTAAAACCAATGTATTGATATCTCTCTGTAAGTGAGTCAAGTGGGTGTAAAGCGGCATAAACACAGCAGTGAAAAGCAGCTAAACCCCATTATAAAAATCAATTACTTTTAAAAACCCGTGAAACAAAGACAGTGAAAGAGAGAGAAATTCATACAGAATTCGTTCAGGGGCTGGGATGCCACCTTTATTGACCATCTCTAGACCCACAGCTGATTGAGTCATAAGGGTGGACACTCTTGGGGCTGAGAGGTTTGCTGAGGTTGGGTGAGAAAACGGAGACCCTTTAAAGTAATATTGCGTGGTACCCATCCCATGGGTCCAAAATCTCCAGGTTCAAGGGCATCTTCCTACATCGAAAACATGCATGAGAAACTCAGAAGATGGTACACCGTGTGATCGGGAAAGGTTTCTAAAACGCACCTCATTTCTCATCTCCTTGTGCTCGGGTTGGCCATTACAGCCGCTTTACTAGCAATCTCCGTCCTTGGAGAATCAGCCCCTTTAACCTTCTGTTCCGTACAGGTTGCAATTTGTCCTGAGGATAAACGGGAAGAGGGGGAACCAATGAGAGACTAGCTCTAGGTGTTGGGACAGCCACAGGTCACTCTATTTTCCCATCAGGAAGAAGGATTAACCACAGGCTCAGCCTGCCGCCCGGAAGCAGAACAGGGCCTGAAGCAATCCTGTGCTTTTGCGGCCAGCTCCCAAAAAAGCGAGTTGAAAAATCGCGCTCAGGGGCACTGCAATTCACAAACCTGCAGAGTTAGAAATGATAACTCTCGTCCACAAATATATTGAGGGAAGGCAACGAAGAGGATTTGAAAGCATAGCAGAATTGCAGGAAACAGATTTCAGGAGGTAGAGTCGAATCGCCTTTAAAGCACAGGAAAGGCGGCAAAACCTCGACAATGATGCCCTTGGCCAAAAAGGGCGTATGCGTTTTTTCCTGAATATATTCAGGAAAAAACGCATACGCCCTTTATGGCCAACCAAGCAACCTGGAAAGGCAAATCAGCGCTACAAAGAAGTCTCGCTTCCCATCGGTCAAAAGGGCCATGCTGAATAAAGTGTCAAAACCAGAAATGTAGGACAGGCCATGGAGAAACGGGAGCCTTGCTACGCTAATGGGCGGGATGTAAATTGCCAACAGCCACTCTGGAGAAGTGTACGGTGTGTCCTGAAACATCTAAAAAACTCAGCTTAGAGAGCATAGGGTACTTCCACTCATGGGCGTATAAATTGGGAAAACTAAAAATCAGCAAGACACAGGCACCCCAAAGTTTAGGGCTGCTCTGTTGACAAGAACCTCCACTTCGTTACACCTTAAATATCCCAGGAAAGAGAAAAATGGATAAGGAAGTTGTGGTCCTTATGTACAATGGCATATCACTCAGCCATGAAATTAACGTCATAAGGCTAGTAGCAGCATGATGAGAGGTTTTAGGTACGACGATTCTAAGTGAAATAAGTCACACAGAAAAAGACACTTATCATAAGATATCACTTAGAGAGGGAATGTAAAAACCGCTACACTTGAACTGAATTACAAAACAGAACAGCGTCACACGTTTAGAAGACACACTATGGCTGCTTAACGGGAAAGGTGAGGTGGGGTGATGCATAAAACAAGGGTTTCAAATGAGCTCAGATACCGTTCCATAAACCCAATATGTAATAGACAAGACCTACTCCTTGCTCAGTGAACTGGACTCAACACCCCCTGTTCACCGCCCAAGAATATATCTGACTAGTAAGAATCTTAAAACCAATGTATTGATATCCCTCTGTAAGTGAGTCAAGTGGGTGTAAACTGGCATAAACACAGCAGTGAAAAGCAGCTAAACCCCGTTATAAAAATCAATTACTTTTAAAAACCCGTGAAACAAAGACAGTGAAGAGAGAGAAATTCTTACAAAATTCGTTCAGGGGCTGTGATGCCACCTGGATTGACCATCTCTAGACCCACAGCTGATTGAGACATAAGGGTGGACACTCTTGGGGCTGAGAGGTTTGGTGAGGTTGGGTGAGCAAACACAGACCCTTAAAAGTAATACTGCGTGGTATCCATCCCATGGGTCCAAAATCTCCAGGTTCAAGGGCATCTTCCTACATCGAAAACATGCATGAGAAACCCAGAAGATGGTACACCGTGTGATCGGGAAAGGTTTCTAAAACGCACCTCATTTCTCATCTCCTTGTGCTCGGGTTGGCCATTACAGCCACTTTACTAGCAATCTCCCTCCTTTGAGAATCAGCACCTTTAACCTCCTGTTCCGTACAGGTTGCAATTTGTCCTGAGGATGAACGGGAAGAGGGGTAACCAATGAGCGACTAGGTCTAGGTGTGGGGACAGGCACAGGTCACTCTATTTTTCCATCAGGAAGAAGAATTAACCACAGGCTCAGCCTGCCGCCCGGAAACACAATAGGGCCTGAAGCAATCCTGCGCTTTTGCGGCCAGCTCCCAAGAAAGCGAGTTGAAAAATGGAGCTCAGGGGCACTGCAATTCACAAACCTGCATAGTTAGAAATGATAACTCTCGTCCACAAATATATTGAGGGAAGGCAACGAAGAGGATTTGAAAGCAAGGCAGAATTGCAGGAAACAGATTTCAGGAGGTAGATTCGAATCGCCTTTAAAGCACAGGAAAAGCGGCAAAACCTCGACCATGATGCCCTTGGCCAAAGAGGGCGTATGCGTTTTTTCCTGAATATATTCAGGAAAAAACGCATACGCCCTCTTTGGCCAACCAAGCAACCTGGAAAGGCAAATCAGCGCTACAAAGAAGTCTCGCTTCCCATCGGTCAAAAGGGCCATGCTGAATAAAGTGTCAAAACCAGAAATGCAGGACAGGCCATGGAGAAACGGGAGCCTTGCTACGCTGATGGGCGGGATGTAAATTGCCAACAGCCACTCTGGAGAAGTGTACGGTGTGTCCTGAAACATCTAAAAAACTCAGCTTGGAGAGCATAGGGCACTTCCACTCATGGGCGTATAAATTGGGAAAACTAAAAATCAGCAAGACACAGGCACCCCAAAGTTTAGGGCTGCTCTGATGACAAGAACCTCCACTTCATTACACCTTAAATATCCCAGGAAAGAGAAAAATGGATAAAGAAGTTGTGGTCCTTATGTACAATGGAATATCACTCAGGCATGAAATCAACATCATAAGGCTAGTAGCAGCATGATGAGAAGATTTAGGTACGACGATTCTAAGTGAAATAAGTCACACAGAAAAAGGCACTTATCATAAGATATCACTTATAGAGGGAATGTAAAAACCGCTACACTTGAACTGAATTACAAAACAGAACAGCGTCACACGTTTAGAAAACACACTATGGCTTCTTAACGGGAAAGGTGAGGTGGGGTGATGCATAACACAAGGGTTTCAAATTAGCTCAGATACTGTTCCATAAACCCAATATGTAACAGACAAGACCTACTCCTTGCTCAGTGAACTGGATTCAACACCCCCTGTTCACCGCCCAAGAATATATCTGACTAGTAAGACTCTTAAAACCAATGTATTGATATCTCTCTGTAAGTGAGTCAAGTGGGTGTAAAGCGGCATAAACACAGCAGTGAAAAGCAGCTAAACCCCATTATAAAAATCAATTACTTTTAAAAACCCGTGAAACAAAGACAGTGAAAGAGAGAGAAATTCATACAGAATTCGTTCAGGGGCTGGGATGCCACCTTTATTGACCATCTCTAGACCCACAGCTGATTGAGACATAAGGGTGGACACTCTTGGGGCTGAGAGGTTTGGTGAGGTTGGGTGAGCAAACACAGACCCTTTAAAGTAATACTGCGTGGTACCCATCCCATGGGTCCAAAATCTCCAGGTTCAAGGGCATCTTCCTACATCGAAAACATGCATGAGAAACCCAGAAGATGGTACACCGTGTGATCGGGAAAGGTTTCTAAAACGCACCTCATTTCTCATCTCCTTGTGCTCGGGCTCGCCATTCCAGCCGCTTTACTAGCAATCTCCCTCCTTGGAGAATGAGCAACTTTAACCTCCTGTTCTGTACAGGTTGCAAATTTGTCCTGAGGATGAACGGGAAGAGGGGGAACCAATGAGAGACTAGGTCTAGGTGTGGGGACAGGCACAGGTCACTCTATTTTCTCATCAGGAAGAAGAATTAACCACAGGCTCAGCCTGCCGCCCGGAACCACAATAGGGCCTGAAGCAATCCTGCGTTTTTGCGGCCAGCTCCCAAGAAAGCGATTTGAAAAGTGGAGCTCAGGGGCACTGCAATTCACAAACCTGCAGAGTTAGAAATGATAACTCTCGTCCACAAATATATTGAGGGAAGGCAACAAAGAGGATTTGAAAGCAAGGCAGAATTGCAGGAAACAGATTTCAGGAGGTAGATTCGAATCGCATTTAAAGCACAGGAAAAGCGGGAAAACCTCGACCATGATGCCCTTGGCCAAAAAGGGCGTATGCGTTTTTTCCTGAATATATTCAGGAAAAAACGCATACGCCCTTTTTGGCCAACCAAGCAACCTGGAAAGGCAAATCAGCGCTACAAAGAAGTCTCGCTTCCCATCGGTCAAAAGGGCCATGCTGAATAAAGTGTCAAAACCAGAAATGCAAGACAGGCCATGGAGAAACGGGAGCCTTGCTACGCTGATGGGCGGGATGTAAATTGCCAACAGCCACTCTGGAGAAGTGTACGGTGTGTCCTGAAACATCTAAAACACTCAGCTTAGAGAGCATAGGGCACTTCCACTCATGGGCGTATAAATTGGGAAAACTAAAAATCAGCAAGACACAGGCACCCCAAAGTTTAGGGCTGCTCTGTTGACAAGAACCTCCACTTCATTACACCTTAAATATCCCAGGAAAGAGAAAAATGGATAAAGAAGTTGTGGTCCTTATGTACAATGGAATATCACTCAGGCATGAAATCAACGTCATAAGGCTAGTAGCAGCATGATGAGAGGATTTAGGTACGACGATTCTAAGTGAAATAAGTCACACAGAAAAAGACACTTATCATAAGATATCACTTAGAGAGGGAATGTAAAAACCGCTACACTTGAACTGAATTACAAAACAGAACAGCGTCACACGTTTAGAAGACACACTATGGCTGCTTAACGGGAAAGGTGAGGTGGCGTGATGCATAAAACAAGGGTTTCAAATTAGCTCAGATACCGTTCCATAAACCCAATATGTAATAGACAAGACCTACTCCTTGCTCAGTGAACTGGACTCAACACCCCCTGTTCACCGCCCAAGAATATATCTGACTAGTAAGACTCTTAAAACCAATGTATTGATATCCCTCTGTAAGTGAGTCAAGTGGGTGTAAAGCGGCATAAACCCAGCAGTGAAAAGCAGCTAAACCCCATTATAAAAATCAATTACTTTTAAAAACCCGTGAAACAAAGACAGTGAAAGAGAGAGAAATTCATACAGAATTCGTTCAGGGGCTGGGATGCCACCTTTATTGACCATCTCTAGACCCACAGCTGATTGAGTCATAAGGGTGGACACTCTTGGGGCTGAGAGGTTTGGTGAGGTTGGGTGAGCAAACGCAGACCCTTTAAAGTAATACTGCGTGGTATCCATCCCATGGGTCCAAAATCTCCAGGTTCAAGGGCATCTTCCTACATCGAAAACATGCATGAGAAACCCAGAAGATGGTACACCATGTGATCGGGAAAGGTTTCTAAAACGCACCTCATTTCTCATCTCCTTGTGCTGGGGTTGGCCATTACAGCCGCTTTACTAGCAATCTCCCTCCTTGGAGAATCAGCCCCTTTAACCTTCTGTTCCCTACAGGTTGCAATTTGTCCTGAGGATAAACGGGAAGAGGGGGAACCAATGAGAGACTAGCTCTAGGTATTGGGACAGCCACATGTCACTCTATTTTCCCATCAGGAAGAAGGATTAACCACAGGCTCAGCCTGCCGCCCGGAAGCAGAACAGGGCCTGAAGCAATCCTGTGCTTTTGCGGCCAGCTCCGAAAAAAGCGAGTTGAAAAATGGAGCTCAGGGGCACTGCAATTCACAAACCTGCAGAGTTATAAATGGTAACTCTCGTCCACAAATATATTGAGGGAAGGCAACGAAGAGGATTTGAAAGCATAGCAGAATTGCAGGAAACAGATTTCAGGAGGTAGAGTCGAATCGCCTTTAAAGCACAGGAAAGGCGGCAAAACCTCGACAATGATGCCCTTGGCCAAAAAGGGCGTATGCGTTTTTTCCTGAATATATTCAGGAAAAAACGCATACGCCCTCTTTGGCCAACCAAGCAACCTGGAAAGGCAAATCAGCGCTACAAAGAAGTCTCGCTTCCCATCGGTCAAAAGGGCCATGCTGAATAAAGTGTCAAAACCAGAAATGCAGGACAGGCCATGGAGAAACGGGAGCCTTGCTACGCTGATGGGCGGGATGTAAATTGCCAACAGCCACTCTGGAGAAGTGTACGGTGTGTCCTGAAACATCTAAAAAACTCAGCTTAGAGAGCATAGGGCACTTCCACTCATGGGCGTATAAATTGGGAAAACTAAAAATCAGCAAGACACAGGCACCCCAAAGTTTAGGGCTGCTCTGATGAGAAGAATCTCCACTTCATTACACCTTAAATATCCCAGGAAAGAGAAAAATGGATAAAGAAGTTGTGGTCCTTATGTACAATGGAATATCACTCAGGCATGAAATCAACATCATAAGGCTAGTAGCAGCATGATGAGAAGATTTAGGTACGACGATTCTAAGTGAAATAAGTCACACAGAAAAAGGCACTTATCATAAGATATCACTTATAGAGGGAATGTAAAAACCGCTACACTTGAACTGAATTACAAAACAGAACAGCGTCACACGTTTAGAAAACACACTATGGCTTCTTAACGGGAAAGGTGAGGTGGGGTGATGCATAACACAAGGGTTTCAAATTAGCTCAGATACTGTTCCATAAACCCAATATGTAACAGACAAGACCTACTCCTTGCTCAGTGAACTGGATTCAACACCCCCTGTTCACCGCCCATGAATATATCTGACTAGTAAGACTCTTAAAACCAATGTATTGATATCTCTCTGTAAGTGAGTCAAGTGGGTGTAAAGCGGCATAAACACAGCAGTGAAAAGCAGCTAAACCCCATTATAAAAATCAATTACTTTTAAAAACCCGTGAAACAAAGACAGTGAAAGAGAGAGAAATTCATACAGAATTCGTTCAGGGGCTGGGATGCCACCTTTATTGACCATCTCTAGACCCACAGCTGATTGAGACATAAGGGTGGACACTCTTGGGGCTGAGAGGTTTGGTGAGGTTGGGTGAGCAAACACAGACCCTTTAAAGTAATACTGCGTGGTACCCATCCCATGGGTCCAAAATCTCCAGGTTCAAGGGCATCTTCCTACATCGAAAACATGCATGAGAAACCCAGAAGATGGTACACCGTGTGATCGGGAAAGGTTTCTAAAACGCACCTCATTTCTCATCTCCTTGTGCTCGGGCTCGCCATTCCAGCCGCTTTACTAGCAATCTCCCTCCTTGGAGAATGAGCAACTTTAACCTCCTGTTCTGTACAGGTTGCAAATTTGTCCTGAGGATGAACGGGAAGAGGGGGAACCAATGAGAGACTAGGTCTAGGTGTGGGGACAGGCACAGGTCACTCTATTTTCTCATCAGGAAGAAGAATTAACCACAGGCTCAGCCTGCCGCCCGGAACCACAATAGGGCCTGAAGCAATCCTGCGCTTTTGCGGCCAGCTCCCAAGAAAGCGATTTGAAAAGTGGAGCTCAGGGGCACTGCAATTCACAAACCTGCAGAGTTAGAAATGATAACTCTCGTCCACAAATATATTGAGGGAAGGCAACAAAGAGGATTTGAAAGCAAGGCAGAATTGCAGGAAACAGATTTCAGGAGGTAGATTCGAATCGCCTTTAAAGCACAGGAAAAGCGGCAAAACCTCGACCATGATGCCCTTGGCCAAAAAGGGCGTATGCGTTTTTTTCTGAATATATTCAGGAAAAAACGCATACGCCCTTTTTGGCCAACCAAGCAACCTGGAAAGGCAAATCAGCGCTACAAAGAAGTCTCGCTTCCCATCGGTCAAAAGGGCCATGCTGAATAAAGTGTCAAAACCAGAAATGCAGGACAGGCCATGGAGAAACGGGAGCCTTACTACGCTGATGGGCGGGATGTAAATTGCCAACAGCCACTCTGGAGAAGTGTACGGTGTGTCCTGAAACATCTAAAAAACTCAGCATAGAGAGCATAAGGCACTTCCACTCATGGGCGTATAAATTGGGAAAACTAAAAATCAGCAAGACACAGGCACCCCAAAGTTTAGGGCTGCTCTGTTGACAAGAACCTCCACTTCGTTACACCTTAAATATCCCAGGAAAGAGAAAAATGGATAAAGAAGTTGTGGTCCATATGTATAATGGCATATCACTCAGCAATGAAATCAACATCATAAGGCTAGTAGCAGCATGATGAGAAGATTTAGGTACGACGATTCTAAGTGAAATAAGTCACACAGAAAAAGGCACTTATCATAAGATATGACTTATAGAGGGAATGTAAAAACCGCTACACTTGAACTGAATTACAAAACAGAACAGCGTCACACGTTTAGAAAACACACTATGGCTGCTTAACGGGAAAGGTGAGGTGGGGTGTTGCATAAAACAAGGGTATCAAATTAGCTCAGATACTGTTCCATAAACCCAATATGTAACAGACAAGACCTACTCCTTGCTCAGTGAACTGGATTCAACACCCCCTGTTCACCACCCAAGAATATATCTGACTAGTAAGACTCTTAAAACCAATGTATTGATATCTCTCTGTAAGTGAGTCAAGTGGGTGTAAAGCGGCATAAACACAGCAGTGAAAAGCAGCTAAACCCCATTATAAAAATCAATTACTTTTAAAAACCCGTGAAACAAAGACAGTGAAAGAGAGAGAAATTCATACAGAATTCGTTCAGGGGCTGGGATGCCACCTTTATTGACCATCTCTAGACCCACAGCTGATTGAGTCATAAGGGTGGACACTCTTGGGGCTGAGAGGTTTGCTGAGGTTGGGTGAGAAAACGGAGACCCTTTAAAGTAATATTGCGTGGTACCCATCCCATGGGTCCAAAATCTCCAGGTTCAAGGGCATCTTCCTACATCGAAAACATGCATGAGAAACTCAGAAGATGGTACACCGTGTGATCGGGAAAGGTTTCTAAAACGCACCTCATTTCTCATCTCCTTGTGCTCGGGTTGGCCATTACAGCCGCTTTACTAGCAATCTCCGTCCTTGGAGAATCAGCCCCTTTAACCTTCTGTTCCGTACAGGTTGCAATTTGTCCTGAGGATAAACGGGAAGAGGGGGAACCAATGAGAGACTAGCTCTAGGTGTTGGGACAGCCACAGGTCACTCTATTTTCCCATCAGGAAGAAGGATTAACCACAGGCTCAGCCTGCCGCCCGGAAGCAGAACAGGGCCTGAAGCAATCCTGTGCTTTTGCGGCCAGCTCCCAAAAAAGCGAGTTGAAAAATCGCGCTCAGGGGCACTGCAATTCACAAACCTGCAGAGTTAGAAATGATAACTCTCGTCCACAAATATATTGAGGGAAGGCAACGAAGAGGATTTGAAAGCATAGCAGAATTGCAGGAAACAGATTTCAGGAGGTAGAGTCGAATCGCCTTTAAAGCACAGGAAAGGCGGCAAAACCTCGACAATGATGCCCTTGGCCAAAAAGGGCGTATGCGTTTTTTCCTGAATATATTCAGGAAAAAACGCATACGCCCTTTATGGCCAACCAAGCAACCTGGAAAGGCAAATCAGCGCTACAAAGAAGTCTCGCTTCCCATCGGTCAAAAGGGCCATGCTGAATAAAGTGTCAAAACCAGAAATGTAGGACAGGCCATGGAGAAACGGGAGCCTTGCTACGCTAATGGGCGGGATGTAAATTGCCAACAGCCACTCTGGAGAAGTGTACGGTGTGTCCTGAAACATCTAAAAAACTCAGCTTAGAGAGCATAGGGTACTTCCACTCATGGGCGTATAAATTGGGAAAACTAAAAATCAGCAAGACACAGGCACCCCAAAGTTTAGGGCTGCTCTGTTGACAAGAACCTCCACTTCGTTACACCTTAAATATCCCAGGAAAGAGAAAAATGGATAAGGAAGTTGTGGTCCTTATGTACAATGGCATATCACTCAGCCATGAAATTAACGTCATAAGGCTAGTAGCAGCATGATGAGAGGTTTTAGGTACGACGATTCTAAGTGAAATAAGTCACACAGAAAAAGACACTTATCATAAGATATCACTTAGAGAGGGAATGTAAAAACCGCTACACTTGAACTGAATTACAAAACAGAACAGCGTCACACGTTTAGAAGACACACTATGGCTGCTTAACGGGAAAGGTGAGGTGGGGTGATGCATAAAACAAGGGTTTCAAATGAGCTCAGATACCGTTCCATAAACCCAATATGTAATAGACAAGACCTACTCCTTGCTCAGTGAACTGGACTCAACCCCCCCTGTTCACCGCCCAAGAATATATCTGACTAGTAAGAATCTTAAAACCAATGTATTGATATCCCTCTGTAAGTGAGTCAAGTGGGTGTAAACTGGCATAAACACAGCAGTGAAAAGCAGCTAAACCCCGTTATAAAAATCAATTACTTTTAAAAACCCGTGAAACAAAGACAGTGAAGAGAGAGAAATTCTTACAAAATTCGTTCAGGGGCTGTGATGCCACCTGGATTGACCATCTCTAGACCCACAGCTGATTGAGACATAAGGGTGGACACTCTTGGGGCTGAGAGGTTTGGTGAGGTTGGGTGAGCAAACACAGACCCTTAAAAGTAATACTGCGTGGTATCCATCCCATGGGTCCAAAATCTCCAGGTTCAAGGGCATCTTCCTACATCGAAAACATGCATGAGAAACCCAGAAGATGGTACACCGTGTGATCGGGAAAGGTTTCTAAAACGCACCTCATTTCTCATCTCCTTGTGCTCGGGTTGGCCATTACAGCCACTTTACTAGCAATCTCCCTCCTTTGAGAATCAGCACCTTTAACCTCCTGTTCCGTACAGGTTGCAATTTGTCCTGAGGATGAACGGGAAGAGGGGTAACCAATGAGAGACTAGGTCTAGGTGTGGGGACAGGCACAGGTCACTCTATTTTTCCATCACGAAGAAGAATTAACCACAGGCTCAGCCTGCCGCCCGGAAACACAATAGGGCCTGAAGCAATCCTGCGCTTTTGCGGCCAGCTCCCAAGAAAGCGAGTTGAAAAATGGAGCTCAGGGGCACTGCAATTCACAAACCTGCAGAGTTAGAAATGATAACTCTCGTCCACAAATATATTGAGGGAAGGCAACGAAGAGGATTTGAAAGCAAGGCAGAATTGCAGGAAACAGATTTCAGGAGGTAGATTCGAATCGCCTTTAAAGCACAGGAAAAGCGGCAAAACCTCGACCATGATGCCCTTGGCCAAAGAGGGCGTATGCGTTTTTTCCTGAATATATTCAGGAAAAAACGCATACGCCCTCTTTGGCCAACCAAGCAACCTGGAAAGGCAAATCAGCGCTACAAAGAAGTCTCGCTTCCCATCGGTCAAAAGGGCCATGCTGAATAAAGTGTCAAAACCAGAAATGCAGGACAGGCCATGGAGAAACGGGAGCCTTGCTACGCTGATGGGCGGGATGTAAATTGCCAACAGCCACTCTGGAGAAGTGTACGGTGTGTCCTGAAACATCTAAAAAACTCAGCTTGGAGAGCATAGGGCACTTCCACTCATGGGCGTATAAATTGGGAAAACTAAAAATCAGCAAGACACAGGCACCCCAAAGTTTAGGGCTGCTCTGATGACAAGAACCTCCACTTCATTACACCTTAAATATCCCAGGAAAGAGAAAAATGGATAAAGAAGTTGTGGTCCTTATGTACAATGGAATATCACTCAGGCATGAAATCAACATCATAAGGCTAGTAGCAGCATGATGAGAAGATTTAGGTACGACGATTCTAAGTGAAATAAGTCACACAGAAAAAGGCACTTATCATAAGATATCACTTATAGAGGGAATGTAAAAACCGCTACACTTGAACTGAATTACAAAACAGAACAGCGTCACACGTTTAGAAAACACACTATGGCTTCTTAACGGGAAAGGTGAGGTGGGGTGATGCATAACACAAGGGTTTCAAATTAGCTCAGATACTGTTCCATAAACCCAATATGTAACAGACAAGACCTACTCCTTGCTCAGTGAACTGGATTCAACACCCCCTGTTCACCGCCCAAGAATATATCTGACTAGTAAGACTCTTAAAACCAATGTATTGATATCTCTCTGTAAGTGAGTCAAGTGGGTGTAAAGCGGCATAAACACAGCAGTGAAAAGCAGCTAAACCCCATTATAAAAATCAATTACTTTTAAAAACCCGTGAAACAAAGACAGTGAAAGAGAGAGAAATTCATACAGAATTCGTTCAGGGGCTGGGATGCCACCTTTATTGACCATCTCTAGACCCACAGCTGATTGAGACATAAGGGTGGACACTCTTGGGGCTGAGAGGTTTGGTGAGGTTGGGTGAGCAAACACAGACCCTTTAAAGTAATACTGCGTGGTACCCATCCCATGGGTCCAAAATCTCCAGGTTCAAGGGCATCTTCCTACATCGAAAACATGCATGAGAAACCCAGAAGATGGTACACCGTGTGATCGGGAAAGGTTTCTAAAACGCACCTCATTTCTCATCTCCTTGTGCTCGGGCTCGCCATTCCAGCCGCTTTACTAGCAATCTCCCTCCTTGGAGAATGAGCAACTTTAACCTCCTGTTCTGTACAGGTTGCAAATTTGTCCTGAGGATGAACGGGAAGAGGGGGAACCAATGAGAGACTAGGTCTAGGTGTGGGGACAGGCACAGGTCACTCTATTTTCTCATCAGGAAGAAGAATTAACCACAGGCTCAGCCTGCCGCCCGGAACCACAATAGGGCCTGAAGCAATCCTGCGTTTTTGCGGCCAGCTCCCAAGAAAGCGATTTGAAAAGTGGAGCTCAGGGGCACTGCAATTCACAAACCTGCAGAGTTAGAAATGATAACTCTCGTCCACAAATATATTGAGGGAAGGCAACAAAGAGGATTTGAAAGCAAGGCAGAATTGCAGGAAACAGATTTCAGGAGGTAGATTCGAATCGCATTTAAAGCACAGGAAAAGCGGGAAAACCTCGACCATGATGCCCTTGGCCAAAAAGGGCGTATGCGTTTTTTCCTGAATATATTCAGGAAAAAACGCATACGCCCTTTTTGGCCAACCAAGCAACCTGGAAAGGCAAATCAGCGCTACAAAGAAGTCTCGCTTCCCATCGGTCAAAAGGGCCATGCTGAATAAAGTGTCAAAACCAGAAATGCAAGACAGGCCATGGAGAAACGGGAGCCTTGCTACGCTGATGGGCGGGATGTAAATTGCCAACAGCCACTCTGGAGAAGTGTACGGTGTGTCCTGAAACATCTAAAACACTCAGCTTAGAGAGCATAGGGCACTTCCACTCATGGGCGTATAAATTGGGAAAACTAAAAATCAGCAAGACACAGGCACCCCAAAGTTTAGGGCTGCTCTGTTGACAAGAACCTCCACTTCATTACACCTTAAATATCCCAGGAAAGAGAAAAATGGATAAAGAAGTTGTGGTCCATATGTATAATGGCATATCACTCAGCAATGAAATCAACATCATAAGGCTAGTAGCAGCATGATGAGAAGATTTAGGTACGACGATTCTAAGTGAAATAAGTCACACAGAAAAAGGCACTTATCATAAGATATCACTTAGAGAGGGAATGTAAAAACCGCTACACTTGAACTGAATTACAAAACAGAACAGCGTCACACGTTTAGAAAACACACTATGGCTGCTTAACAGGAAAGGTGAGGTGGGGTGTTGCATAAAACAAGGGTATCAAATTAGCTCAGATACTGTTCCATAAACCCAATATGTAACAGACAAGACCTACTCCTTGCTCAGTGAACTGGATTCAACACCCCCTGTTCACCACCCAAGAATATATCTGACTAGTAAGACTCTTAAAACCAATGTATTGATATCTCTCTGTAAGTGAGTCAAGTGGGTGTAAAGCGGCATAAACACAGCAGTGAAAAGCAGCTAAACCCCATTATAAAAATCAATTACTTTTAAAAACCCGTGAAACAAAGACAGTGAAAGAGAGAGAAATTCATACAGAATTCGTTCAGGGGCTGGGATGCCACCTTTATTGACCATCTCTAGACCCACAGCTGATTGAGTCATAAGGGTGGACACTCTTGGGGCTGAGAGGTTTGCTGAGGTTGGGTGAGAAAACGGAGACCCTTTAAAGTAATATTGCGTGGTACCCATCCCATGGGTCCAAAATCTCCAGGTTCAAGGGCATCTTCCTACATCGAAAACATGCATGAGAAACTCAGAAGATGGTACACCGTGTGATCGGGAAAGGTTTCTAAAACGCACCTCATTTCTCATCTCCTTGTGCTCGGGTTGGCCATTACAGCCGCTTTACTAGCAATCTCCGTCCTTGGAGAATCAGCCCCTTTAACCTTCTGTTCCGTACAGGTTGCAATTTGTCCTGAGGATAAACGGGAAGAGGGGGAACCAATGAGAGACTAGCTCTAGGTGTTGGGACAGCCACAGGTCACTCTATTTTCCCATCAGGAAGAAGGATTAACCACAGGCTCAGCCTGCCGCCCGGAAGCAGAACAGGGCCTGAAGCAATCCTGTGCTTTTGCGGCCAGCTCCCAAAAAAGCGAGTTGAAAAATCGCGCTCAGGGGCACTGCAATTCACAAACCTGCAGAGTTAGAAATGATAACTCTCGTCCACAAATATATTGAGGGAAGGCAACGAAGAGGATTTGAAAGCATAGCAGAATTGCAGGAAACAGATTTCAGGAGGTAGAGTCGAATCGCCTTTAAAGCACAGGAAAGGCGGCAAAACCTCGACAATGATGCCCTTGGCCAAAAAGGGCGTATGCGTTTTTTCCTGAATATATTCAGGAAAAAACGCATACGCCCTTTATGGCCAACCAAGCAACCTGGAAAGGCAAATCAGCGCTACAAAGAAGTCTCGCTTCCCATCGGTCAAAAGGGCCATGCTGAATAAAGTGTCAAAACCAGAAATGTAGGACAGGCCATGGAGAAACGGGAGCCTTGCTACGCTAATGGGCGGGATGTAAATTGCCAACAGCCACTCTGGAGAAGTGTACGGTGTGTCCTGAAACATCTAAAAAACTCAGCTTAGAGAGCATAGGGTACTTCCACTCATGGGCGTATAAATTGGGAAAACTAAAAATCAGCAAGACACAGGCACCCCAAAGTTTAGGGCTGCTCTGTTGACAAGAACCTCCACTTCGTTACACCTTAAATATCCCAGGAAAGAGAAAAATGGATAAGGAAGTTGTGGTCCTTATGTACAATGGCATATCACTCAGCCATGAAATTAACGTCATAAGGCTAGTAGCAGCATGATGAGAGGTTTTAGGTACGACGATTCTAAGTGAAATAAGTCACACAGAAAAAGACACTTATCATAAGATATCACTTAGAGAGGGAATGTAAAAACCGCTACACTTGAACTGAATTACAAAACAGAACAGCGTCACACGTTTAGAAGACACACTATGGCTGCTTAACGGGAAAGGTGAGGTGGGGTGATGCATAAAACAAGGGTTTCAAATGAGCTCAGATACCGTTCCATAAACCCAATATGTAATAGACAAGACCTACTCCTTGCTCAGTGAACTGGACTCAACACCCCCTGTTCACCGCCCAAGAATATATCTGACTAGTAAGAATCTTAAAACCAATGTATTGATATCCCTCTGTAAGTGAGTCAAGTGGGTGTAAACTGGCATAAACACAGCAGTGAAAAGCAGCTAAACCCCGTTATAAAAATCAATTACTTTTAAAAACCCGTGAAACAAAGACAGTGAAGAGAGAGAAATTCTTACAAAATTCGTTCAGGGGCTGTGATGCCACCTGGATTGACCATCTCTAGACCCACAGCTGATTGAGACATAAGGGTGGACACTCTTGGGGCTGAGAGGTTTGGTGAGGTTGGGTGAGCAAACACAGACCCTTAAAAGTAATACTGCGTGGTATCCATCCCATGGGTCCAAAATCTCCAGGTTCAAGGGCATCTTCCTACATCGAAAACATGCATGAGAAACCCAGAAGATGGTACACCGTGTGATCGGGAAAGGTTTCTAAAACGCACCTCATTTCTCATCTCCTTGTGCTCGGGTTGGCCATTACAGCCACTTTACTAGCAATCTCCCTCCTTTGAGAATCAGCACCTTTAACCTCCTGTTCCGTACAGGTTGCAATTTGTCCTGAGGATGAACGGGAAGAGGGGTAACCAATGAGAGACTAGGTCTAGGTGTGGGGACAGGCACAGGTCACTCTATTTTTCCATCAGGAAGAAGAATTAACCACAGGCTCAGCCTGCCGCCCGGAAACACAATAGGGCCTGAAGCAATCCTGCGCTTTTGCGGCCAGCTCCCAAGAAAGCGAGTTGAAAAATGGAGCTCAGGGGCACTGCAATTCACAAACCTGCAGAGTTAGAAATGATAACTCTCGTCCACAAATATATTGAGGGAAGGCAACGAAGAGGATTTGAAAGCAAGGCAGAATTGCAGGAAACAGATTTCAGGAGGTAGATTCGAATCGCCTTTAAAGCACAGGAAAAGCGGCAAAACCTCGACCATGATGCCCTTGGCCAAAGAGGGCGTATGCGTTTTTTCCTGAATATATTCAGGAAAAAACGCATACGCCCTCTTTGGCCAACCAAGCAACCTGGAAAGGCAAATCAGCGCTACAAAGAAGTCTCGCTTCCCATCGGTCAAAAGGGCCATGCTGAATAAAGTGTCAAAACCAGAAATGCAGGACAGGCCATGGAGAAACGGGAGCCTTGCTACGCTGATGGGCGGGATGTAAATTGCCAACAGCCACTCTGGAGAAGTGTACGGTGTGTCCTGAAACATCTAAAAAACTCAGCTTGGAGAGCATAGGGCACTTCCACTCATGGGCGTATAAATTGGGAAAACTAAAAATCAGCAAGACACAGGCACCCCAAAGTTTAGGGCTGCTCTGATGACAAGAACCTCCACTTCATTACACCTTAAATATCCCAGGAAAGAGAAAAATGGATAAAGAAGTTGTGGTCCTTATGTACAATGGAATATCACTCAGGCATGAAATCAACATCATAAGGCTAGTAGCAGCATGATGAGAAGATTTAGGTACGACGATTCTAAGTGAAATAAGTCACACAGAAAAAGGCACTTATCATAAGATATCACTTATAGAGGGAATGTAAAAACCGCTACACTTGAACTGAATTACAAAACAGAACAGCGTCACACGTTTAGAAAACACACTATGGCTTCTTAACGGGAAAGGTGAGGTGGGGTGATGCATAACACAAGGGTTTCAAATTAGCTCAGATACTGTTCCATAAACCCAATATGTAACAGACAAGACCTACTCCTTGCTCAGTGAACTGGATTCAACACCCCCTGTTCACCGCCCAAGAATATATCTGACTAGTAAGACTCTTAAAACCAATGTATTGATATCTCTCTGTAAGTGAGTCAAGTGGGTGTAAAGCGGCATAAACACAGCAGTGAAAAGCAGCTAAACCCCATTATAAAAATCAATTACTTTTAAAAACCCGTGAAACAAAGACAGTGAAAGAGAGAGAAATTCATACAGAATTCGTTCAGGGGCTGGGATGCCACCTTTATTGACCATCTCTAGACCCACAGCTGATTGAGACATAAGGGTGGACACTCTTGGGGCTGAGAGGTTTGGTGAGGTTGGGTGAGCAAACACAGACCCTTTAAAGTAATACTGCGTGGTACCCATCCCATGGGTCCAAAATCTCCAGGTTCAAGGGCATCTTCCTACATCGAAAACATGCATGAGAAACCCAGAAGATGGTACACCGTGTGATCGGGAAAGGTTTCTAAAACGCACCTCATTTCTCATCTCCTTGTGCTCGGGCTCGCCATTCCAGCCGCTTTACTAGCAATCTCCCTCCTTGGAGAATGAGCAACTTTAACCTCCTGTTCTGTACAGGTTGCAAATTTGTCCTGAGGATGAACGGGAAGAGGGGGAACCAATGAGAGACTAGGTCTAGGTGTGGGGACAGGCACAGGTCACTCTATTTTCTCATCAGGAAGAAGAATTAACCACAGGCTCAGCCTGCCGCCCGGAACCACAATAGGGCCTGAAGCAATCCTGCGTTTTTGCGGCCAGCTCCCAAGAAAGCGATTTGAAAAGTGGAGCTCAGGGGCACTGCAATTCACAAACCTGCAGAGTTAGAAATGATAACTCTCGTCCACAAATATATTGAGGGAAGGCAACAAAGAGGATTTGAAAGCAAGGCAGAATTGCAGGAAACAGATTTCAGGAGGTAGATTCGAATCGCATTTAAAGCACAGGAAAAGCGGGAAAACCTCGACCATGATGCCCTTGGCCAAAAAGGGCGTATGCGTTTTTTCCTGAATATATTCAGGAAAAAACGCATACGCCCTTTTTGGCCAACCAAGCAACCTGGAAAGGCAAATCAGCGCTACAAAGAAGTCTCGCTTCCCATCGGTCAAAAGGGCCATGCTGAATAAAGTGTCAAAACCAGAAATGCAAGACAGGCCATGGAGAAACGGGAGCCTTGCTACGCTGATGGGCGGGATGTAAATTGCCAACAGCCACTCTGGAGAAGTGTACGGTGTGTCCTGAAACATCTAAAACACTCAGCTTAGAGAGCATAGGGCACTTCCACTCATGGGCGTATAAATTGGGAAAACTAAAAATCAGCAAGACACAGGCACCCCAAAGTTTAGGGCTGCTCTGTTGACAAGAACCTCCACTTCATTACACCTTAAATATCCCAGGAAAGAGAAAAATGGATAAAGAAGTTGTGGTCCTTATGTACAATGGAATATCACTCAGGCATGAAATCAACGTCATAAGGCTAGTAGCAGCATGATGAGAGGATTTAGGTACGACGATTCTAAGTGAAATAAGTCACACAGAAAAAGACACTTATCATAAGATATCACTTAGAGAGGGAATGTAAAAACCGCTACACTTGAACTGAATTACAAAACAGAACAGCGTCACACGTTTAGAAGACACACTATGGCTGCTTAACGGGAAAGGTGAGGTGGCGTGATGCATAAAACAAGGGTTTCAAATTAGCTCAGATACCGTTCCATAAACCCAATATGTAATAGACAAGACCTACTCCTTGCTCAGTGAACTGGACTCAACACCCCCTGTTCACCACCCAAGAATATATCTGACTAGTAAGACTCTTAAAACCAATGTATTGATATCCCTCTGTAAGTGAGTCAAGTGGGTGTAAAGCGGCATAAACCCAGCAGTGAAAAGCAGCTAAACCCCATTATAAAAATCAATTACTTTTAAAAACCCGTGAAACAAAGACAGTGAAAGAGAGAGAAATTCATACAGAATTCGTTCAGGGGCTGGGATGCCACCTTTATTGACCATCTCTAGACCCACAGCTGATTGAGTCATAAGGGTGGACACTCTTGGGGCTGAGAGGTTTGGTGAGGTTGGGTGAGCAAACGCAGACCCTTTAAAGTAATACTGCGTGGTATCCATCCCATGGGTCCAAAATCTCCAGGTTCAAGGGCATCTTCCTACATCGAAAACATGCATGAGAAACCCAGAAGATGGTACACCATGTGATCGGGAAAGGTTTCTAAAACGCACCTCATTTCTCATCTCCTTGTGCTGGGGTTGGCCATTACAGCCGCTTTACTAGCAATCTCCCTCCTTGGAGAATCAGCCCCTTTAACCTTCTGTTCCCTACAGGTTGCAATTTGTCCTGAGGATAAACGGGAAGAGGGGGAACCAATGAGAGACTAGCTCTAGGTATTGGGACAGCCACATGTCACTCTATGTTCCCATCAGGAAGAAGGATTAACCACAGGCTCAGCCTGCCGCCCGGAAGCAGAACAGGGCCTGAAGCAATCCTGTGCTTTTGCGGCCAGCTCCGAAAAAAGCGAGTTGAAAAATGGAGCTCAGGGGCACTGCAATTCACAAACCTGCAGAGTTATAAATGGTAACTCTCGTCCACAAATATATTGAGGGAAGGCAACGAAGAGGATTTGAAAGCATAGCAGAATTGCAGGAAACAGATTTCAGGAGGTAGAGTCGAATCACCTTTAAAGCACAGGAAAGGCGGCAAAACCTCGACAATGATGCCCTTGGCCAAAAAGGGCGTATGCGTTTTTTCCTGAATATATTCAGGAAAAAACGCATACGCCCTTTTTGGCCAACCAAACAACCTGGAAAGGCAAATCAGCGCTACAAAGAAGTCTCGCTTCCCATCGGTCAAAAGGGCCATGCTGAATAAAGTGTCAAAACCAGAAATGCAGGACAGGCCATGGAGAAACGGGAGCCTTGCTACGCTGATGGGCAGGATGTAAATTGCCAACAGCCACTCTGGAGAAGTGTACGGTGTGTCCTGAAACATCTAAAAAACTCAGCTTAGAGAGCATAGGGCACTTCCACTCATGGGCGTATAAATTGGGAAAACTAAAAATCAGCAAGACACAGGCACCCCAAAGTTTAGGGCTGCTCTGTTGACAAGAACCTCCACTTCGTTACACCTTAAATATCCCAGGAAAGAGAAAAATGGATAAGGAAGTTGTGGTCCTTATGTACAATGGCATATCACTCAGCCATGAAATTAACGTCATAAGGCTAGTAGCAGCATGATGAGAGGATTTAGGTACGACGATTCTAAGTGAAATAAGTCACACAGAAAAAGACACTTATCATAAGATATCACTTAGAGAGGGAATGTAAAAACCGCTACACTTGAACTGAATTACAAAACAGAACAGCGTCACACGTTTAGAAGACACACTATGGCTGCTTAACGGGAAAGGTGAGGTGGGTGATGCATAAAACAAGGGTTTCAAATTAGCTCACATACCGTTCCATAAACCCAATATGTAATAGACAAGACCTACTCCTTGCTCAGTGAACTGGACTCAACACCCCCTGTTCACCGCCCAAGAATATATCTGACTAGTAAGAATCTTAAAATCAATGTATTGATATCCCTCTGTAAGTGAGTCAAGTGGGTGTAAACCGGCATAAACACAGCAGTGAAAAGCAGCTAAACCCCATTATAAAAATCAATTACTTTTAAAAACCCATGAAACAAAGACAGTGAAAGAGAGAGAAATTCTTACAAAATTCGTTCAGGGGCTGTGATGCCACCTGGATTGACCATCTCTAGACCCACAGCTGATTGAGACATAAGGGTGGACACTCTTGGGGCTGAGAGGTTTGGTGAGGTTGGGTGAGCAAACACAGACCCTTAAAAGTAATACTGCGTGGTATCCATCCCATGGGTCCAAAATCTCCAGGTTCAAGGGCATCTTCCTACATCGAAAACATGCATGAGAAACCCAGAAGATGGTACACCGTGTGATCGGGAAAGGTTTCTAAAACGCACCTCATTTCTCATCTCCTTGTGCTCGGGTTGGCCATTACAGCCACTTTACTAGCAATCTCCCTCCTTTGAGAATCAGCACCTTTAACCTCCTGTTCCGTACAGGTTGCAATTTGTCCTGAGGATGAACGGGAAGAGGGGTAACCAATGAGAGACTAGGTCTAGGTGTGGGGACAGGCACAGGTCACTCTATTTTTCCATCACGAAGAAGAATTAACCACAGGCTCAGCCTGCCGCCCGGAAACACAATAGGGCCTGAAGCAATCCTGCGCTTTTGCGGCCAGCTCCCAAGAAAGCGAGTTGAAAAATGGAGCTCAGGGGCACTGCAATTCACAAACCTGCAGAGTTAGAAATGATAACTCTCGTCCACAAATATATTGAGGGAAGGCAACGAAGAGGATTTGAAAGCAAGGCAGAATTGCAGGAAACAGATTTCAGGAGGTAGATTCGAATCGCCTTTAAAGCACAGGAAAAGCGGCAAAACCTCGACCATGATGCCCTTGGCCAAAGAGGGCGTATGCGTTTTTTCCTGAATATATTCAGGAAAAAACGCATACGCCCTCTTTGGCCAACCAAGCAACCTGGAAAGGCAAATCAGCGCTACAAAGAAGTCTCGCTTCCCATCGGTCAAAAGGGCCATGCTGAATAAAGTGTCAAAACCAGAAATGCAGGACAGGCCATGGAGAAACGGGAGCCTTGCTACGCTGATGGGCGGGATGTAAATTGCCAACAGCCACTCTGGAGAAGTGTACGGTGTGTCCTGAAACATCTAAAAAACTCAGCTTGGAGAGCATAGGGCACTTCCACTCATGGGCGTATAAATTGGGAAAACTAAAAATCAGCAAGACACAGGCACCCCAAAGTTTAGGGCTGCTCTGATGACAAGAACCTCCACTTCATTACACCTTAAATATCCCAGGAAAGAGAAAAATGGATAAAGAAGTTGTGGTCCTTATGTACAATGGAATATCACTCAGGCATGAAATCAACATCATAAGGCTAGTAGCAGCATGATGAGAAGATTTAGGTACGACGATTCTAAGTGAAATAAGTCACACAGAAAAAGGCACTTATCATAAGATATCACTTATAGAGGGAATGTAAAAACCGCTACACTTGAACTGAATTACAAAACAGAACAGCGTCACACGTTTAGAAAACACACTATGGCTTCTTAACGGGAAAGGTGAGGTGGGGTGATGCATAACACAAGGGTTTCAAATTAGCTCAGATACTGTTCCATAAACCCAATATGTAACAGACAAGACCTACTCCTTGCTCAGTGAACTGGATTCAACACCCCCTGTTCACCGCCCAAGAATATATCTGACTAGTAAGACTCTTAAAACCAATGTATTGATATCTCTCTGTAAGTGAGTCAAGTGGGTGTAAAGCGGCATAAACACAGCAGTGAAAAGCAGCTAAACCCCATTATAAAAATCAATTACTTTTAAAAACCCGTGAAACAAAGACAGTGAAAGAGAGAGAAATTCATACAGAATTCGTTCAGGGGCTGGGATGCCACCTTTATTGACCATCTCTAGACCCACAGCTGATTGAGACATAAGGGTGGACACTCTTGGGGCTGAGAGGTTTGGTGAGGTTGGGTGAGCAAACACAGACCCTTTAAAGTAATACTGCGTGGTACCCATCCCATGGGTCCAAAATCTCCAGGTTCAAGGGCATCTTCCTACATCGAAAACATGCATGAGAAACCCAGAAGATGGTACACCGTGTGATCGGGAAAGGTTTCTAAAACGCACCTCATTTCTCATCTCCTTGTGCTCGGGCTCGCCATTCCAGCCGCTTTACTAGCAATCTCCCTCCTTGGAGAATGAGCAACTTTAACCTCCTGTTCTGTACAGGTTGCAAATTTGTCCTGAGGATGAACGGGAAGAGGGGGAACCAATGAGAGACTAGGTCTAGGTGTGGGGACAGGCACAGGTCACTCTATTTTCTCATCAGGAAGAAGAATTAACCACAGGCTCAGCCTGCCGCCCGGAACCACAATAGGGCCTGAAGCAATCCTGCGTTTTTGCGGCCAGCTCCCAAGAAAGCGATTTGAAAAGTGGAGCTCAGGGGCACTGCAATTCACAAACCTGCAGAGTTAGAAATGATAACTCTCGTCCACAAATATATTGAGGGAAGGCAACAAAGAGGATTTGAAAGCAAGGCAGAATTGCAGGAAACAGATTTCAGGAGGTAGATTCGAATCGCATTTAAAGCACAGGAAAAGCGGGAAAACCTCGACCATGATGCCCTTGGCCAAAAAGGGCGTATGCGTTTTTTCCTGAATATATTCAGGAAAAAACGCATACGCCCTTTTTGGCCAACCAAGCAACCTGGAAAGGCAAATCAGCGCTACAAAGAAGTCTCGCTTCCCATCGGTCAAAAGGGCCATGCTGAATAAAGTGTCAAAACCAGAAATGCAAGACAGGCCATGGAGAAACGGGAGCCTTGCTACGCTGATGGGCGGGATGTAAATTGCCAACAGCCACTCTGGAGAAGTGTACGGTGTGTCCTGAAACATCTAAAACACTCAGCTTAGAGAGCATAGGGCACTTCCACTCATGGGCGTATAAATTGGGAAAACTAAAAATCAGCAAGACACAGGCACCCCAAAGTTTAGGGCTGCTCTGTTGACAAGAACCTCCACTTCATTACACCTTAAATATCCCAGGAAAGAGAAAAATGGATAAAGAAGTTGTGGTCCTTATGTACAATGGAATATCACTCAGGCATGAAATCAACGTCATAAGGCTAGTAGCAGCATGATGAGAGGATTTAGGTACGACGATTCTAAGTGAAATAAGTCACACAGAAAAAGACACTTATCATAAGATATCACTTAGAGAGGGAATGTAAAAACCGCTACACTTGAACTGAATTACAAAACAGAACAGCGTCACACGTTTAGAAGACACACTATGGCTGCTTAACGGGAAAGGTGAGGTGGCGTGATGCATAAAACAAGGGTTTCAAATTAGCTCAGATACCATTCCATAAACCCAATATGTAATAGACAAGACCTACTCCTTGCTCAGTGAACTGGACTCAACACCCCCTGTTCACCGCCCAAGAATATATCTGACTAGTAAGACTCTTAAAACCAATGTATTGATATCCCTCTGTAAGTGAGTCAAGTGGGTGTAAAGCGGCATAAACCCAGCAGTGAAAAGCAGCTAAACCCCATTATAAAAATCAATTACTTTTAAAAACCCGTGAAACAAAGACAGTGAAAGAGAGAGAAATTCATACAGAATTCGTTCAGGGGCTGGGATGCCACCTTTATTGACCATCTCTAGACCCACAGCTGATTGAGTCATAAGGGTGGACACTCTTGGGGCTGAGAGGTTTGGTGAGGTTGGGTGAGCAAACGCAGACCCTTTAAAGTAATACTGCGTGGTATCCATCCCATGGGTCCAAAATCTCCAGGTTCAAGGGCATCTTCCTACATCGAAAACATGCATGAGAAACCCAGAAGATGGTACACCATGTGATCGGGAAAGGTTTCTAAAACGCACCTCATTTCTCATCTCCTTGTGCTGGGGTTGGCCATTACAGCCGCTTTACTAGCAATCTCCCTCCTTGGAGAATCAGCCCCTTTAACCTTCTGTTCCCTACAGGTTGCAATTTGTCCTGAGGATAAACGGGAAGAGGGGGAACCAATGAGAGACTAGCTCTAGGTATTGGGACAGCCACATGTCACTCTATTTTCCCATCAGGAAGAAGGATTAACCACAGGCTCAGCCTGCCGCCCGGAAGCAGAACAGGGCCTGAAGCAATCCTGTGCTTTTGCGGCCAGCTCCGAAAAAAGCGAGTTGAAAAATGGAGCTCAGGGGCACTGCAATTCACAAACCTGCAGAGTTATAAATGGTAACTCTCGTCCACAAATATATTGAGGGAAGGCAACGAAGAGGATTTGAAAGCATAGCAGAATTGCAGGAAACAGATTTCAGGAGGTAGAGTCGAATCGCCTTTAAAGCACAGGAAAGGCGGCAAAACCTCGACAATGATGCCCTTGGCCAAAAAGGGCGTATGCGTTTTTTCCTGAATATATTCAGGAAAAAACGCATACGCCCTTTTTGGCCAACCAAACAACCTGGAAAGGCAAATCAGCGCTACAAAGAAGTCTCGCTTCCCATCGGTCAAAAGGGCCATGCTGAATAAAGTGTCAAAACCAGAAATGCAGGACAGGCCATGGAGAAACGGGAGCCTTGCTACGCTGATGGGCGGGATGTAAATTGCCAACAGCCACTCTGGAGAAGTGTACGGTGTGTCCTGAAACATCTAAAAAACTCAGCATAGAGAGCATAAGGCACTTCCACTCATGGGCGTATAAATTGGGAAAACTAAAAATCAGCAAGACACAGGCACCCCAAAGTTTAGGGCTGCTCTGTTGACAAGAACCTCCACTTCGTTACACCTTAAATATCCCAGGAAAGAGAAAAATGGATAAAGAAGTTGTGGTCCATATGTATAATGGCATATCACTCAGCAATGAAATCAACATCATAAGGCTAGTAGCAGCATGATGAGAAGATTTAGGTACGACGATTCTAAGTGAAATAAGTCACACAGAAAAAGGCACTTATCATAAGATATGACTTATAGAGGGAATGTAAAAACCGCTACACTTGAACTGAATTACAAAACAGAACAGCGTCACACGTTTAGAAAACACACTATGGCTGCTTAACGGGAAAGGTGAGGTGGGGTGTTGCATAAAACAAGGGTATCAAATTAGCTCAGATACTGTTCCATAAACCCAATATGTAACAGACAAGACCTACTCCTTGCTCAGTGAACTGGATTCAACACCCCCTGTTCACCACCCAAGAATATATCTGACTAGTAAGACTCTTAAAACCAATGTATTGATATCTCTCTGTAAGTGAGTCAAGTGGGTGTAAAGCGGCATAAACACAGCAGTGAAAAGCAGCTAAACCCCATTATAAAAATCAATTACTTTTAAAAACCCGTGAAACAAAGACAGTGAAAGAGAGAGAAATTCATACAGAATTCGTTCAGGGGCTGGGATGCCACCTTTATTGACCATCTCTAGACCCACAGCTGATTGAGTCATAAGGGTGGACACTCTTGGGGCTGAGAGGTTTGCTGAGGTTGGGTGAGAAAACGGAGACCCTTTAAAGTAATATTGCGTGGTACCCATCCCATGGGTCCAAAATCTCCAGGTTCAAGGGCATCTTCCTACATCGAAAACATGCATGAGAAACTCAGAAGATGGTACACCGTGTGATCGGGAAAGGTTTCTAAAACGCACCTCATTTCTCATCTCCTTGTGCTCGGGTTGGCCATTACAGCCGCTTTACTAGCAATCTCCGTCCTTGGAGAATCAGCCCCTTTAACCTTCTGTTCCGTACAGGTTGCAATTTGTCCTGAGGATAAACGGGAAGAGGGGGAACCAATGAGAGACTAGCTCTAGGTGTTGGGACAGCCACAGGTCACTCTATTTTCCCATCAGGAAGAAGGATTAACCACAGGCTCAGCCTGCCGCCCGGAAGCAGAACAGGGCCTGAAGCAATCCTGTGCTTTTGCGGCCAGCTCCCAAAAAAGCGAGTTGAAAAATCGCGCTCAGGGGCACTGCAATTCACAAACCTGCAGAGTTAGAAATGATAACTCTCGTCCACAAATATATTGAGGGAAGGCAACGAAGAGGATTTGAAAGCATAGCAGAATTGCAGGAAACAGATTTCAGGAGGTAGAGTCGAATCGCCTTTAAAGCACAGGAAAGGCGGCAAAACCTCGACAATGATGCCCTTGGCCAAAAAGGGCGTATGCGTTTTTTCCTGAATATATTCAGGAAAAAACGCATACGCCCTTTATGGCCAACCAAGCAACCTGGAAAGGCAAATCAGCGCTACAAAGAAGTCTCGCTTCCCATCGGTCAAAAGGGCCATGCTGAATAAAGTGTCAAAACCAGAAATGTAGGACAGGCCATGGAGAAACGGGAGCCTTGCTACGCTAATGGGCGGGATGTAAATTGCCAACAGCCACTCTGGAGAAGTGTACGGTGTGTCCTGAAACATCTAAAAAACTCAGCTTAGAGAGCATAGGGTACTTCCACTCATGGGCGTATAAATTGGGAAAACTAAAAATCAGCAAGACACAGGCACCCCAAAGTTTAGGGCTGCTCTGTTGACAAGAACCTCCACTTCGTTACACCTTAAATATCCCAGGAAAGAGAAAAATGGATAAGGAAGTTGTGGTCCTTATGTACAATGGCATATCACTCAGCCATGAAATTAACGTCATAAGGCTAGTAGCAGCATGATGAGAGGTTTTAGGTACGACGATTCTAAGTGAAATAAGTCACACAGAAAAAGACACTTATCATAAGATATCACTTAGAGAGGGAATGTAAAAACCGCTACACTTGAACTGAATTACAAAACAGAACAGCGTCACACGTTTAGAAGACACACTATGGCTGCTTAACGGGAAAGGTGAGGTGGGGTGATGCATAAAACAAGGGTTTCAAATGAGCTCAGATACCGTTCCATAAACCCAATATGTAATAGACAAGACCTACTCCTTGCTCAGTGAACTGGACTCAACACCCCCTGTTCACCGCCCAAGAATATATCTGACTAGTAAGAATCTTAAAACCAATGTATTGATATCCCTCTGTAAGTGAGTCAAGTGGGTGTAAACTGGCATAAACACAGCAGTGAAAAGCAGCTAAACCCCGTTATAAAAATCAATTACTTTTAAAAACCCGTGAAACAAAGACAGTGAAGAGAGAGAAATTCTTACAAAATTCGTTCAGGGGCTGTGATGCCACCTGGATTGACCATCTCTAGACCCACAGCTGATTGAGACATAAGGGTGGACACTCTTGGGGCTGAGAGGTTTGGTGAGGTTGGGTGAGCAAACACAGACCCTTAAAAGTAATACTGCGTGGTATCCATCCCATGGGTCCAAAATCTCCAGGTTCAAGGGCATCTTCCTACATCGAAAACATGCATGAGAAACCCAGAAGATGGTACACCGTGTGATCGGGAAAGGTTTCTAAAACGCACCTCATTTCTCATCTCCTTGTGCTCGGGTTGGCCATTACAGCCACTTTACTAGCAATCTCCCTCCTTTGAGAATCAGCACCTTTAACCTCCTGTTCCGTACAGGTTGCAATTTGTCCTGAGGATGAACGGGAAGAGGGGTAACCAATGAGAGACTAGGTCTAGGTGTGGGGACAGGCACAGGTCACTCTATTTTTCCATCAGGAAGAAGAATTAACCACAGGCTCAGCCTGCCGCCCGGAAACACAATAGGGCCTGAAGCAATCCTGCGCTTTTGCGGCCAGCTCCCAAGAAAGCGAGTTGAAAAATGGAGCTCAGGGGCACTGCAATTCACAAACCTGCAGAGTTAGAAATGATAACTCTCGTCCACAAATATATTGAGGGAAGGCAACGAAGAGGATTTGAAAGCAAGGCAGAATTGCAGGAAACAGATTTCAGGAGGTAGATTCGAATCGCCTTTAAAGCACAGGAAAAGCGGCAAAACCTCGACCATGATGCCCTTGGCCAAAGAGGGCGTATGCGTTTTTTCCTGAATATATTCAGGAAAAAACGCATACGCCCTCTTTGGCCAACCAAGCAACCTGGAAAGGCAAATCAGCGCTACAAAGAAGTCTCGCTTCCCATCGGTCAAAAGGGCCATGCTGAATAAAGTGTCAAAACCAGAAATGCAGGACAGGCCATGGAGAAACGGGAGCCTTGCTACGCTGATGGGCGGGATGTAAATTGCCAACAGCCACTCTGGAGAAGTGTACGGTGTGTCCTGAAACATCTAAAAAACTCAGCTTGGAGAGCATAGGGCACTTCCACTCATGGGCGTATAAATTGGGAAAACTAAAAATCAGCAAGACACAGGCACCCCAAAGTTTAGGGCTGCTCTGATGACAAGAACCTCCACTTCATTACACCTTAAATATCCCAGGAAAGAGAAAAATGGATAAAGAAGTTGTGGTCCTTATGTACAATGGAATATCACTCAGGCATGAAATCAACATCATAAGGCTAGTAGCAGCATGATGAGAAGATTTAGGTACGACGATTCTAAGTGAAATAAGTCACACAGAAAAAGGCACTTATCATAAGATATCACTTATAGAGGGAATGTAAAAACCGCTACACTTGAACTGAATTACAAAACAGAACAGCGTCACACGTTTAGAAAACACACTATGGCTTCTTAACGGGAAAGGTGAGGTGGGGTGATGCATAACACAAGGGTTTCAAATTAGCTCAGATACTGTTCCATAAACCCAATATGTAACAGACAAGACCTACTCCTTGCTCAGTGAACTGGATTCAACACCCCCTGTTCACCGCCCAAGAATATATCTGACTAGTAAGACTCTTAAAACCAATGTATTGATATCTCTCTGTAAGTGAGTCAAGTGGGTGTAAAGCGGCATAAACACAGCAGTGAAAAGCAGCTAAACCCCATTATAAAAATCAATTACTTTTAAAAACCCGTGAAACAAAGACAGTGAAAGAGAGAGAAATTCATACAGAATTCGTTCAGGGGCTGGGATGCCACCTTTATTGACCATCTCTAGACCCACAGCTGATTGAGACATAAGGGTGGACACTCTTGGGGCTGAGAGGTTTGGTGAGGTTGGGTGAGCAAACACAGACCCTTTAAAGTAATACTGCGTGGTACCCATCCCATGGGTCCAAAATCTCCAGGTTCAAGGGCATCTTCCTACATCGAAAACATGCATGAGAAACCCAGAAGATGGTACACCGTGTGATCGGGAAAGGTTTCTAAAACGCACCTCATTTCTCATCTCCTTGTGCTCGGGCTCGCCATTCCAGCCGCTTTACTAGCAATCTCCCTCCTTGGAGAATGAGCAACTTTAACCTCCTGTTCTGTACAGGTTGCAAATTTGTCCTGAGGATGAACGGGAAGAGGGGGAACCAATGAGAGACTAGGTCTAGGTGTGGGGACAGGCACAGGTCACTCTATTTTCTCATCAGGAAGAAGAATTAACCACAGGCTCAGCCTGCCGCCCGGAACCACAATAGGGCCTGAAGCAATCCTGCGTTTTTGCGGCCAGCTCCCAAGAAAGCGATTTGAAAAGTGGAGCTCAGGGGCACTGCAATTCACAAACCTGCAGAGTTAGAAATGATAACTCTCGTCCACAAATATATTGAGGGAAGGCAACAAAGAGGATTTGAAAGCAAGGCAGAATTGCAGGAAACAGATTTCAGGAGGTAGATTCGAATCGCATTTAAAGCACAGGAAAAGCGGGAAAACCTCGACCATGATGCCCTTGGCCAAAAAGGGCGTATGCGTTTTTTCCTGAATATATTCAGGAAAAAACGCATACGCCCTTTTTGGCCAACCAAGCAACCTGGAAAGGCAAATCAGCGCTACAAAGAAGTCTCGCTTCCCATCGGTCAAAAGGGCCATGCTGAATAAAGTGTCAAAACCAGAAATGCAAGACAGGCCATGGAGAAACGGGAGCCTTGCTACGCTGATGGGCGGGATGTAAATTGCCAACAGCCACTCTGGAGAAGTGTACGGTGTGTCCTGAAACATCTAAAACACTCAGCTTAGAGAGCATAGGGCACTTCCACTCATGGGCGTATAAATTGGGAAAACTAAAAATCAGCAAGACACAGGCACCCCAAAGTTTAGGGCTGCTCTGTTGACAAGAACCTCCACTTCATTACACCTTAAATATCCCAGGAAAGAGAAAAATGGATAAAGAAGTTGTGGTCCTTATGTACAATGGAATATCACTCAGGCATGAAATCAACGTCATAAGGCTAGTAGCAGCATGATGAGAGGATTTAGGTACGACGATTCTAAGTGAAATAAGTCACACAGAAAAAGACACTTATCATAAGATATCACTTAGAGAGGGAATGTAAAAACCGCTACACTTGAACTGAATTACAAAACAGAACAGCGTCACACGTTTAGAAGACACACTATGGCTGCTTAACGGGAAAGGTGAGGTGGCGTGATGCATAAAACAAGGGTTTCAAATTAGCTCAGATACCGTTCCATAAACCCAATATGTAATAGACAAGACCTACTCCTTGCTCAGTGAACTGGACTCAACACCCCCTGTTCACCGCCCAAGAATATATCTGACTAGTAAGACTCTTAAAACCAATGTATTGATATCCCTCTGTAAGTGAGTCAAGTGGGTGTAAAGCGGCATAAACCCAGCAGTGAAAAGCAGCTAAACCCCATTATAAAAATCAATTACTTTTAAAAACCCGTGAAACAAAGACAGTGAAAGAGAGAGAAATTCATACAGAATTCGTTCAGGGGCTGGGATGCCACCTTTATTGACCATCTCTAGACCCACAGCTGATTGAGTCATAAGGGTGGACACTCTTGGGGCTGAGAGGTTTGGTGAGGTTGGGTGAGCAAACGCAGACCCTTTAAAGTAATACTGCGTGGTATCCATCCCATGGGTCCAAAATCTCCAGGTTCAAGGGCATCTTCCTACATCGAAAACATGCATGAGAAACCCAGAAGATGGTACACCATGTGATCGGGAAAGGTTTCTAAAACGCACCTCATTTCTCATCTCCTTGTGCTGGGGTTGGCCATTACAGCCGCTTTACTAGCAATCTCCCTCCTTGGAGAATCAGCCCCTTTAACCTTCTGTTCCCTACAGGTTGCAATTTGTCCTGAGGATAAACGGGAAGAGGGGGAACCAATGAGAGACTAGCTCTAGGTATTGGGACAGCCACATGTCACTCTATGTTCCCATCAGGAAGAAGGATTAACCACAGGCTCAGCCTGCCGCCCGGAAGCAGAACAGGGCCTGAAGCAATCCTGTGCTTTTGCGGCCAGCTCCGAAAAAAGCGAGTTGAAAAATGGAGCTCAGGGGCACTGCAATTCACAAACCTGCAGAGTTATAAATGGTAACTCTCGTCCACAAATATATTGAGGGAAGGCAACGAAGAGGATTTGAAAGCATAGCAGAATTGCAGGAAACAGATTTCAGGAGGTAGAGTCGAATCACCTTTAAAGCACAGGAAAGGCGGCAAAACCTCGACAATGATGCCCTTGGCCAAAAAGGGCGTATGCGTTTTTTCCTGAATATATTCAGGAAAAAACGCATACGCCCTTTTTGGCCAACCAAACAACCTGGAAAGGCAAATCAGCGCTACAAAGAAGTCTCGCTTCCCATCGGTCAAAAGGGCCATGCTGAATAAAGTGTCAAAACCAGAAATGCAGGACAGGCCATGGAGAAACGGGAGCCTTGCTACGCTGATGGGCAGGATGTAAATTGCCAACAGCCACTCTGGAGAAGTGTACGGTGTGTCCTGAAACATCTAAAAAACTCAGCTTAGAGAGCATAGGGCACTTCCACTCATGGGCGTATAAATTGGGAAAACTAAAAATCAGCAAGACACAGGCACCCCAAAGTTTAGGGCTGCTCTGTTGACAAGAACCTCCACTTCGTTACACCTTAAATATCCCAGGAAAGAGAAAAATGGATAAGGAAGTTGTGGTCCTTATGTACAATGGCATATCACTCAGCCATGAAATTAACGTCATAAGGCTAGTAGCAGCATGATGAGAGGATTTAGGTACGACGATTCTAAGTGAAATAAGTCACACAGAAAAAGACACTTATCATAAGATATCACTTAGAGAGGGAATGTAAAAACCGCTACACTTGAACTGAATTACAAAACAGAACAGCGTCACACGTTTAGAAGACACACTATGGCTGCTTAACGGGAAAGGTGAGGTGGGTGATGCATAAAACAAGGGTTTCAAATTAGCTCACATACCGTTCCATAAACCCAATATGTAATAGACAAGACCTACTCCTTGCTCAGTGAACTGGACTCAACACCCCCTGTTCACCGCCCAAGAATATATCTGACTAGTAAGAATCTTAAAATCAATGTATTGATATCCCTCTGTAAGTGAGTCAAGTGGGTGTAAACCGGCATAAACACAGCAGTGAAAAGCAGCTAAACCCCATTATAAAAATCAATTACTTTTAAAAACCCATGAAACAAAGACAGTGAAAGAGAGAGAAATTCTTACAAAATTCGTTCAGGGGCTGTGATGCCACCTGGATTGACCATCTCTAGACCCACAGCTGATTGAGACATAAGGGTGGACACTCTTGGGGCTGAGAGGTTTGGTGAGGTTGGGTGAGCAAACGCAGACCCTTTAAAGTAGTACTGCGTGGTATCCATCCCATCGGTCCAAAATCTCCAGGTTCAAGGGCATCTTCCTACATCGAAAACATGCATGAGAAACCCAGAAGATGGTACACCGTGTGATCGGGAAAGGTTTCTAAAACGCACCTCATTTCTCTTCTCCTTGTGCTCTGGTTGGCCATTACAGCCGCTTTACTAGCAATCTCCCTCCTTTGAGAATCAGCACCTTTAACCTCCTGTTCCGTACAGGTTGCAATTTGTCCTGAGGATGAACGGGAAGGGGGGGAACCAATGAGAGACTAGGTCTAGGTGTGGGGACAGGCACAGGTCACTCTATTTTCCCATCAGGAAGAAGAATTAACCACAGGCTCAGCCTGCCGCCCGGAACCACAATAGGGCCTGAAGCAATCCTGCGCTTTTGCGGCCAGCTCCCAAGAAAGCGAGTTGAAAAATGGAGCTCAGGGGCACTGCAATTCACAAACCTGCAGAGTTAGAAATGATAACTCTCGTCCACAAATATATTGAGGGAAGGCAACGAAGAGGATTTGAAAGCAAGGCAGAATTGCAGGAAACAGATTTCAGGAGGTAGATTCGAATCGCCTTTAAAGCACAGGAAAAGCGGCAAAACCTCAACCATGATGCCCTTGGCCAAAAAGGGCGTATGCGTTTTTTCCTGAATATATTCAGGAAAAAACGCAAACGCCCTTTTTGGCCAACCAAGCAACCTGGAAAGGCAAATCAGCGCTACAAAGAAGTCTCGCTTCCCATCGGTCAAAAGGGCCATGCTGAATAAAGTGTCAAAACCAGAAATGCAGGACAGGCCATGGAGAAACGGAAGCCTTGCTACGCTGATGGGCGGGATGTAAATTGCCAACAGCCACTCTGGAGAAGTGTACGGTGTGTCCTGAAACATCTAAAAAACTCAGATTAGAGAGCATAGGGCACTTCCACTCATGGGCGTATAAATTGGGAAAACTAAAAATCAGCAAGACACAGGCACCCCAAAGTTTAGGGCTGCTCTGTTGACAAGAACCTCCACTTCGTTACACCTTAAATATCCCAGGAAAGAGAAAAATGGATAAAGAAGTTGTGGTCCATATGTATAATGGCATATCACTCAGCAATGAAATCAACATCATAAGGCTAGTAGCAGCATGATGAGAAGATTTAGGTACGACGATTCTAAGTGAAATAAGTCACACAGAAAAAGGCACTTATCATAAGATATGACTTATAGAGGGAATGTAAAAACCGCTACACTTGAACTGAATTACAAAACAGAACAGCGTCACACGTTTAGAAAACACACTATGGCTGCTTAACGGGAAAGGTGAGGTGGGGTGTTGCATAAAACAAGGGTATCAAATTAGCTCAGATACTGTTCCATAAACCCAATATGTAACAGACAAGACCTACTCCTTGCTCAGTGAACTGGATTCAACACCCCCTGTTCACCGCCCAAGAATATATCTGACTAGTAAGACTCTTAAAACCAATGTATTGATATCTCTCTGTAAGTGAGTCAAGTGGGTGTAAAGCGGCATAAACACAGCAGTGAAAAGCAGCTAAACCCCATTATAAAAATCAATTACTTTTAAAAACCCGTGAAACAAAGACAGTGAAAGAGAGAGAAATTCATACAGAATTCGTTCAGGGGCTGGGATGCCACCTTTATTGACCATCTCTAGACCCACAGCTGATTGAGTCATAAGGGTGGACACTCTTGGGGCTGAGAGGTTTACTGAGGTTGGGTGAGAAAACGGAGACCCTTTAAAGTAATATTGTGTGGTACCCATCCCATGGGTCCAAAATCTCCAGGTTTAAGGGCATCTTCCTACATCGAAAACATGCATGAGAAACCCAAAAGATGGTACACCGTGTGATCGGGAAAGGTTTCTAAAACGCACCTCATTTCTCATCTCCTTGTGCTCGGGTTGGCCATTACAGCCGCTTTACTAGCAATCTCCGTCCTTGGAGAATCAGCCCCTTTAACCTTCTGTTCCGTACAGGTTGCAATTTGTCCTGAGGATAAACGGGAAGAGGGGGAACCAATGAGAGACTAGCTCTAGGTGTTGGGACAGCCACAGGTCACTCTATTTTCCCATCAGGAAGAAGGATTAACCACAGGCTCAGCCTGCCGCCCAGAAGCAGAACAGGGCCTGAAGCAATCCTGTGCTTTTGCGGCCAGCTCCCAAAAAAGCGAGTTGAAAAATCGCGCTCAGGGGCACTGCAATTCACAAACCTGCAGAGTTAGAAATGATAACTCTCGTCCACAAATATATTGAGGGAAGGCAACGAAGAGGATTTGAAAGCATAGCAGAATTGCAGGAAACAGATTTCAGGAGGTAGAGTCGAATCGCCTTTAAAGCACAGGAAAGGCGGCAAAACCTCGACAATGATGCCCTTGGCCAAAAAGGGCGTATGCGTTTTTTCCTGAATATACTCAGGAAAAAACGCATACGCCCTTTTTGGCCAACCAAGCAACCTGGAAAGGCAAATCAGCGCTACAAAGAAGTCTCGCTTCCCATCGGTCAAAAGGGCCGTGCTGAATAAAGTGTCAAAACCAGAAATGCAGGACAGGCCATGGAGAAACGGGAGCCTTGCTATGCTAATGGGCGGGATGTAAATTGCCAACAGCCACTCTGGAGAAGTGTACGGTGTGTCCTGAAACATCTAAAAAACTCAGCTTAGAGAGCATAGGGCACTTCCACTCATGGGCGTATAAATTGGGAAAACTAAAAATCAGCAAGACACAGGCACCCCAAAGTTTAGGGCTGCTCTGTTGACAAGAACCTCCACTTCGTTACACCTTAAATATCCCAGGAAAGAGAAAAATGGATAAGGAAGTTGTGGTCCTTATGTACAATGGCATATCACTCAGCCATGAAATTAACGTCATAAGGCTAGTAGCAGCATGATGAGAGGTTTTAGGTACGACGATTCTAAGTGAAATAAGTCACACAGAAAAAGACACTTATCATAAGATATCACTTAGAGAGGGAATGTAAAAACCGCTACACTTGAACTGAATTACAAAACAGAACAGCGTCACACGTTTAGAAGACACACTATGGCTGCTTAACGGGAAAGGTGAGGTGGGGTGATGCATAAAACAAGGGTTTCAAATTAGCTCAGATACCGTTCCATAAACCCAATATGTAATAGACAAGACCTACTCCTTGCTCAGTGAACTGGACTCAACACCCCCTGTTCACCGCCCAAGAATATATCTGACTAGTAAGAATCTTAAAACCAATGTATTGATAATCCTCTGTAAGTGAGTCAAGTGGGTGTAAACCGGCATAAACACAGCAGTGAAAAGCAGCTAAACCCCGTTATAAAAATCAATTACTTTTAAAAACCCGTGAAACAAAGACAGTGAAGAGAGAGAAATTCTTACAAAATTCGTTCAGGGGCTGTGATGCCACCTGGATTGACCATCTCTAGACCCACAGCTGATTGAGACATAAGGGTGGACACTCTTGGGGCTGAGAGGTTTGGTGAGGTTGGGTGAGCAAAAACAGACCCTTTAAAGTAATACTGCGTGGTATCCATCCCATGGGTCCAAAATCTCCAGGTTCAAGGGCATCTTCCTACATCGAAAACATGCATGAGAAACCCAGAAGATGGTACAACGTGTGATCGGGAAAGGTTTCTAAAACGCACCTCATTTCTCATCTCCTTGTGCTCGGGTTGGCCATTACAGCCACTTTACTAGCAATCTCCCTCCTTTGAGAATCAGCACCTTTAACCTCCTGTTCCGTACAGGTTGCAATTTGTCCTGAGGATGAACGGGAAGAGGGGTAACCAATGAGAGACTAGGTCTAGGTGTGGGGACAGGCACAGGTCACTCTATTTTTCCATCAGGAAGAAGAATTAACCACAGGCTCAGCCTGCCGCCCGGAACCACAATAGGGCCTGAAGCAATCCTGCGCTTTTGCGGCCAGCTCCCAAGAAAGCGAGTTGAAAAATGGAGCTCAGGGGCACTGCAATTCACAAACCTGCAGAGTTAGAAATGATAACTCTCGTCCACAAATATATTGAGGGAAGGCAACGAAGAGGATTTGAAAGCAAGGCAGAATTGCAGGAAACAGATTTCAGGAGGTAGATTCGAATCGCCTTTAAAGCACAGGAAAAGCGGCAAAACCTCGACCATGATGCCCTTGGCCAAAGAGGGCGTATGCGTTTTTTCCTGAATATATTCAGGAAAAAACGCATACGCCCTCTTTGGCCAACCAAGCAACCTGGAAAGGCAAATCAGCGCTACAAAGAAGTCTCGCTTCCCATCGGTCAAAAGGGCCATGCTGAATAAAGTGTCAAAACCAGAAATGCAGGACAGGCCATGGAGAAACGGGAGCCTTGCTACGCTGATGGGCGGGATGTAAATTGCCAACAGCCACTCTGGAGAAGTGTACGGTGTGTCCTGAAACATCTAAAAAACTCAGCTTAGAGAGCATAGGGCACTTCCACTCATGGGCGTATAAATTGGGAAAACTAAAAATCAGCAAGACACAGGCACCCCAAAGTTTAGGGCTGCTCTGAAGAGAAGAACCTCCACTTCATTACACCTTAAATATCCCAGGAAAGAGAAAAATGGATAAAGAAGTTGTGGTCCTTATGTACAATGGAATATCACTCAGGCATGAAATCAACATCATAAGGCTAGTAGCAGCATGATGAGAAGATTTAGGTACGACGATTCTAAGTGAAATAAGTCACACAGAAAAAGGCACTTATCATAAGATATCACTTATAGAGGGAATGTAAAAACAGCTACACTTGAACTGAATTACAAAACAGAACAGCGTCACACGTTTAGAAAACACACTATGGCTGCTTAACGGGAAAGGTGAGGTGGGGTGATGCATAACACAAGGGTTTCAAATTAGCTCAGATACTGTTCCATAAACCCAATATGTAACAGACAAGACCTACTCCTTGCTCAGTGAACTGGATTCAACACCCCCTGTTCACCGCCCATGAATATATCTGACTAGTAAGACTCTTAAAACCAATGTATTGATATCTCTCTGTAAGTGAGTCAAGTGGGTGTAAAGCGGCATAAACACAGCAGTGAAAAGCAGCTAAACCCCATTATAAAAATCAATTACTTTTAAAAACCCGTGAAACAAAGACAGTGAAAGAGAGAGAAATTCTTACAAAATTCGTTCAGGGGCTGTGATGCCACCTGGATTGACCATCTCTAGACCCACAGCTGATTGAGACATAAGGGTGGACACTCTTCGGGCTGAGAGGTTTGGTGAGGTTGGGTGAGCAAACGCAGACCCTTTAAAGTAATACTGCGTGGTACCCATCCCATGGGTCCAAAATCTCCAGGTTCAAGGGCATCTTCCTACATCGAAAACATGCATGAGAAACCCAGAAGATGGTACACCGTGTGATCGGGAAAGGTTTCTAAAACGCACCTCATTTCTCATCTCCTTGTGCTCGGGATCGCCATTCCAGCCGCTTTACTAGCAATCTCCCTCCTTGGAGAATGAGCAACTTTAACCTCCTGTTCTGTACAGGTTGCAAATTTGTCCTGAGGATGAACGGGAAGAGGGGGAACCAATGAGAGACTAGGTCTAGGTGTGGGGACAGGCACAGGTCACTCTATTTTCCCATCAGGAAGAAGAATTAACCACAGGCTCAGCCTGCCGCCCGGAACCACAATAGGGCCTGAAGGAATCCTGTGCTTTTGCGGCCAGCTCCCAAGAAAGCGATTTGAAAAGTGGAGCTCAGGGGCACTGCAATTCACAAACCTGCAGAGTTAGAAATGATAACTCTCGTCCACAAATATATTGAGGGAAGGCAACAAAGAGGATTTGAAAGCAAGGCAGAATTGCAGGAAACAGATTTCAGGAGGTAGATTCGAATCGCATTTAAAGCACAGGAAAAGCGGCAAAACCTCGACCATGATGCCCTTGGCCAAAAAGGGCGTATGCGTTTTTTCCTGAATATATTCAGGAAAAAACGCATACGCCCTTTTTGGCCAACCAAGCAACCTGGAAAGGCAAATCAGCGCTACAAAGAAGTCTCGCTTCCCATCGGTCAAAAGGGCCATGCTGAATAAAGTGTCAAAACCAGAAATGCAAGACAGGCCATGGAGAAACGGGAGCCTTGCTACGCTGATGGGCGGGATTTAAATTGCCAACAGGCACTCTGAAGAAGTGTACGGTGTGTCCTGAAACATCTAAAACACTCAGCTTAGAGAGCATAGGGCACTTCCACTCATGGGCGTATAAATTGGGAAAACTAAAAATCAGCAAGACACAGGCACCCCAAAGTTTAGGGCTGCTCTGTTGACAAGAACCTCCACTTCATTACACCTTAAATATCCCAGGAAAGAGAAAAATGGATAAAGAACTTGTGGTCCTTATGTACAATGGAATATCACTCAGGCATGAAATCAACGTCATAAGGCTAGTAGCAGCATGATGAGAGAATTTAGGTACGACGATTCTAAGTGAAATAAGTCACACAGAAAAAGACACTTATCATAAGATATCACTTAGAGAGGGAATGTAAAAACCGCTACACTTGAAATGAATTACAAAACAGAACAGCGTCACACGTTTAGAAGACACACTATGGCTGCTTAACGGGAAAGGTGAGGTGGCGTGATGCATAAAACAAGGGTTTCAAATTAGCTCAGATACCGTTCCATAAACCCAATATGTAATAGACAAGACCTACTCCTTGCTCAGTGAACTGGACACAACACCCCCTGTTCACCGCCCAAGAATATATCTGACTAGTAAGACTCTTAAAACCAATGTATTGATATCCCTCTGTAAGTGAGTCAAGTGGGTGTAAAGCGGCATAAACCCAGCAGTGAAAAGCAGCTAAACCCCATTATAAAAATCAATTACTTTTAAAAACCCGTGAAACAAAGACAGTGAAAGAGAGAGAAATTCATACAGAATTCGTTCAGGGGCTGGGATGCCACCTTTATTGACCATCTCTAGACCCACAGCTGATTGAGTCATAAGGGTGGACACTCTTGGGGCTGAGAGGTTTGGTGAGGTTGGGTGAGCAAACGCAGACCCTTTAAAGTAATACTGCGTGGTATCCATCCCATGGGTCCAAAATCTCCAGGTTCAAGGGCATCTTCCTACATCGAAAACATGCATGAGAAACCCAGAAGATGGTACACCGTGTGATCGGGAAAGGTTTCTAAAACGCACCTCATTTCTCATCTCCTTGTGCTCGGGTTGGCCATTACAGCCGCTTTACTAGCAATCTCCCTCCTTTGAGAATCAGCACTTTTAACCTCCTGTTCCGTACAGGTTGCAATTTGTCCTGAGGATGAACGGGAAGAGGGGGAACCAATGAGAGACTAGGTCTAGGTGTGGGGACAGGCACAGGTCACTCTATTTTCCCATCAGGAAGAAGAATTAACCACAGGCTCAGCCTGCCGCCCGGAACCACAATAGGGCCTGAAGCAATTCTGCGCTTTTGCGGCCAGCTCCCAAGAAAGCGAGTTGAAAAATGGAGCTCAGGGGCACTGCAATTCACAAACCTGCAGAGTTAGAAATGATAACTCTCGTCCACAAATATATTGAGGGAAGGCAATGAAGAGGATTTGAAAGCAAGGCAGAATTGCAGGAAACAGATTTCAGGAGGTAGATTCGAATCGCCTTTAAAGCACAGGAAAAGCGGCAAAACCTCGACCATGATGCCCTTGGCCAAAAAGGGCGTATGCGTTTTTTCCTGAATATATTCAGGAAAAAACGCATACGCCCTTTTTGGCCAACCAAGCAACCTGGAAAGGCAAATCAGCGCTACAAAGAAGTCTCGCTTCCCATCGGTCAAAAGGGCCATGCTGAATAAAGTGTCAAAACCAGAAATGCAGGACAGGCCATGGAGAAACGGGAGCCTTGCTACGCTGATGGGCGGGATGTAAATTGCCAACAGCCACTCTGGAGAAGTGTACGGTGTGTCCTGAAACATCTAAAAAACTCAGATTAGAGAGCATAGGGCACTTCCACTCATGGGCGTATAAATTGGGAAAACTAAAAATCAGCAAGACACAGGCACCCCAAAGTTTAGGGCTGCTCTGTTGACAAGAACCTCCACTTCGTTACACCTTAAATATCCCAGGAAAGAGAAAAATGGATAAAGAAGTTGTGGTCCATATGTATAATGTCATATCACTCAGCAATGAAATCAACATCATAAGGCTAGTAGCAGCATGATGAGAAGATTTAGGTACGACGATTCTAAGTGAAATAAGTCACACAGAAAAAGACACTTATCATAAGATATCACTTAGAGAGGGAATGTAAAAACCGCTACACTTGAACTGAATTACAAAACAGAACAGCGTCACACGTTTAGAAGACACACTATGGCTGCTTAACGGGAAAGGTGAGGTGGGGTGATGCATAAACAAGGGTTGCAAATTAGCTCAGATACTCTTCCATAAACCCAATATGTAACAGACAAGACCTACTCCTTGCTCAGTGAACTGGACTCAACACCCCCTGTTCACCGCCCAAGAATATATCTGACTAGTAAGACTCTTAAAACCAATGTATTGATATCTCTCTGTAAGTGAGTCAAGTGGGTGTAAATCGGCATAAACACAGCAGTGAAAAGCAGCTAAACCCCATTATAAAAATCAATTACTTTTAAAAACCCGTGAAACAAAGACAGTGAAAGAGAGAGAAATTCATACAGAATTCGTTCAGGGGCTGGGATGCCACCTTTATTAACCATCTCTAGACCCACAGCTGATTGAGACATAAGGGTGGACACTCTTCGGGCTGAGAGGTTTGGTGAGGTTGGGTGAGCAAACGCAGACCCTTTAAAGTAATACTGCGTGGTACCCATCCCATGGGTCCAAAATCTCCAGGTTCAAGGGCATCTTCCTACATCGAAAACATGCATGAGAAACCCAGAAGATGGTACACCGTGTGATCAGGAAAGGTTTCTAAAACGCACCTCATTTCTCATCTCCTTGTGCTCGGGCTCGCCATTCCAGCCGCTTTACTAGCAATCTCCCTCCTTGGAGAATGAGCACCTTTAACCTCCTGTTCTGTACAGGTTGCAAATTTGTCCTGAGGATGAACGGGAAGAGGGGGAACCAATGAGAGACTAGGTCTAGGTGTGGGGACAGGCACAGGTCACTCTATTTTCCCATCAGGAAGAAGAATTAACCACAGGCTCAGCCTGCCGCCCGGAACCACAATAGGGCCTGAAGCAATCCTGCGCTTTTGCGGCCAGCTCCCAAGAAAGCGAGTTGAAAAATGGAGCTCAGGGGCACTGCAATTCACAAACCTGCAGAGTTAGAAATGGTAACTCTCGTCCACAAATATATTGAGGGAAGGCAACAAAGAGGATTTGAAAGCAAGGCAGAATTGCAGGAAACAGATTTCACGAGGTAGATTCGAATCGCCTTTAAAGCACAGGAAAAGCGGCAAAACCTCGACCATGATGCCCTTGGCCAAAAAGGGCGTATGCGTTTTTTCCTGAATATATTCAGGAAAAAACGCATACGCCCTTTTTGGCCAACCAAGCAACCTGGAAAGGCAAATCAGCGCTACAAAGAAGTCTCGCTTCCCATCGGTCAAAAGGGCCATGCTGAATAAAGTGTCAAAACCAGAAATGCAGGACAGGCCATGGAGAAACGGGAGCCTTGCTACGCTGATGGGCGGGATGTAAATTGCCAACAGCCACTCTGGAGAAGTGTACAGTGTGTCCTGAAACATCTAAAACACTCAGCTTAGAGAGCATAGGGCACTTCCACTCATGGGCGTATAAATTGGGAAAACTAAAAATCAGCAAGACACAGGCACCCCAAAGTTTAGGGCTGCTCTGTTGACAAGAACCTCCACTTCGTTACACCTTAAATATCCCAGGAAAGAGAAAAATGGATAAAGAAGTTGTGGTCCATATGTATAATGGCATATCACTCAGCAATGAAATCAACATGATAAGGCTAGTAGCAGCATGATGAGAAGATTTAGGTACGACGATTCTAAGTGAAATAAGTCACACAGAAAAAGACACTTATCATAAGATATCACTTAGAGAGGGAATGTAAAAACCGCTACACTTGAACTGAATTACAAAACAGAACAGCGTCACACGTTTAGAAGACACACTATGGCTGCTTAACGGGAAAGGTGAGGTGGGGTGATGCATAAACAAGGGTTGCAAATTAGCTCAGATACTCTTCCATAAACCCAATATGTAACAGACAAGACCTACTCCTTGCTCAGTGAACTGGACTCAACACCCCCTGTTCACCGCCCAAGAATATATCTGACTAGTAAGACTCTTAAAACCAATGTATTGATATCTCTCTGTAAGTGAGTCAAGTGGGTGTAAATCGGCATAAACACAGCAGTGAAAAGCAGCTAAACCCCATTATAAAAATCAATTACTTTTAAAAACCCGTGAAACAAAGACAGTGAAAGAGAGAGAAATTCATACAGAATTCGTTCAGGGGCTGGGATGCCACCTTTATTAACCATCTCTAGACCCACAGCTGATTGAGACATAAGGGTGGACACTCTTCGGGCTGAGAGGTTTGGTGAGGTTGGGTGAGCAAACGCAGACCCTTTAAAGTAATACTGCGTGGTACCCATCCCATGGGTCCAAAATCTCCAGGTTCAAGGGCATCTTCCTACATCGAAAACATGCATGAGAAACCCAGAAGATGGTACACCGTGTGATCGGGAAAGGTTTCTAAAACGCACCTCATTTCTCATCTCCTTGTGCTCGGGCTCGCCATTCCAGCCGCTTTACTAGCAATCTCCCTCCTTGGAGAATGAGCACCTTTAACCTCCTGTTCTGTACTGGTTGCAAATTTGTCCTGAGGATGAACGGGAAGAGGGCGAACCAATGAGAGACTAGGTCTAGGTGTGGGGACAGGCACAGGTCACTCTATTTTCCCATCAGGAAGAAGAATTAACCACAGGCTCAGCCTGCCCCCCGGAACCACAATAGGGCCTGAAGCAATCCTGCGCTTTTGCGGCCAGCTCCCAAGAAAGCGAGTTGAAAAATGGAGCTCAGGGGCACTGCAATTCACAAACCTGCAGAGTTAGAAATGATAACTCTCGTCCACAAATATATTGAGGGAAGGCAACAAAGAGGATTAGAAAGCAAGGCAGAATTGCAGGAAACAGATTTCAGGAGGTAGATTCGAATCGCCTTTAAAGCACAGGAAAAGCGGCAAAACCTCGACCATGATGCCCTTGGCCAAAAAGGGCGTATGCGTTTTTTCCTGAATATATTCAGGAAAAAACGCATACGCCCTTTTTGGCCAACCAAGCAACCTGGAAAGGCAAATCAGCGCTACAAAGAAGTCTCGCTTCCCATCGGTCAAAAGGGCCATGCTGAATAAAGTGTCAAAACCAGGAATGCAGGACAGGCCATGGAGAAACGGGAGCCTTGCTACGCTGATGGGCGGGATGTAAATTGCCAACAGCCACTCTGGAGAAGTGTACGGTGTGTCCTGAAACATCTAAAAAACTCAGCTTAGAGAGCATAGGGCACTTCCACTCATGGGCGTATAAATTGGGAAAACTAAAAATCAGGAAGACACAGGCACCCCAAAGTTTAGGGCTGCTCTGATGAGAAGAACCTCCACTTCATTACACCTTAAATATCCCAGGAAAGAGAAAAATGGATAAAGAAGTTGTGGTCCTTATGTACAATGTCATATCACTCAGGCATGAAATCAACATCATAAGGCTAGTAGCAGCATGATGAGAAGATTTAGGTACGACGATTCTAAGTGAAATAAGTCACACAGAAAAAGGCACTTATCATAAGATATCACTTATAGAGGGAATGTAAAAACCGCTACACTTGAACTGAATTACAAAACAGAACAGCGTCACACGTTTAGAAAACACACTATGGCTTCTTAACGGGAAAGGTGAGGTGGGGTGATGCATAACACAAGGGTTTCAAATTAGCTCAGATACTGTTCCATAAACCCAATATGTAACAGACAAGACCTACTCCTTGCTCAGTGAACTGGATTCAACACCCCCTGTTCACCGCCCAAGAATATATCTGACTAGTAAGACTCTTAAAACCAATGTATTGATATCTCTCTGTAAGTGAGTCAAGTGGGTGTAAAGCGGCATAAACACAGCAGTGAAAAGCAGCTAAACCCCATTATAAAAATCAATTACTTTTAAAAACCCGTGAAACAAAGACAGTGAAAGAGAGAGAAATTCATACAGAATTCGTTCAGGGGCTGGGATGCCACCTTTATTGACCATCTCTAGACCCACAGCTGATTGAGACATAAGGGTGGACACTCTTCGGGCTGAGAGGTTTGGTGAGGTTGGGTGAGCAAACACAGACCCTTTAAAGTAATACTGCGTGGTACCCATCCCATGGGTCCAAAATCTCCAGGTTCAAGGGCATCTTCCTACATCGAAAACATGCATGAGAAACCCAGAAGATGGTACACCGTGTGATCGGGAAAGGTTTCTAAAACGCACCTCATTTCTCATCTCCTTGTGCTCGGGCTCGCTATTCCAGCCGCTTTACTAGCAATCTCCTTCCTTGGAGAATGAGCAACTTTAACCTCCTGTTCTGTACAGGTTGCAAATTTGTCCTGAGGATGAACGGGAAGAGGGGGAACCAATGAGAGACTAGGTCTAGTTGTGGGGACAGGCACAGGTCACTCTATTTTCTCATCAGGAAGATGAATTAACCACAGGCTCAGCCTGCCACCCGGAACCACAATAGGGCCTGAAGCAATCCTGCGCTTTTGCGGCCAGCTCCCAAGAAAGCGATTTGAAAAATCGAGCTCAGGGGCACTGCAATTCACAAACCTGCAGAGTTAGAAATGATAACTCTCGTCCACAAATATATTGAGGGAAGGCAACGAAGAGGATTTGAAAGCATAGCAGAATTGCAGGAAACAGATTTCAGGAGGTAGAGTCGAATCGCCTTTAAAGCACAGGAAAGGCGGCAAAACCTCGACAATGATGCCCTTGGCCAAAAAGGGCGTATGCGTTTTTTCCTGAATATATTCAGGAAAAAACGCATACGCCCTTTTTGGCCAACCAAGCAACCTGGAAAGGCAAATCAGCGCTACAAAGAAGTCTCGCTTCCCATCGGTCAAAAGGGCCATGCTGAATAAAGTGTCAAAACCAGAAATGCAGGACAGGCCATGGAGAAACGGGAGCCTTGCTACGCTGATGGGCGGGATGTAAATTGCCAACAGCCACTCTGGAGAAGTGTACGGTGTGTCCTGAAACATCTAAAAAACTCAGCTTAGAGAGCATAGGGCACTTCCACTCATGGGCGTATAAATTGGGAAAACTAAAAATCAGCAAGACACAGGCACCCCAAAGTTTAGGGCTGCTCTGTTGACAAGAACCTCCACTTCGTTACACCTTAAATATCCCAGGAAAGAGAAAAATGGGTAAGGAAGTTGTGGTCCTTATGTACAATGGCATATCACTCAGCCATGAAATTAACGTCATAAGGCTAGTAGCAGCATGATGAGAGGATTTAGGTACGACGATTCTAAGTGAAATAAGTCACACAGAAAAAGACACTTATCATAAGATATCACTTAGAGAGGGAATGTAAAAACCGCTACACTTGAACTGAATTACAAAACAGAACAGCGTCACACGTTTAGAAGACACACTATGGCTGCTTAACGGGAAAGGTGAGGTGGGTGATGCATAAAACAAGGGTTTCAAATTAGCTCAGATACCGTTCCATAAACCCAATATGTAATAGACAAGACCTACTCCTTGCTCAGTGAACTGGACTCAACACCCCCTGTTCACTGCCCAAGAATATATCTGACTAGTAAGAATCTTAAAATCACTATATTGATATCCCTCTGTAAGTGAGTCAAGTGGGTGTAAACCGGCATAAACACAGCAGTGAAAAGCAGCTAAACCCCATTATAAAAATCAATTACTTTTAAAAACCCGTGAAACAAAGACAGTGAAAGAGAGAGAAATTCTTACAAAATTCGTTCAGGGGCTGTGATGCCACCTGGATTGACCATCTCTAGACCCACAGCTGGATGAGACATAATGGTGGACACTCTTGGGGCTGAGAGGTTTGGTGAGGTTGGGTGAGCAAACGCAGACCCTTTAAAGTAATACTGCATGGTATCCATCCCATGGGTCTAAAATCTCCAGGTTCAAGGGCATCTTCCTACATCGAAAACATGCATGAGAAACCCAGAAGATGGTACACCGTGTGATCGGGAAAGGTTTCTAAAACGCACCTCATTTCTCATCTCCTTGTGCTCGGGTTGGCCATTACAGCCGCTTTACTAGCAATCTCCCTCCTTGGAGAATCAGCACCTTTAACCTCCTGTTCCGTACAGGTTGCAATTTGTCCTGAGGATGAACGGGAAGAGGGGGAACCAATGAGAGACTAGGTCTAGGTGTGGGGACAGGCACAGGTCACTCTATTTTCCCATCAGGAAGAAGAATTAACCACAGGCTCAGCCTGCCGCCCGGAACCACAATAGGGCCTGAAGCAATCCTGCGCTTTTGCGGCCAGCTCCCAAGAAAGCGAGTTGAAAAATGGAGCTCAGGGGCACTGCAATTCACAAACCTGCAGTGTTATAAATGATAACTCTCGTCCACAAATATATTGAGGGAAGGCAACAAAGAGGATTTGAAAGCATAGCAGAATTGCAAGAAACTGATTTCAAGAGGTAGATTCGAATCGCCTTTAAAGCACAGGAAAAGCGGCAAAACCTCGACCATGATGCCCTTGGCCAAAAAGGGCGTATGCGTTTTTTCCTGAATATATTCAGGAAAAAACGCATACGCCCTTTTTGGCCAACCAAGCAACCTGGAAAGGCAAATCAGCGCTACAAAGAAGTCTCGCTTCCCATCGGTCAAAAGGGCCATGCTGAATAAAGTGTCAAAACCAGAAATGCAGGACACGCCATGGAGAAACGGGAGCCTTGCTACGCTGATGGGCGGGATGTAAATTGCCAACAGCCACTCTGGAGAAGTGTACGGTGTGTCCTGAAACACCTAAAAAACTCAGCTTAGAGAGCATAGGGCACTTCCACTCATGGGCGTATAAATTGGGAAAACTAAAAATCAGCAAGACACAGGCACCCCAAAGTTTAGGGCTGCTCTGTTGACAAGAACCTCCACTTCATTACACCTTAAATATCCCAGGAAAGAGAAAAATGGATAAGGAAGTTGTGGTCCTTATGTACAATGGAATATCACTCAGGCATGAAATCAACGTCATAAGGCTAGTAGCAGCATGATGAGAGGATTTAGGTACGACGATTCTAAGTGAAATAAGTCACACAGAAAAAGACACTTATCATAAGATATCACTTAGAGAGGGAATGTAAAAACCGCTACACTTGAACTGAATTACAAAACAGAACAGCGTCACACGTCTGGAAGACACACTATGGCTGCTTAACGGGAAAGGTGAGGTGGTGTGATGCAGAAAACAAGGGTTTCAAATTAGCTCAGATACCGTTCCATAAACCCAATATGTAATAGACAAGACCTACTCCTTGCTCAGTGAACTGGACTCAACACCCCCTGTCCACCGCCCAAGAATATATCTGACTAGTAAGACTCTTAAAACCAATGTATTGATATCCCTCTGTAAGTGAGTCAAGTGGGTGTAAAGCGGCATAAACACAGCAGTGAAAAGCAGCTAAACCCCATTATAAAAATCAATTACTTTTAAAAACCCGTGAAACAAAGACAGTGAAAGAGAGAGAAATTCATACAGAATTCGTTCAGGGGCTGGGATGCCACCTTTATTGACCATCTCTAGACCCACAGCTGATTGAGTCATAAGGGTGGACACTCTTGGGGTGAGAGGTTTGGTGAGGTTGGGTGAGCAAACGCAGACCCTTTAAAGTAATACTGCGTGGTATCCATCCCATGGGTCCAAAATTTCCAGGTTCAAGGGCATCTTCCTACATCGAAAACATGCATGAGAAACCCAGAAGATGGTACACCGTGTGATCGGGAAAGGTTTCTAAAACGCACCTCATTTCTCATCTCCTTGTGCTGGGGTTGGCCATTACAGCCGCTTTACTAGCAATCTCCCTCCTTGGAGAATCAGCACCTTTAACCTCCTGTTCCGTACAGGTTGCAATTTGTCCTGAGGATAAACGGGAAGAGGGGGAACCAATGAGAGACTAGCTCTTGGTGTTGGGACAGCCACATGTCACTCTATTTTCCCATCAGGAAGAAGGATTAACCACAGGCTCAGCCTGCCGCCCGGAAGCAGAACAGGGCCTGAAGCAATCCTGTGCTTTTGCGGCCAGCTCCCAAAAAAGCGAGTTGAAAAATGGAGCTCAGGGGCACTGCAATTCACAAACCTGCAGAGTTATAAATGGTAACTCTCGTCCACAAATATATTGAGGGAAGGCAACGAAGAGGATTTGAAATCATAGCAGAATTGCAGGAAACTGATTTCAGGAGGTAGAGTCGAATCGCCTTTAAAGCACAGGAAAAGCGGCAAAACCTCGACAATGATGCCCTTGGCCAAAAAGGGCGTATGCGTTTTTTCCTGAATATATTCAGGAAAAAACGCATACGCCCTTTTTGGCCAACCAAGCAACCTGGAAAGGCAAATCAGCGCTACAAAGAAGTCTCGCTTCCCATCGGTCAAAAGGGCCATGCTGAATAAAGTGTCAAAACCAGAAATGCAGGACAGGCCATGGAGAAACGGGAGCCTTGCTACGCTGATGGGCGGGATATAAATTGCCAACAGCCACTCTGGAGAAGTGTACGGTGTTTCCTGAAACACCTAAAAAACTCAGCTTAGAGAGCATAGGGCACTTCCACTCATGGGCGTATAAATTGGGAAAACTAAAAATCAGCAAGACACAGGCACCCCAAAGTTTAGGGCTGCTCTGTTGACAAGAACCTCCACTTCATTACACCTTAAATATCCCAGGAAAGAGAAAAATGGATAAAGAAGTTGTGGTCCTTATGTACAATGGAATATCACTCAGGCATGAAATCAACGTCATAAGGCTAGTAGCAGCATGATGAGTGGATTTAGGTACGACGATTGTAAGTGAAATAAGTCACAGAGAAAGACACTTATCGTAACATATCACTTATAGAGGGAATGTAAAATCCGCTACACTTGAACTGAATTACAAAACAGAACAGCGTCACACGTTTAGAAAACACACTATGGCTGCTTAACGGGAAAGGTGAGGTGGGGTGATGCATAAAACAAGGGTATCAAATTAGCTCAGATACTGTTCCATAAACCCAATATGTAACAGACAAGACCTACTCCTTGCTCAGTGAACTGGACTCAATACCCCCTGTTCACCGCCCAAGAATATATCTGACTAGTAAGACTCTTAAAACCAATGTATTGATATCTCTCTGTAAGTGAGTCAAGTGGGTGTAAATCGGCATAAACACAGCAGTGAAAAGCAGCTAAACCCCATTATAAAAATCAATTACTTTTAAAAACCCGTGAAACAAAGACAGTGAAAGAGAGAGAAATTCATACAGAATTCGTTCAGGGGCTGGGATGCCACCTTTATTGACCATCTCTAGACCCACAGCTGATTGAGACATAAGGGTGGACACTCTTCGGGCTGAGAGGTTTGGTGAGGTTGGGTGAGCAAACGCAGACCCTTTAAAGTAATACTGCGTGGTACCCATCCCATGGGTCCAAAATCTCCAGGTTCAAGGGCATCTTCCTACATCGAAAACATGCATGAGAAACCCAGAAGACGGTACACCGTGTGATCGGGAAAGGTTTCTAAAACGCACCTCATTTCTCATCTCCTTGTGCTCGGGCTCGCCATTACAGCTACTTTACTAGCAATCTCCCTCCTTGGAGAATCAGCACCTTTAACCTCCTGTTCCGAACAGGTTGCAATTTGTCCTGAGGATGAACGGGAAGAGGGGGAACCAATGAGAGACTAGGTCTAGGTGTGGGGACAGGCACAGGTCACTCTATTTTCCCATCAGGAAGAAGGATTAACCACAGGCTCAGCCTGCCGCCCGGAAGCAGAAGAGGGCCTGAAGCAATCCTGTGCTTTTGCGGCCAGCTCCCAAAAAAGCGAGTTGAAAAATCGAGCTCAGGGGCACTGCAATTCACAAACCTGCAGAGTTAGAAATGATAACTCTCGTCCACAAATATATTGAGGGAAGGCAACGAAGAGGATTTGAAAGCATAGCAGAATTGCAGGAAACTGATTTCAGGAGGTAGAGTCGAATCGCCTTTAAAGCACAGGAAAGGCGGCAAAACCTCGACAATGATGCCCTTGGCCAAAAAGGGCGTATGCGTTTTTTCCTGAATATATTCAGGAAAAAACGCATACGCCCTTTTTGGCCAACCAAGCAACCTGGAAAGGCAAATCAGCGCTACAAAGAAGTCTCGCTTCCCATCGGTCAAAAGGGCCATGCTGAATAAAGTGTCAAAACCAGAAATGCAGGACAGGCCATGGAGAAACGGGGGCCTTGCTACGCTGATGGGCGGGATGTAAATTGCCAACAGCCACTCTGGAGAAGAGTACGGAGTGTCCTGAAACATCTAAAAAACTCAGCTTAGAGAGCATAGGGCACTTCCACTCATGGGCGTATAAATTGGGAAAACTAAAAATCAGCAAGACACAGGCACCCCAAAGTTTAGGGCTGCTCTGTTGACAAGAACCTCCACTTCGTTACACCTTAAATATCCCAGGAAAGAGAAAAATGGATAAGGAAGTTGTGGTCCTTATGTACAATGGCATATCACTCAGCCATGAAATTAACGTCATAAGGCTAGTAGCAGCATGATGAGAGGATTTAGGTACGACGATTCTAAGTGAAATAAGTCACACAGAAAAAGACACTTATCATAAGATATCACTTAGAGAGGGAATGTAAAAACCGCTACACTTGAACTGAATTACAAAACAGAACAGCGTCACACGTTTAGAAGACACACTATGGCTGCTTAACGGGAAAGGTGAGGTGGGGTGATGCATAAAACAAGGGTTTCAAATGAGCTCAGATACCGTTCCATAAACCCAATATGTAATAGACAAGACCTACTCCTTGCTCAGTGAACTGGATTCAACACCCCCTGTTCACCGCCCAAGAATATATCTGACTAGGAAGAATCTTAAAACCAATGTATTGATATCCCTCTGTAAGTGAGTCAAGTGGGTGTAAACCGGCATAAACACAGCAGTGAAAAGCAGCTAAACCCCATTATAAAAATCAATTACTTTTAAAAACCCGTGAAACAAAGACAGTGAAATAGAGAGAAATTCTTACAAAATTCGTTCAGGGGCTGTGATGCCACCTGGATTGACCATCTCTAGACCCACAGCTGATTGAGATATAAGGGTGGACACTCTTGGGGCTGAGAGGTTTGGTGAGGTTGGGTGAGCAAACGCAGACCCTTTAAAGTAGTACTGCGTGGTATCCATCCCATGGGTCCAAAATCTCCAGGTTCAAGGGCATCTTCCTACATCGAAAACATGCATGAGAAACCCAGAAGATGGTACACCGTGTGATCGGGAAAGGTTTCTAAAACGCACCTCATTTCTCATCTCCTTGTGCTCGGGTTGGCCATTACAGCCGCTTTCCTAGCAATCTCCCTCCTTGGAGAATGAGCACCTTTAACCTCCTGTTCTGTACAGGTTGCAAATTTGTCCTGAGGATGAACGGGAAGAGGGGGAACCAATGAGAGACTAGGTCTAGGTGTGGGGACAGGCACAGGTCACTCTATTTTCCCATCAGGAAGAAGAATTAACCACAGGCTCAGCCTGCCGCCCGGAACCACAATAGGGCCTGAAGCAATCCTGCGCTTTTGCGGCCAGCTCCCAAGAAAGCGAGTTGAAAAATGGAGCTCAGGGGCACTGCAATTCACAAACCTGCAGAGTTAGAAATGATAACTCTCGTCCACAAATATATTGAGGGAAGGCAACGAAGAGGATTTGAAAGCAAGGCAGAATTGCAGGAAACAGATTTCAGGAGGTAGATTCGAATCGCCTTTAAAGCACAGGAAAAGCGGGAAAACCTCGACCATGATGCCCTTGGCCAAAAAGGGCGTATGCGTTTTTTCCTGAATATATTCAGGAAAAAACGCATACGCCCTTTTTGGCCAACCAAGCAACCTGGAAAGGCAAATTAGCGCTAAAAAGAAGTCTCGCTTCCCATCGGTCAAAAGGGCCATGCTGAATAAAGTGTCAAAACCAGAAATGCAGGACAGGCCATGGAGAAACGGGAGCCTTGCTACGCTGATGGGCGGGATGTAAATTGCCAACAGCCACTCTGGAGAAGTGTACGGTGTGTCCTGAAACATCTAAAAAACTCAGCTTAGAGAGCATAGGGCACTTCCACTCATGGGCGTATAAATTGGGAAAACTAAAAATCAGCAAGACACAGGCACCCCAAAGTTTAGGGCTGCTCTGATGACAAGAACCTCCACTTCATTACACCTTAAATATCCCAGGAAAGAGAAAAATGGATAAAGAAGTTGTGGTCCTTATGTACAATGGAATATCACTCAGGCATGAAATCAACATCATAAGGCTAGTAGCAGCATGATGAGAAGATTTAGGTACGACGATTCTAAGTGAAATAAGTCACACAGAAAAAGGCACTTATCATAAGATATCACTTATAGAGGGAATGTAAAAACCGCTACACTTGAACTGAATTACAAAACAGAACAGCGTCACACGTTTAGAAAACACACTATGGCTGCTTAACGGGAAAGGTGAGGTGGGGTGATGCATAACACAAGGGTTTCAAATTAGCTCAGATACTGTTCCATAAACCCAATATGTAACAGACAAGACCTACTCCTTGCTCAGTGAACTGGATTCAACACCCCCTGTTCACCGCCCAAGAATATATCTGACTAGTAAGACTCTTAAAACCAATGTATTGATATCTCTCTGTAAGTGAGTCAAGTGGGTGTAAAGCGGCATAAACACAGCAGTGAAAAGCAGCTAAACCCCATTATAAAAATCAATTACTTTTAAAAACCCGTGAAACAAAGACAGTGAAAGAGAGAGAAATTCATACAGAATTCGTTCAGGGGCTGGGATGCCACCTTTATTAACCATCTCTAGACCCACAGCTGATTGAGACATAAGGGTGGACACTCTTCGGGCTGAGAGGTTTGGTGAGGTTGGGTGAGCAAACACAGACCCTTTAAAGTAATACTGCGTGGTACCCATCCCATGGGTCCAAAATCTCCAGGTTCAAGGGCATCTTCCTACATCGAAAACATGCATGAGAAACCCAGAAGATGGTACACCGTGTGATCGGGAAAGGTTTCTAAAACGCACCTCATTTCTCATCTCCTTGTGCTCGGGCTCGCCATTCCAGCTGCTTTACTAGCAATCTCCCTCCTTGGAGAATGAGCACCTTTAACCTCCTGTTCTGTACAGGTTGCAAATTTGTCCTGAGGATGAACGGGAAGAGGGGGAACCAATGAGAGACTAGGTCTAGGTGTGGGGACAGGCACAGGTCACTCTATTTTCCCATCAGGAAGAAGAATTAACCACAGGCTCAGCCTGCCGCCCGGAACCACAATAGGGCCTGAAGCAATCCTGCGCTTTTGCGGCCAGCTCCCAAGAAAGCGAGTTGAAAAATGGAGCTCAGGGGCACTGCAATTCACAAACCTGCAGAGTTAGAAATGATAATTCTCGTCCACAAATATATTGAGGGAAGGCAACAAAGAGGATTTGAAAGCAAGGCAGAATTGCAGGAAACAGATTTCAGGAGGTAGATTCGAATCGCCTTTAAAGCACAGGAAAAGCGGCAAAACCTCGACCATGATGCCCTTGGCCAAAAAGGGCGTATGCGTTTTTTCCTGAATATATTCAAGAAAAAACGCATACGCCCTTTTTGGCCAACCAAGCAACCTGGAAAGGCAAATCAGCGCTACAAAGAAGTCTCGCTTCCCATCGGTCAAAAGGTCCATGCTGAATAAAGTGTCAAAACCAGAAATGCAGGACAGGCCATGGAGAAACGGGAGCCTTGCTACACTGATGGGCGGGATTTAAATTGCCAACAGCCACTCTGGAGAAGTGTACAGTGTGTCCTGAAACATCTAAAACACTCAGCTTAGAGAGCATAGGGCAGTTCCACTCATGGGCATATAAATTGGGAAAACTAAAAATCAGCAAGACACAGGCACCCCAAAGTTTAGGGCTGCTCTCTTGACAAGAACCTCCACTTCATTACACCTTAAATATCCCAGGAAAGAGAAAAATGGATAAAGAAGTTGTGGTCCTTATGTACAATGGAATATCACTCAGGCATGAAATCAACGTCATAAGGCTAGTAGCAGCATGATGAGAGGATTTAGGTACGACGATTCTAAGTGAAATAAGTCACACAGAAAAAGACACTTATCATAAGATATCACTTAGAGAGGGAATGTAAAAACCGCTACACTTGAACTGAATTACAAAACAGAACAGCGTCACACGTTTAGAAGACACACTATGGCTGCTTAACGGGAAAGGTGAGGTGGGGTGATGCATAAAACAAGGGTTTCAAATTAACTCAGATACCGTTCCATAAACCCAATATGTAATAGACAAGACCTACTCCTTGCTCAGTGAACTGGACTCAACACCCCCTGTTCACCGCCCAAGAATATATCTGACTAGTAAGACTCTTAAAACCAATGTATTGATATCCCTCTGTAAGTGAGTCAAGTGGGTGTAAAGCGGCATAAACACAGCAGTGAAAAGCAGCTAAACCCCATTATAAAAATCAATTACTTTTAAAAACCCGTGAAACAAAGACAGTGAAAGAGAGAGAAATTCATACAGAATTCGTTCAGGGGCTGGGATGCCACCTTTATTGACCATCTCTAGACCCACAGCTGATTGAGTCATAAGGGTGGACACTCTTGGGGCTGAGAGGTTTGGTGAGGTTGGGTGAGCAAACGCAGACCCTTTAAAGTAATACTGCGTGGTACCCATCCCATGGGTCCAAAATCTCCAGGTTCAAGGGCATCTTCCTACATCGAAAACATGCATGAGAAACCCAGAAGACGGTACACCGTGTGATCGGGAAAGGTTTCTAAAACGCACCTCATTTCTCATCTCCTTGTGCTCGGGCTCGCCATTACAGCCACTTTACTAGCAATCTCCCTCCTTGGAGAATCAGCACCTTTAACCTCCTGTTCCGAACAGGTTGCAATTTGTCCTGAGGATGAACGGGAAGAGGGGGAACCAATGAGAGACTAGGTCTAGGTGTGGGGACAGGCACAGGTCACTCTATTTTCCCATCAGGAAGAAGGATTAACCACAGGCTCAGCCTGCCGCCCGGAAGCAGAAGAGGGCCTGAAGCAATCCTGTGCTTTTGCGGCCAGCTCCCAAAAAAGCGAGTTGAAAAATCGAGCTCAGGGGCACTGCAATTCACAAACCTGCAGAGTTAGAAATGATAACTCTCGTCCACAAATATATTGAGGGAAGGCAACGAAGAGGATTTGAAAGCATAGCAGAATTGCAGGAAACTGATTTCAGGAGGTAGAGTCGAATCGCCTTTAAAGCACAGGAAAGGCGGCAAAACCTCGACAATGATGCCCTTGGCCAAAAAGGGCGTATGCGTTTTTTCCTGAATATATTCAGGAAAAAACGCATACGCCCTTTTTGGCCAACCAAGCAACCTGGAAAGGCAAATCAGCGCTACAAAGAAGTCTCGCTTCCCATCGGTCAAAAGGGCCATGCTGAATAAAGTGTCAAAACCAGAAATGCAGGACAGGCCATGGAGAAACGGGAGCCTTGCTACGCTGATGGGCGGGATGTAAGTTGCCAACAGCCACTCTGGAGAAGAGTACGGAGTGTCCTGAAACATCTAAAAAACTCAGCTTAGAGAGCATAGGGCACTTCCACTCATGGGCGTATAAATTGGGAAAACTAAAAATCAGCAAGACACAGGCACCCCAAAGTTTAGGGCTGCTCTGTTGACAAGAACCTCCACTTCGTTACACCTTAAATATCCCAGGAAAGAGAAAAATGGATAAGGAAGTTGTGGTCCTTATGTACAATGGCATATCACTCAGCCATGAAATTAACGTCATAAGGCTAGTAGCAGCATGATGAGAGGATTTAGGTACGACGATTCTAAGTGAAATAAGTCACACAGAAAAAGACACTTATCATAAGATATCACTTAGAGAGGGAATGTAAAAACCGCTACACTTGAACTGAATTACAAAACAGAACAGCGTCACACGTTTAGAAGACACACTATGGCTGCTTAACGGGAAAGGTGAGGTGGGGTGATGCATAAAACAAGGGTTTCAAATGAGCTCAGATACCGTTCCATAAACCCAATATGTAATAGACAAGACCTACTCCTTGCTCAGTGAACTGGACTCAACACCCCCTGTTCACCGCCCAAGAATATATCTGACTAGGAAGAATCTTAAAACCAATGTATTGATATCCCTCTGTAAGTGAGTCAAGTGGGTGTAAACCGGCATAAACACAGCAGTGAAAAGCAGCTAAACCCCATTATAAAAATCAATTACTTTTAAAAACCCGTGAAACAAAGACAGTGAAATAGAGAGAAATTCTTACAAAATTCGTTCAGGGGCTGTGATGCCACCTGGATTGACCATCTCTAGACCCACAGCTGATTGAGATATAAGGGTGGACACTCTTGGGGCTGAGAGGTTTGGTGAGGTTGGGTGAGCAAACGCAGACCCTTTAAAGTAGTACTGCGTGGTATCCATCCCATGGGTCCAAAATCTCCAGATTCAAGGGCATCTTCCTACATCGAAAACATGCATGAGAAACCCAGAAGATGGTACACCGTGTGATCGGGAAAGGTTTCTAAAACGCACCTCATTTCTCATCTCCTTGTGCTCGGGTTGGCCATTACAGCCGCTTTCCTAGCAATCTCCCTCCTTGGAGAATGAGCACCTTTAACCTCCTGTTCTGTACAGGTTGCAAATTTGTCCTGAGGATGAACGGGAAGAGGGGGAACCAATGAGAGACTAGGTCTAGGTGTGGGGACAGGCACAGGTCACTCTATTTTCCCATCAGGAAGAAGAATTAACCACAGGCTCAGCCTGCCGCCCGGAACCACAATAGGGCCTGAAGCAATCCTGCGCTTTTGCGGCCAGCTCCCAAGAAAGCGAGTTGAAAAATGGAGCTCAGGGGCACTGCAATTCACAAACCTGCAGAGTTAGAAATGATAACTCTCGTCCACAAATATATTGAGGGAAGGCAACGAAGAGGATTTGAAAGCAAGGCAGAATTGCAGAAACAGATTTCAGGAGGTAGATTCGAATCGTCTTTAAAGCACAGGAAAAGTGGCAAAACCTCGACCATGATGCCCTTGGCCAAAAAGGGCGTATGCGTTTTTTCCTGAATATATTCAGGAAAAAACGCATACGCCCTTTTTGGCCAACCAAGCAACCTGGAAAGGCAAATCAGCGCTACAAAGAAGTCTCGCTTCCCATCGGTCAAAAGGGCCATGCTGAATAAAGTGTCAAAACCAGAAATGCAGGACAGGCCATGGAGAAACGGGAGCCTTGCTACGCTGATGGGCGGGATGTAAATTGCCAACAGCCACTCTGGAGAAGTGTACGGTGTGTCCTGAAGCCTCTAAAAAACTCAGCTTAGAGAGCATAGGGCACTTCCACTCATGGGCGTATAAATTGGGAAAACTAAAAATCAGCAAGACACAGGCACCCCAAAGTTTAGGGCTGCTCTGTTGACAAGAACCTCCACTTCGTTACACCTTAAATATCCCAGGAAAGAGAAAAATGGATAAAGAAGTTGTGGTCCTTATGTACAATGGAATATCACTCAGGCATGAAATCAACGTCATAAGGCTGGTAGCAGCATGATGAGTGGATTTAGGTACGACGATTCTAAGTGAAATAAGTCACAGAGAAAGACACTTATCGTAAGATATCACTTATAGAGGGAATGTAAAATCCGCTACACTTGAACTGAATTACAAATCAGAACAGCGTCACACGTTTAGAAAACACACTATGGCTGCTTAACGGGAAAGGTGAGGTGGGGTGATGCATAAAACAAGGGTATCAAATTAGCTCAGATACTGTTCCATAAACCCAATATGTAACAGACAAGACCTACTCCTTGCTCAGTGAACTGGACTCAACACCCCCTGTTCACCGCCCAAGAATATATCTGACTAGTAAGAATCTTAAAACCAATGTATTGATATCTCTCTGTAAGTGAGTCAAGTGGGTGTAATTCGGCATAAACACAGCAGTGAAAAGCAGCTAAACCCCATTATAAAAGTCAATTACTTTTAAAAACCCGTGAAACAAAGACAGTGAAACAGAGAGAAATTCATACAGAATTCGTTCAGGGGCTGGGATGCCACCTTTATTGACCATCTCTAGACCCACAGCTGATTGAGATATAAGGGTGGACACTCTTCGGGCTGAGAGGTTTGGTGAGGTTGGGTGAGCAAACGCAGACCCTTTAAAGTAATACTGCGTGGTACCCATCCCATGGGTCCAAAATCTCCAGGTTCAAGGGCATCTTCCTACATCGAAAACATGCATGAGAAACCCAGAAGACGGTACACCGTGTGATCGGGAAAGGTTTCTAAAACGCACCTCATTTCTCATCTCCTTGTGCTCGGGCTCGCCATTACAGCCACTTTACTAGCAATCTCCCTCCTTGGAGAATCAGCACCTTTAACCTCCTGTTCCGAACAGGTTGCAATTTGTCCTGAGGATGAACGGGAAGAGGGGGAACCAATGAGAGACTAGGTCTAGGTGTGGGGACAGGCACAGGTCACTCTATTTTCCCATCAGGAAGAAGGATTAACCACAGGCTCAGCCTGCCGCCTGGAAGCAGAAGAGGGCCTGAAGCAATCCTGTGCTTTTGCGGCCAGCTCCCAAAAAAGCGAGTTGAAAAATCGAGCTCAGGGGCACTGCAATTCACAAACCTGCAGAGTTAGAAATGATAACTCTCGTCCACAAATATATTGAGGGAAGGCAACGAAGAGGATTTGAAAGCATAGCAGAATTGCAGGAAACAGATTTCAGGAGGTAGAGTCGAATCGCCTTTAAAGCACAGGAAAGGCGGCAAAACCTCGACAATGATGCCCTTGGCCAAAAAGGGCGTATGCGTTTTTTCCTGAATATATTCAGGAAAAAACGCATACGCCCTTTTTGGCCAACCAAGCAACCTGGAAAGGCAAATCAGCGCTACAAAGAAGTCTCGCTTCCCATCGGTCAAAAGGGCCATGCTGAATAAAGTGTCAAAACCAGAAATGCAGGACAGGCCATGGAGAAACGGGAGCCTTGCTACGCTGATGGGCGGGATGTAAATTGCCAACAGCCACTCTGGAGAAGTGTACGGTGTGTCCTGAAACATCTAAAACACTCAGCTTAGAGAGCATAGGGCACTTCCACTCATGGGCGTATAAATTGGGAAAACTAAAAATCAGCAAGACACAGGCACCCCAAAGTTTAGGGCTGCTCTGATGACAAGAACCTCCACTTCATTACACCTTAAATATCCCAGGAAAGAGAAAAATGGATAAAGAAGTTGTGGTCCTTATGTACAATGGAATATCACTCAGGCATGAAATTAACGTCATAAGGCTAGTAGCAGCATGATGAGAGGATTTAGGTATGACGATTCTAAGTGAAATAAGTCACACAGAAAAAGACACTTATCATAAGATATCACTTATAGAGGGAATGTAAAAACCGCTACACTTGAACTGAATTACAAAACAGAACAGCGTCACACGTTTAGAAGACACACTATGGCTGCTTAACGGGAAAGGTGAGGTGGGGTGATGCATAAAACAAGGGTTTCAAATGAGCTCAGATACCGTTCCATAAACCCAATATGTAATAGACAAGACCTACTCCTTGCTCAGTGAACTGGACTCAACACCCCCTGTTCACCGCCCAAGAATATATCTGACTAGTAAGAATCTTAAAACCAATGTATTGATATCCCTCTGTAAGTGAGTCAAGTGGGTGTAAACCGGCATAAACACAGCAGTGAAAAGCAGCTAAACCCCATTATAAAAATCAAATACTTTTAAAAACCCGTGAAACAAAGACAGTGAAATAGAGAGAAATTCTTACAAAATTCGTTCAGGGGCTGTGATGCCACCTGGATTGACCATCTCTAGACCCACAGCTGATTGAGACATAAGGGTGGACACTCTTGGGGCTGAGAGGTTTGGTGAGGTTGGGTGAGCAAACGCAGACCCTTTAAAGTAATACTGCGTGGTACCCATCCCATGGGTCCAAAATCTCCAGGTTCAAGGGCATCTTCCTACATCGAAAACATGCATGAGAAACCCAGAAGATGGTACACCGTGTGATCGGGAAAGGTTTCTAAAACGCACCTCATTTCTCATCTCCTTGTGCTCGGGCTCGCCATTCCAGCCGCTTTACTAGCAATCTCCCTCCTTGGAGAATGAGCACCTTTAACCTCCTGTTCTGTACAGGTTGCAAATTTGTCCTGAGGATGAACGGGAAGAGGGGGAACCAATGAGAGACTAGGTCTAGGTGTGGGGACAGGCACAGGTCACTCTATTTTCCCATCAGGAAGAAGAATTAACCACAGGCTCAGCCTGCCGCCCGGAACCACAATAGGGCCTGAAGCAATCCTGCGCTTTTGCGGCCAGCTCCCAAGAAAGCGAGTTGAAAAATGGAGCTCAGGGGCACTGCAATTCACAAACCTGCAGAGTTAGAAATGATAACTCTCGTCCACAAATATATTGAGGGAAGGCAACAAAGAGGATTTGAAAGCAAGGCAGAATTGCAGGAAACAGATTTCACGAGGTAGATTCGAATCGCCTTTAAAGCACAGGAAAGGCGGCAAAACCTCGACCATGATGCCCTTGGCCAAAAAGGGCGTATGCGTTTTTTCCTGAATATATTCAGGAAAAAACGCATACGCCCTTTTTGGCCAACCAAGCAACCTGGAAAGGCAAATCAGCGCTACAAAGAAGTCTCGCTTCCCATCGGTCAAAAGGGCCATGCTGAATAAAGTGTCAAAACCAGAAATGCAGGACAGGCCATGGAGAAACGGGAGCCTTGCTACGCTGATGGGCGGGGTTTAAATTGCCAACAGCCACTCTGGAGAAGTGTACGGTGTGTCCTGAAACATCTAAAACACTCAGCTTAGAGAGCATAGGGCACTTCCACTCATGGGTGTATAAATTGGGAAAACTAAAAATCAGCAAGACACAGGCACCCCAAAGTTTAGGGCTGCTCTGATGACAAGAACCTCCACTTCATTACACCTTAAATATCCCAGGAAAGAGAAAAATGGATAAAGAAGTTGTGGTCCTTATGTACAATGGAATATCACTCAGGCATGAAATCAACATCATAAGGCTAGTAGCAGCATGATGAGAAGATTTAGGTACGACGATTCTAAGTGAAATAAGTCACACAGAAAAAGGCACTTATCATAAGATATCACTTATAGAGGGAATGTAAAAACCGCTACACTTGAACTGAATTACAAAACAGAACAGAGTCACACGTTTAGAAAACACACTATGGCTGCTTAACGGGAAAGGTGAGGTGGGGTGATGCATAACACAAGGGTTTCAAATTAGCTCAGATACTGTTCCATAAACCCAATATGTAACAGACAAGACCTACTCCTTGCTCAGTGAACTGGATTCAACACCCCCTGTTCACCGCCCAAGAATGTATCTGACTAGTAAGACTCTTAAAACCAATGAATTGATATCTCTCTGTAAGTGAGTCAAGTGGGTGTAAAGCGGCATAAACACAGCAGTGAAAAGCAGCTAAACCCCATTATAAAAATCAATTACTTTTAAAAACCCGTGAAACAAAGACAGTGAAAGAGAGAGAAATTCATACAGAATTCGTTCAGGGGCTGGGATGCCACCTTTATTGACCATCTCTAGACCCACAGCTGATTGAGACATAAGGGTGGACACTCTTCGGGCTGAGAGGTTTGGTGAGGTTGGGTGAGCAAACGCAGACCCTTTAAAGTAATACTGCGTGGTACCCATCCCATGGGTCCAAAATCTCCAGGTTCAAGGGCATCTTCCTACATCGAAAACATGCATGAGAAACCCAGAAGATGGTACACCGTGTGATCGGGAAAGGTTTCTAAAACGCACCTCATTTCTCATCTCCTTGTGCTCGGGCTCGCCATTCCAGCCGCTTTCCTAGCAATCTCCCTCCTTGGAGAATGAGCACCTTTAACCTCCTGTTCTGTACAGGTTGCAAATTTGTCCTGAGGATGAACGGGAAGAGGGGGAACCAATGAGAGACTAGGTCTAGGTGTGGGGACAGGCACAGGTCACTCTATTTTCCCATCAGGAAGAAGAATTAACCACAGGCTCAGCCTGCCGCCCGGAACCACAATAGGGCCTGAAGCAATCCTGCGCTTTTGCGGCCAGCTCCCAAGAAAGCGAGTTGAAAAATGGAGCTCAGGGGCACTGCAATTCACAAACCTGCAGAGTTAGAAATGATAACTCTCGTCCACAAATATATGGAGGGAAGGCAACAAAGAGGATTTGAAAGCATAGCAGAATTGCAGGAAACAGATTTCAGGAGGTAGAGTCGAATCGCCTTTAAAGCACAGGAAAAGCGGCAAAACCTCGACCATGATGCCCTTGGCCAAAAAGGGCGTATGCGTTTTTTCCTGAACATATTCAGGAAAAAACGCATACGCCCTTTTTGGCCAACCAAGCAACCTGGAAAGGCAAATCAGCGCTACAAAGAAGTCTCGCTTCCCATCGGTCAAAAGGGCCATGCTGAATAAAGTGTCAAAACCAGAAATGCAGGACAGGCCATGGAGAAACGGGAGCCTTGCTACGCTGATGGGCGGGATGTAAATTGCCAACAGCCACTCTGGAGAAGAGTACGGGGTGTCCTGAAACATCTAAAAAACTCAGCTTAGAGAGCATAGGGCACTTCCACTCATGGGCGTATAAATTGGGAAAACTAAAAATCAGCAAGACACAGGCACCCCAAAGTTTAGGGCTGCTCTGTTGACAAGAACCTCCACTTCGTTACACCTTAAATATCCCAGGAAAGAGAAAAATGGGTAAGGAAGTTGTGGTCCTTATGTACAATGGCATATCACTCAGCCATGAAATCAACGTCATAAGGCTAGTAGCAGCATGATGAGAGGATTTAGGTACGACGATTCTAAGTGAAATAAGTCACACAGAAAAAGACACTTATCATAAGATATCACTTAGAGAGGGAATGTAAAAACCGCTACACTTGAACTGAATTACAAAACAGAACAGCGTCACACGTTTAGAAGACACACTATGGCTGCTTAACGGGAAAGGTGAGGTCGGGTGATGCATAAAACAAGGGTTTCAAATGAGCTCAGATACCGTTCCATAAACCCAATATGTAATAGACAAGACCTACTCCTTGCTCAGTGAACTGGATTCAACACCCCCTGTTCACCGCCCAAGAATATATCTGACTAGTAAGAATCTTAAAACCAATGTATTGATATCCCTCTGTAAGTGAGTCAAGTGGGTGTAAACCTGCATAAACACAGCAGTGAAAAGCAGCTAAACCCCATTATAAAAATCAATTACTTTTAAAAACCCGTGAAACAAAGACAGTGAAATAGAGAGAAATTCTTACAAAATTCGTTCAGGGGCTGTGATGCCACCTGGATTGACCATCTCTAGACCCACAGCTGATTGAGACATAAGGGTGGACACTCTTGGGGCTGAGAGGTTTGGTGAGGTTGGGTGAGCAAACGCAGACCCTTTAAAGTAGTACTGCGTGGTATCCATCCCATGGGTCCAAAATCTCCAGGTTCAAGGGCATCTTCCTACATCGAAAACATGCATGAGAAACCCAGAAGACGGTACACCGTGTGATCGGGAAAGGTTTCTAAAACGCACCTCATTTCTCATCTCCTTGTGCTCGGGTTGGCCATTCCAGCCGCTTTCCTAGCAATCTCCCTCCTTTGAGAATCAGCACCTTTAACCTCCTGTTCTGTACAGGTTGCAAATTTGTCCTGAGGATGAACGGGAAGAGGGGGAACCAATGAGAGACTAGGTCTAGGTGTGGGGACAGGCACAGGTCACTCTATTTTCCCATCAGGAAGAAGAATTAACCACAGGCTCAGCCTGCCGCCCGGAACCACAATAGGGCCTGAAGCAATCCTGCGCTTTTGCGGCCAGCTCCCAAGAAAGCGAGTTGAAAAATGGAGCTCAGGGGCACTGCAATTCACAAACCTGCAGAGTTAGAAATGATAACTCTCGTCCACAAATATATTGAGGGAAGGCAACGAAGAGGATTTGAAAGCAAGGCAGAATTGCAGGAAACAGATTTCAGGAGGTAGATTCGAATCGCCTTTAAAGCACAGGAAAAGCGGCAAAACCTCGACCATGATGCCCTTGGCCAAAAAGGGCGTATGCGTTTTTTCCTGAATATATTCAGGAAAAAACGCATACGCCCTTTTTGGCCAACCAAGCAACCTGGAAAGGCAAATCAGCGCTACAAAGAAGTCTCGCTTCCCATCGGTCAAAAGGGCCATGCTGAATAAAGTGTCAAAACCAGAAATGCAGGACAGGCCATGGAGAAACAGGAGCCTTGCTACGCTGATGGGCGGGATGTAAATTGCCAACAGCCACTCTGGAGAAGTGTACGGTGTGTCCTGAAACATCTAAAAAACTCAGCTTAGAGAGCATAGGGCACTTCCACTCATGGGCGTATAAATTGGGAAAACTAAAAATCAGCAAGACACAGGCACCCCAAAGTTTAGGGCTGCTCTGATGAGAAGAACCTCCACTTCATTACACCTTAAATATCCCAGGAAAGAGAAAAATGGATAAAGAAGTTGTGGTCCTTATGTACAATGGCATATCACTCAGGCATGAAATCAACATCATAAGGCTAGTAGCAGCATGATGAGAAGATTTAGGTACGACGATTCTAAGTGAAATAAGTCACACAGAAAAAGGCACTTATCATAAGATATCACTTATAGAGGGAATGTAAAAACCGCTACACTTGAACTGAATTACAAAACAGAACAGCGTCACACGTTTAGAAAACACACTATGGCTTCTTAACGGGAAAGGTGAGGTGGGGTGATGCATAACACAAGGGTTTCAAATTAGCTCAGATACTGTTCCATAAACCCAATATGTAACAGACAAGACCTACTCCTTGCTCAGTGAACTGGATTCAACACCCCCTGTTCACCGCCCAAGAATATATCTGACTAGTAAGACTCTTAAAACCAATGTATTGATATCTCTCTGTAAGTGAGTCAAGTGGGTGTAAAGCGGCATAAACACAGCAGTGAAAAGCAGCTAAACCCCATTATAAAAATCAATTACTTTTAAAAACCCGTGAAACAAAGACAGTGAAAGAGAGAGAAATTCATACAGAATTCGTTCAGGGGCTGGGATGCCACCTTTATTGACCATCTCTAGACCCACAGCTGATTGAGACATAAGGGTGGACACTCTTCGGGCTGAGAGGTTTGGTGAGGTTGGGTGAGCAAACACAGACCCTTTAAAGTAATACTGCGTGGTACCCATCCCATGGGTCCAAAATCTCCAGGTTCAAGGGCATCTTCCTACATCGAAAACATGCATGAGAAACCCAGAAGATGGTACACCGTGTGATCGGGAAAGGTTTCTAAAACGCACCTCATTTCTCATCTCCTTGTGCTCGGGCTCGCCATTCCAGCCGCTTTACTAGCAATCTCCCTCCTTGGAGAATGAGCACCTTTAACCTCCTGTTCTGTACAGGTTGCAAATTTGTCCTGAGGATGAACGGGAAGAGGGGGAACCAATGAGAGACTAGGTCTAGGTGTGGGGACAGGCACAGGTCACTCTATTTTCCCATCAGGAAGAAGGATTAACCACAGGCTCAGCCTGCCGCCTGGAAGCAGAAGAGGGCCTGAAGCAATCCTGTGCTTTTGCGGCCAGCTCCCAAAAAAGCGAGTTGAAAAATCGAGCTCAGGGGCACTGCAATTCACAAACCTGCAGAGTTAGAAATGATAACTCTCGTCCACAAATATATTGAGGGAAGGCAACGAAGAGGATTTGAAAGCATAGCAGAATTGCAGGAAACAGATTTCAGGAGGTAGAGTCGAATCGCCTTTAAAGCACAGGAAAGGCGGCAAAACCTCGACAATGATGCCCTTGGCCAAAAAGGGCGTATGCGTTTTTTCCTGAATATATTCAGGAAAAAACGCATACGCCCTTTTTGGCCAACCAAGCAACCTGGAAAGGCAAATCAGCGCTACAAAGAAGTCTCGCTTCCCATCGGTCAAAAGGGCCATGCTGAATAAAGTGTCAAAACCAGAAATGCAGGACAGGCCATGGAGAAACGGGAGCCTTGCTACGCTGATGGGCGGGATGTAAATTGCCAACAGCCACTCTGGAGAAGTGTACGGTGTGTCCTGAAACATCTAAAACACTCAGCTTAGAGAGCATAGGGCACTTCCACTCATGGGCGTATAAATTGGGAAAACTAAAAATCAGCAAGACACAGGCACCCCAAAGTTTAGGGCTGCTCTGATGACAAGAACCTCCACTTCATTACACCTTAAATATCCCAGGAAAGAGAAAAATGGATAAAGAAGTTGTGGTCCTTATGTACAATGGAATATCACTCAGGCATGAAATTAACGTCATAAGGCTAGTAGCAGCATGATGAGAGGATTTAGGTATGACGATTCTAAGTGAAATAAGTCACACAGAAAAAGACACTTATCATAAGATATCACTTATAGAGGGAATGTAAAAACCGCTACACTTGAACTGAATTACAAAACAGAACAGCGTCACACGTTTAGAAGACACACTATGGCTGCTTAACGGGAAAGGTGAGGTGGGGTGATGCATAAAACAAGGGTTTCAAATGAGCTCAGATACCGTTCCATAAACCCAATATGTAATAGACAAGACCTACTCCTTGCTCAGTGAACTGGACTCAACACCCCCTGTTCACCGCCCAAGAATATATCTGACTAGTAAGAATCTTAAAACCAATGTATTGATATCCCTCTGTAAGTGAGTCAAGTGGGTGTAAACCGGCATAAACACAGCAGTGAAAAGCAGCTAAACCCCATTATAAAAATCAATTACTTTTAAAAACCCGTGAAACAAAGACAGTGAAATAGAGAGAAATTCTTACAAAATTCGTTCAGGGGCTGTGATGCCACCTGGATTGACCATCTCTAGACCCACAGCTGATTGAGACATAAGGGTGGACACTCTTGGGGCTGAGAGGTTTGGTGAGGTTGGGTGAGCAAACGCAGACCCTTTAAAGTAATACTGCGTGGTACCCATCCCATGGGTCCAAAATCTCCAGGTTCAAGGGCATCTTCCTACATCGAAAACATGCATGAGAAACCCAGAAGATGGTACACCGTGTGATCGGGAAAGGTTTCTAAAACGCACCTCATTTCTCATCTCCTTGTGCTCGGGCTCGCCATTCCAGCCGCTTTACTAGCAATCTCCCTCCTTGGAGAATGAGCACCTTTAACCTCCTGTTCTGTACAGGTTGCAAATTTGTCCTGAGGATGAACGGGAAGAGGGGGAACCAATGAGAGACTAGGTCTAGGTGTGGGGACAGGCACAGGTCACTCTATTTTCCCATCAGGAAGAAGAATTAACCACAGGCTCAGCCTGCCGCCCGGAACCACAATAGGGCCTGAAGCAATCCTGCGCTTTTGCGGCCAGCTCCCAAGAAAGCGAGTTGAAAAATGGAGCTCAGGGGCACTGCAATTCACAAACCTGCAGAGTTAGAAATGATAACTCTCGTCCACAAATATATTGAGGGAAGGCAACAAAGAGGATTTGAAAGCAAGGCAGAATTGCAGGAAACAGATTTCACGAGGTAGATTCGAATCGCCTTTAAAGCACAGGAAAGGCGGCAAAACCTCGACCATGATGCCCTTGGCCAAAAAGGGCGTATGCGTTTTTTCCTGAATATATTCAGGAAAAAACGCATACGCCCTTTTTGGCCAACCAAGCAACCTGGAAAGGCAAATCAGCGCTACAAAGAAGTCTCGCTTCCCATCGGTCAAAAGGGCCATGCTGAATAAAGTGTCAAAACCAGAAATGCAGGACAGGCCATGGAGAAACGGGAGCCTTGCTACGCTGATGGGCGGGGTTTAAATTGCCAACAGCCACTCTGGAGAAGTGTACGGTGTGTCCTGAAACATCTAAAACACTCAGCTTAGAGAGCATAGGGCACTTCCACTCATGGGTGTATAAATTGGGAAAACTAAAAATCAGCAAGACACAGGCACCCCAAAGTTTAGGGCTGCTCTGATGACAAGAACCTCCACTTCATTACACCTTAAATATCCCAGGAAAGAGAAAAATGGATAAAGAAGTTGTGGTCCTTATGTACAATGGAATATCACTCAGGCATGAAATCAACATCATAAGGCTAGTAGCAGCATGATGAGAAGATTTAGGTACGACGATTCTAAGTGAAATAAGTCACACAGAAAAAGGCACTTATCATAAGATATCACTTATAGAGGGAATGTAAAAACCGCTACACTTGAACTGAATTACAAAACAGAACAGAGTCACACGTTTAGAAAACACACTATGGCTGCTTAACGGGAAAGGTGAGGTGGGGTGATGCATAACACAAGGGTTTCAAATTAGCTCAGATACTGTTCCATAAACCCAATATGTAACAGACAAGACCTACTCCTTGCTCAGTGAACTGGATTCAACACCCCCTGTTCACCGCCCAAGAATGTATCTGACTAGTAAGACTCTTAAAACCAATGAATTGATATCTCTCTGTAAGTGAGTCAAGTGGGTGTAAAGCGGCATAAACACAGCAGTGAAAAGCAGCTAAACCCCATTATAAAAATCAATTACTTTTAAAAACCCGTGAAACAAAGACAGTGAAAGAGAGAGAAATTCATACAGAATTCGTTCAGGGGCTGGGATGCCACCTTTATTGACCATCTCTAGACCCACAGCTGATTGAGACATAAGGGTGGACACTCTTCGGGCTGAGAGGTTTGGTGAGGTTGGGTGAGCAAACGCAGACCCTTTAAAGTAATACTGCGTGGTACCCATCCCATGGGTCCAAAATCTCCAGGTTCAAGGGCATCTTCCTACATCGAAAACATGCATGAGAAACCCAGAAGATGGTACACCGTGTGATCGGGAAAGGTTTCTAAAACGCACCTCATTTCTCATCTCCTTGTGCTCGGGCTCGCCATTCCAGCCGCTTTCCTAGCAATCTCCCTCCTTGGAGAATGAGCACCTTTAACCTCCTGTTCTGTACAGGTTGCAAATTTGTCCTGAGGATGAACGGGAAGAGGGGGAACCAATGAGAGACTAGGTCTAGGTGTGGGGACAGGCACAGGTCACTCTATTTTCCCATCAGGAAGAAGAATTAACCACAGGCTCAGCCTGCCGCCCGGAACCACAATAGGGCCTGAAGCAATCCTGCGCTTTTGCGGCCAGCTCCCAAGAAAGCGAGTTGAAAAATGGAGCTCAGGGGCACTGCAATTCACAAACCTGCAGAGTTAGAAATGATAACTCTCGTCCACAAATATATGGAGGGAAGGCAACAAAGAGGATTTGAAAGCATAGCAGAATTGCAGGAAACAGATTTCAGGAGGTAGAGTCGAATCGCCTTTAAAGCACAGGAAAAGCGGCAAAACCTCGACCATGATGCCCTTGGCCAAAAAGGGCGTATGCGTTTTTTCCTGAACATATTCAGGAAAAAACGCATACGCCCTTTTTGGCCAACCAAGCAACCTGGAAAGGCAAATCAGCGCTACAAAGAAGTCTCGCTTCCCATCGGTCAAAAGGGCCATGCTGAATAAAGTGTCAAAACCAGAAATGCAGGACAGGCCATGGAGAAACGGGAGCCTTGCTACGCTGATGGGCGGGATGTAAATTGCCAACAGCCACTCTGGAGAAGAGTACGGGGTGTCCTGAAACATCTAAAAAACTCAGCTTAGAGAGCATAGGGCACTTCCACTCATGGGCGTATAAATTGGGAAAACTAAAAATCAGCAAGACACAGGCACCCCAAAGTTTAGGGCTGCTCTGTTGACAAGAACCTCCACTTCGTTACACCTTAAATATCCCAGGAAAGAGAAAAATGGGTAAGGAAGTTGTGGTCCTTATGTACAATGGCATATCACTCAGCCATGAAATCAACGTCATAAGGCTAGTAGCAGCATGATGAGAGGATTTAGGTACGACGATTCTAAGTGAAATAAGTCACACAGAAAAAGACACTTATCATAAGATATCACTTAGAGAGGGAATGTAAAAACCGCTACACTTGAACTGAATTACAAAACAGAACAGCGTCACACGTTTAGAAGACACACTATGGCTGCTTAACGGGAAAGGTGAGGTCGGGTGATGCATAAAACAAGGGTTTCAAATGAGCTCAGATACCGTTCCATAAACCCAATATGTAATAGACAAGACCTACTCCTTGCTCAGTGAACTGGATTCAACACCCCCTGTTCACCGCCCAAGAATATATCTGACTAGTAAGAATCTTAAAACCAATGTATTGATATCCCTCTGTAAGTGAGTCAAGTGGGTGTAAACCTGCATAAACACAGCAGTGAAAAGCAGCTAAACCCCATTATAAAAATCAATTACTTTTAAAAACCCGTGAAACAAAGACAGTGAAATAGAGAGAAATTCTTACAAAATTCGTTCAGGGGCTGTGATGCCACCTGGATTGACCATCTCTAGACCCACAGCTGATTGAGACATAAGGGTGGACACTCTTGGGGCTGAGAGGTTTGGTGAGGTTGGGTGAGCAAACGCAGACCCTTTAAAGTAGTACTGCGTGGTATCCATCCCATGGGTCCAAAATCTCCAGGTTCAAGGGCATCTTCCTACATCGAAAACATGCATGAGAAACCCAGAAGACGGTACACCGTGTGATCGGGAAAGGTTTCTAAAACGCACCTCATTTCTCATCTCCTTGTGCTCGGGTTGGCCATTCCAGCCGCTTTCCTAGCAATCTCCCTCCTTTGAGAATCAGCACCTTTAACCTCCTGTTCTGTACAGGTTGCAAATTTGTCCTGAGGATGAACGGGAAGAGGGGGAACCAATGAGAGACTAGGTCTAGGTGTGGGGACAGGCACAGGTCACTCTATTTTCCCATCAGGAAGAAGAATTAACCACAGGCTCAGCCTGCCGCCCGGAACCACAATAGGGCCTGAAGCAATCCTGCGCTTTTGCGGCCAGCTCCCAAGAAAGCGAGTTGAAAAATGGAGCTCAGGGGCACTGCAATTCACAAACCTGCAGAGTTAGAAATGATAACTCTCGTCCACAAATATATTGAGGGAAGGCAACGAAGAGGATTTGAAAGCAAGGCAGAATTGCAGGAAACAGATTTCAGGAGGTAGATTCGAATCGCCTTTAAAGCACAGGAAAAGCGGCAAAACCTCGACCATGATGCCCTTGGCCAAAAAGGGCGTATGCGTTTTTTCCTGAATATATTCAGGAAAAAACGCATACGCCCTTTTTGGCCAACCAAGCAACCTGGAAAGGCAAATCAGCGCTACAAAGAAGTCTCGCTTCCCATCGGTCAAAAGGGCCATGCTGAATAAAGTGTCAAAACCAGAAATGCAGGACAGGCCATGGAGAAACAGGAGCCTTGCTACGCTGATGGGCGGGATGTAAATTGCCAACAGCCACTCTGGAGAAGTGTACGGTGTGTCCTGAAACATCTAAAAAACTCAGCTTAGAGAGCATAGGGCACTTCCACTCATGGGCGTATAAATTGGGAAAACTAAAAATCAGCAAGACACAGGCACCCCAAAGTTTAGGGCTGCTCTGATGAGAAGAACCTCCACTTCATTACACCTTAAATATCCCAGGAAAGAGAAAAATGGATAAAGAAGTTGTGGTCCTTATGTACAATGGCATATCACTCAGGCATGAAATCAACATCATAAGGCTAGTAGCAGCATGATGAGAAGATTTAGGTACGACGATTCTAAGTGAAATAAGTCACACAGAAAAAGGCACTTATCATAAGATATCACTTATAGAGGGAATGTAAAAACCGCTACACTTGAACTGAATTACAAAACAGAACAGCGTCACACGTTTAGAAAACACACTATGGCTTCTTAACGGGAAAGGTGAGGTGGGGTGATGCATAACACAAGGGTTTCAAATTAGCTCAGATACTGTTCCATAAACCCAATATGTAACAGACAAGACCTACTCCTTGCTCAGTGAACTGGATTCAACACCCCCTGTTCACCGCCCAAGAATATATCTGACTAGTAAGACTCTTAAAACCAATGTATTGATATCTCTCTGTAAGTGAGTCAAGTGGGTGTAAAGCGGCATAAACACAGCAGTGAAAAGCAGCTAAACCCCATTATAAAAATCAATTACTTTTAAAAACCCGTGAAACAAAGACAGTGAAAGAGAGAGAAATTCATACAGAATTCGTTCAGGGGCTGGGATGCCACCTTTATTGACCATCTCTAGACCCACAGCTGATTGAGACATAAGGGTGGACACTCTTCGGGCTGAGAGGTTTGGTGAGGTTGGGTGAGCAAACACAGACCCTTTAAAGTAATACTGCGTGGTACCCATCCCATGGGTCCAAAATCTCCAGGTTCAAGGGCATCTTCCTACATCGAAAACATGCATGAGAAACCCAGAAGATGGTACACCGTGTGATCGGGAAAGGTTTCTAAAACGCACCTCATTTCTCATCTCCTTGTGCTCGGGCTCGCCATTCCAGCCGCTTTACTAGCAATCTCCCTCCTTGGAGAATGAGCAACTTTAACCTCCTGTTCTGTACAGGTTGCAAATTTGTCCTGAGGATGAACGGGAAGAGGGGGAACCAATGAGAGACTAGGTCTAGGTGTGGGGACAGGCACAGGTCACTCTATTTTCTCATCAGGAAGAAGAATTAACCACAGGCTCAGCCTGCCGCCCGGAACCACAATAGGGCCTGAAGCAATCCTGCGCTTTTGCGGCCAGCTCCCAAGAAAGCGAGTTGAAAAATGGAGCTCAGGGGCACTGCAATTCACAAACCTGCAGAGTTAGAAATGATAACTCTCGTCCACAAATATATTGAGGGAAGGCAACGAAGAGGATTTGAAAGCATAGCAGAATTGCAGGAAACTGATTTCAGGAGGTAGAGTCGAATCGCCTTTAAAGCACAGGAAAAGCGGCAAAACCTCGACAATGATGCCCTTGGCCAAAAAGGGCGTATGCGTTTTTTCCTGAATATATTCAGGAAAAAACGCATACGCCCTTTTTGGCCAACCAAGCAACCTGGAAAGGCAAATCAGCGCTACAAAGAAGTCTCGCTTCCCATCGGTCAAAAGGGCCATGCTGAATAAAGTGTCAAAACCAGAAATGCAGGACAGGCCATGGAGAAACGGGAGCCTTGCTACGCTGATGGGCGGGATGTAAATTGCCAACAGCCACTCTGGAGAAGTGTACGGTGTGTCCTGAAACATCTAAAAAACTCAGCTTAGAGAGCATAGGGCACTTCCACTCATGGGCGTATAAATTGGGAAAACTAAAAATCAGCAAGACACAGGCACCCCAAAGTTTAGGGCTGCTCTGTTGACAAGAACCTCCACTTCGTTACACCTTAAATATCCCAGGAAAGAGAAAAATGGGTAAGGAAGTTGTGGTCCTTATGTACAATGGCATATCACTCAGCCATGAAATTAACGTCATAAGGCTAGTAGCAGCATGATGAGAGGATTTAGGTACGACGATTCTAAGTGAAATAAGTCACACAGAAAAAGACACTTATCATAAGATATCACTTAGAGAGGGAATGTAAAAACCGCTACACTTGAACTGAATTACAAAACAGAACAGCGTCACACGTTTAGAAGACACACTATGGCTGCTTAACGGGAAAGGTGAGGTGGGTGATGCATAAAACAAGGGTTTCAAATTAGCTCAGATACCGTTCCATAAACCCAATATGTAATAGACAAGACCTACTCCTTGCTCAGTGAACTGGACTCAACACCCCCTGTTCACCGCCCAAGAATATATCTGACTAGTAAGAATCTTAAAATCAATGTATTGATATCCCTCTGTAAGTGAGTCAAGTGGGTGTAAACCGGCATAAACACAGCAGTGAAAAGCAGCTAAACCCCATTATAAAAATCAATTACTTTTAAAAACCCGTGAAACAAAGGCAGTGAAAGAGAGAGAAATTCTTACAAAATTCGTTCAGGGGCTGTGATGCCACCTGGATTGACCATCTCTAGACCCACAGCTGATTGAGACATAAGGGTGGACACTCTTCGGGCTGAGAGGTTTGGTGAGGTTGGGTGAGCAAACGCAGACCCTTTAAAGTAATACTGCGTGGTACCCATCCCATGGGTCCAAAATCTCCAGGTTCAAGGGCATCTTCCTACATCGAAAACATGCATGAGAAACCCAGAAGACGGTACACCGTGTGATCGGGAAAGGTTTCTAAAACGCACCTCATTTCTCATCTCCTTGTGCTCGGGCTCGCCATTACAGCCACTTTACTAGCAATCTCCCTCCTTGGAGAATCAGCCCCTTTAACCTTCTGTTCCGAACAGGTTGCAATTTGTCCTGAGGATGAACGGGAAGAGGGGGAACCAATGAGAGAATAGGTCTAGGTGTGGGGACAGGCACAGGTCACTCTATTTTCCCATCAGGAAGAAGGATTAACCACAGGCTCAGCCTGCCGCCCGGAAGCAGAAGAGGGCCTGAAGCAATCCTGTGCTTTTGCGGCCAGCTCCCAAGAAAGCGAGTTGAAAAATGGAGCTCAGGGGCACTGCAATTCACAAACCTGCAGAGTTAGAAATGATAACTCTCGTCCACAAATATATTGAGGGAAGGCAACGAAGAGGATTTGAAAGCAAGGCAAAATTGCAGGAAACAGATTTCAGGAGGTAGATTCGAATCGCCTTTAAAGCACAGGAAAAGCGGCAAAACCTCGACCATGATGCCCTTGGCCAAAGAGGGCGTATGCGTTTTTTCCTGAATATATTCAGGAAAAAACGCATACGCCCTTTTTGGCCAACCAAGCAACCTGGAAAGGCAAATCAGCGCTACAAAGAAGTCTCGCTTCCCATCGGTCAAAAGGGCCATGCTGAATAAAGTGTCAAAACCAGAAATGTAGGACAGGCCATGGAGAAACGGGAGCCTTGCTACGCTGATGGGCGGGATGTAAATTGCCAACAGCCACTCTGGAGAAGTGTACGGTGTGTCCTGAAACATCTAAAAAACTCAGCTTAGAGAGCATAGGGCACTTCCACTCATGGGCGTATAAATTGGGAAAACTAAAAATCAGCAAGACACAGGCACCCCAAAGTTTAGGGCTGCTCTGTTGACAAGAACCTCCACTTCGTTACACCTTAAATATCCCAGGAAAGAGAAAAATGGATAAGGAAGTTGTGGTCCTTATGTACAATGGCATATCACTCAGCCATGAAATTAACGTCATAAGGCTAGTAGCAGCATGATGAGAGGTTTTAGGTACGACGATTCTAAGTGAAATAAGTCACACAGAAAAAGACACTTATCATAATATATCACTTAGAGAGGGAATGTAAAAACCGCTACACTTGAACTGAATTACAAAACAGAACAGCGTCACACGTTTAGAAGACACACTATGGCTGCTTAACGGGAAAGGTGAGGTGGGTGATGCATAAAACAAGGGTTTCAAATTAGCTCAGATACCGTTCCATAAACCCAATATGTAATAGACAAGACCTACTCCTTGCTCAGTGAACTGGACTCAACACCCCCTGTTCACCGCCCAAGAATATATCTGACTAGTAAGAATCTTAAAATCACTATATTGATATCCCTCTGTAAGTGAGTCAAGTGGGTGTAAACCGGCATAAACACAGCAGTGAAAAGCAGCTAAACCCCATTATAAAAATCAATTACTTTTAAAAACCCGTGAAACAAAGACAGTGAAAGAGAGAGAAATTCTTACAAAATTCGTTCAGGGGCTGTGATGCCACCTGGATTGACCATCTCTAGACCCACAGCTGATTGAGACATAAGGGTGGACACTCTTGGGGCTGAGAGGTTTGGTGAGGTTCGGTGAGCAAACACAGACCCTTTAAAGTAATACTGCATGGTATCCATCCCATGGGTCTAAAATCTCCAGGTTCAAGGGCATCTTCCTACATCGAAAACATGCATGAGAAACCCAGAAGATGGTACACCGTGTGATCGGGAAAGGTTTCTAAAACGCACCTCATTTCTCATCTCCTTGTGCTCGGGTTGGCCATTACAGCCGCTTTACTAGAAATCTCCCTCCTTGGAGAATCAGCACCTTTAACCTCCTGTTCCGTACAGGTTGCAATTTGTCCTGAGGATGAACGGGAAGAGGGGGAACCAATGAGAGACTAGGTCTAGGTGTGGGGACAGGCACAGGTCACTCTATTTTCACATCAGGAAGAAGAATTAACCACAGGCTCAGCCTGCCGCCCGGAACCACAATAGGGCCTGAAGCAATCCTGCGCTTTTGCGGCCAGCTCCCAAGAAAGCGAGTTGAAAAATGGAGCTCAGGGGCACTGCAATTCACAAACCTGCAGTGTTATAAATGATGACTCTCTTCCACAAATATATTGAGGGAAGGCAACAAAGAGGATTTGAAAGCATAGCAGAATTGCAAGAAACTGATTTCAGGAGGTAGATTCGAATCGCCTTAAAAGCACAGGAAAAGCGGCAAAACCTCGACCATGATGCCCTTGGCCAAAAAGGGCGTATGCGTTTTTTCCTGAATATATTCAGGAAAAAAACGCATACGCCCTTTTTGGCCAACCAAGCAACCTGGAAAGGCAAATCAGCGCTACAAAGAAGTCTCGCTTCCCATCGGTCAAAAGGGCCATGCTGAATAAAGTGTCAAAACCAGAAATGCAGGACACGCCATGGAGAAACGGGAGCCTTGCTACGCTGATGGGCGGGATGTAAATTGCCAACAGCCACTCTGGAGAAGTGTACGGTGTGTCCTGAAACACCTAAAAAACTCAGCTTAGAGAGCATAGGGCACTTCCACTCATGGGCGTATAAATTGGGAAAACTAAAAATCAGCAAGACACAGGCACCCCAAAGTTTAGGGCTGCTCTGTTGACAAGAACCTCCACTTCATTACACCTTAAATATCCCAGGAAAGAGAAAAATGGATAAAGAAGTTGTGGTCCTTATGTACAATGGCATATCACTCAGGCATGAAATCAACATCATAAGGCTAGTAGCAGCATGATGAGAAGATTTAGGTACGACGATTCTAAGTGAAATAAGTCACACAGAAAAAGGCACTTATCATAAGATATCACTTATAGAGGGAATGTAAAAACCGCTACACTTGAACTGAATTACAAAACAGAACAGCGTCACACGTTTAGAAAACACACTATGGCTTCTTAACGGGAAAGGTGAGGTGGGGTGATGCATAACACAAGGGTTTCAAATTAGCTCAGATACTGTTCCATAAACCCAATATGTAACAGACAAGACCTACTCCTTGCTCAGTGAACTGGATTCAACACCCCCTGTTCACCGCCCAAGAATATATCTGACTAGTAAGACTCTTAAAACCAATGTATTGATATCTCTTTGTAAGTGAGTCAAGTGGGTGTAAAGCGGCATAAACACAGCAGTGAAAAGCAGCTAAACCCCATTATAAAAATCAATTACTTTTAAAAACCCGTGAAACAAAGACAGTGAAAGAGAGAGAAATTCATACAGAATTCGTTCAGGGGCTGGGATGCCACCTTTATTGACCATCTCTAGACCCACAGCTGATTGAGACATAAGGGTGGACACTCTTCGGGCTGAGAGGTTTGGTGAGGTTGGGTGAGCAAACACAGACCCTTTAAAGTAATACTGCGTGGTACCCATCCCATGGGTCCAAAATCTCCAGGTTCAAGGGCATCTTCCTACATCGAAAACATGCATGAGAAACCCAGAAGATGGTACACCGTGTGATCGGGAAAGGTTTCTAAAACGCACCTCATTTCTCATCTCCTTGTGCTCGGGCTCGCCATTCCAGCCGCTTTACTAGCAATCTCCCTCCTTGGAGAATGAGCACCTTTAACCTCCTGTTCTGTACAGGTTGCAAATTTGTCCTGAGGATGAACGGGAAGAGGGGGAACCAATGAGAGACTAGGTCTAGGTGTGGGGACAGGCACAGGTCACTCTATTTTCTCATCAGGAAGAAGAATTAACCACAGGCTCAGCCTGCCGCCCGGAACCACAATAGGGCCTGAAGCAATCCTGCGCTTTTGCGGCCAGCTCCCAAGAAAGCGAGTTGAAAAATGGAGCTCAGGGGCACTGCAATTCACAAACCTGCAGAGTTAGAAATGATAACTCTCGTCCACAAATATATTGAGGGAAGGCAACGAAGAGGATTTGAAAGCATAGCAGAATTGCAGGAAACAGATTTCAGGAGGTAGAGTCGAATCGCCTTTAAAGCACAGGAAAGGCGGCAAAACTTCGACAATGATGCCCTTGGCCAAAAAGGGCGTATGCGTTTTTTCCTGAATATATTCAGGAAAAAACGCATACGCCCTTTTTGGCCAACCAAGCAACCTGGAAAGGCAAATCAGCGCTACAAAGAAGTCTCGCTTCCCATCGGTCAAAAGGGCCATGCTGAATAAAGTGTCAAAACCAGAAATGCAGGACAGGCCATGGAGAAACGGGAGCCTTGCTACGCTGATGGGCGGGATGTAAATTGCCAACAGCCACTCTGGAGAAGTGTACGGTGTGTCCTGAAACATCTAAAAAACTCAGCTTAGAGAGCATAGGGCACTTCCACTCATGGGCGTATAAATTGGGAAAACTAAAAATCAGCAAGACACAGGCACCCCAAAGTTTAGGGCTGCTCTGTTGACAAGAACCTCCACTTCGTTACACCTTAAATATCCCAGGAAAGAGAAAAATGGGTAAGGAAGTTGTGGTCCTTATGTACAATGGCATATCACTCAGCCATGAAATTAACGTCATAAGGCTAGTAGCAGCATGATGAGAGGATTTAGGTACGACGATTCTAAGTGAAATAAGTCACACAGAAAAAGACACTTATCATAAGATATCACTTAGAGAGGGAATGTAAAAACCGCTACACTTGAACTGAATTACAAAACAGAACAGCGTCACACGTTTAGAAGACACACTATGGCTGCTTAACGGGAAAGGTGAGGTGGGTGATGCATAAAACAAGGGTTTCAAATTAGCTCAGATACCGTTCCATAAACCCAATATGTAATAGACAAGACCTACTCCTTGCTCAGTGAACTGGACTCAACACCCCCTGTTCACCGCCCAAGAATATATCTGACTAGTAAGAATCTTAAAATCAATGTATTGATATCCCTCTGTAAGTGAGTCAAGTGGGTGTAAACCGGCATAAACACAGCAGTGAAAAGCAGCTAAACCCCATTATAAAAATCAATTACTTTTAAAAACCCGTGAAACAAAGACAGTGAAAGAGAGAGAAATTCTTACAAAATTCGTTCAGGGGCTGTGATGCCACCTGGATTGACCATCTCTAGACCCACAGCTGATTGAGACATAAGGGTGGACACTCTTCGGGCTGAGAGGTTTGGTGAGGTTGGGTGAGCAAACGCAGACCCTTTAAAGTAATACTGCGTGGTACCCATCCCATGGGTCCAAAATCTCCAGGTTCAAGGGCATCTTCCTACATCGAAAACATGCATGAGAAACCCAGAAGACGGTACACCGTGTGATCGGGAAAGGTTTCTAAAACGCACCTCATTTCTCATCTCCTTGTGCTCGGGCTCGCCATTACAGCCACTTTACTAGCAATCTCCCTCCTTGGAGAATCAGCCCCTTTAACCTTCTGTTCCGAACAGGTTGCAATTTGTCCTGAGGATGAACGGGAAGAGGGGGAACCAATGAGAGACTAGGTCTAGGTGTGGGGACAGGCACAGGTCACTCTATTTTCCCATCAGGAAGAAGGATTAACCACAGGCTCAGCCTGCCGCCCGGAAGCAGAAGAGGGCCTGAAGCAATCCTGTGCTTTTGCGGCCAGCTCCCAAGAAAGCGAGTTGAAAAATGGAGCTCAGGGGCACTGCAATTCACAAACCTGCAGAGTTAGAAATGATAACTCTCGTCCACAAATATATTGAGGGAAGGCAACGAAGAGGATTTGAAAGCAAGGCAAAATTGCAGGAAACAGATTTCAGGAGGTAGATTCGAATCGCCTTTAAAGCACAGGAAAAGCGGCAAAACCTCGACCATGATGCCCTTGGCCAAAGAGGGCGTATGCGTTTTTTCCTGAATATATTCAGGAAAAAACGCATACGCCCTTTTTGGCCAACCAAGCAACCTGGAAAGGCAAATCAGCGCTACAAAGAAGTCTCGCTTCCCATCGGTCAAAAGGGCCATGCTGAATAAAGTGTCAAAACCAGAAATGTAGGACAGGCCATGGAGAAACGGGAGCCTTGCTACGCTGATGGGCGGGATGTAAATTGCCAACAGCCACTCTGGAGAAGTGTACGGTGTGTCCTGAAACATCTAAAAAACTCAGCTTAGAGAGCATAGGGCACTTCCACTCATGGGCGTATAAATTGGGAAAACTAAAAATCAGCAAGACACAGGCACCCCAAAGTTTAGGGCTGCTCTGTTGACAAGAACCTCCACTTCGTTACACCTTAAATATCCCAGGAAAGAGAAAAATGGATAAGGAAGTTGTGGTCCTTATGTACAATGGCATATCACTCAGCCATGAAATTAACGTCATAAGGCTAGTAGCAGCATGATGAGAGGTTTTAGGTACGACGATTCTAAGTGAAATAAGTCACACAGAAAAAGACACTTATCATAATATATCACTTAGAGAGGGAATGTAAAAACCGCTACACTTGAACTGAATTACAAAACAGAACAGCGTCACACGTTTAGAAGACACACTATGGCTGCTTAACGGGAAAGGTGAGGTGGGTGATGCATAAAACAAGGGTTTCAAATTAGCTCAGATACCGTTCCATAAACCCAATATGTAATAGACAAGACCTACTCCTTGCTCAGTGAACTGGACTCAACACCCCCTGTTCACCGCCCAAGAATATATCTGACTAGTAAGAATCTTAAAATCACTATATTGATATCCCTCTGTAAGTGAGTCAAGTGGGTGTAAACCGGCATAAACACAGCAGTGAAAAGCAGCTAAACCCCATTATAAAAATCAATTACTTTTAAAAACCCGTGAAACAAAGACAGTGAAAGAGAGAGAAATTCTTACAAAATTCGTTCAGGGGCTGTGATGCCACCTGGATTGACCATCTCTAGACCCACAGCTGATTGAGACATAAGGGTGGACACTCTTGGGGCTGAGAGGTTTGGTGAGGTTCGGTGAGCAAACACAGACCCTTTAAAGTAATACTGCATGGTATCCATCCCATGGGTCTAAAATCTCCAGGTTCAAGGGCATCTTCCTACATCGAAAACATGCATGAGAAACCCAGAAGATGGTACACCGTGTGATCGGGAAAGGTTTCTAAAACGCACCTCATTTCTCATCTCCTTGTGCTCGGGTTGGCCATTACAGCCGCTTTACTAGAAATCTCCCTCCTTGGAGAATCAGCACCTTTAACCTCCTGTTCCGTACAGGTTGCAATTTGTCCTGAGGATGAACGGGAAGAGGGGGAACCAATGAGAGACTAGGTCTAGGTGTGGGGACAGGCACAGGTCACTCTATTTTCACATCAGGAAGAAGAATTAACCACAGGCTCAGCCTGCCGCCCGGAACCACAATAGGGCCTGAAGCAATCCTGCGCTTTTGCGGCCAGCTCCCAAGAAAGCGAGTTGAAAAATGGAGCTCAGGGGCACTGCAATTCACAAACCTGCAGTGTTATAAAAGATGACTCTCTTCCACAAATATATTGAGGGAAGGCAACAAAGAGGATTTGAAAGCATAGCAGAATTGCAAGAAACTGATTTCAGGAGGTAGATTCGAATCGCCTTAAAAGCACAGGAAAAGCGGCAAAACCTCGACCATGATGCCCTTGGCCAAAAAGGGCGTATGCGTTTTTTCCTGAATATATTCAGGAAAAAAACGCATACGCCCTTTTTGGCCAACCAAGCAACCTGGAAAGGCAAATCAGCGCTACAAAGAAGTCTCGCTTCCCATCGGTCAAAAGGGCCATGCTGAATAAAGTGTCAAAACCAGAAATGCAGGACACGCCATGGAGAAACGGGAGCCTTGCTACGCTGATGGGCGGGATGTAAATTGCCAACAGCCACTCTGGAGAAGTGTACGGTGTGTCCTGAAACACCTAAAAAACTCAGCTTAGAGAGCATAGGGCACTTCCACTCATGGGCGTATAAATTGGGAAAACTAAAAATCAGCAAGACACAGGCACCCCAAAGTTTAGGGCTGCTCTGTTGACAAGAACCTCCACTTCATTACACCTTAAATATCCCAGGAAAGAGAAAAATGGATAAAGAAGTTGTGGTCCTTATGTACAATGGAATATCACTCAGGCATGAAATCAACGTCATAAGGCTAGTAGCAGCATGATGAGAGGATTTAGGTACGACGATTCTAAGTGAAATAAGTCACACAGAAAAAGACACTTATCATAAGATATCACTTAGAGAGGGAATGTAAAAACCGCTACACTTGAACTGAATTACAAAACAGAACAGCGTCACACGTTTAGAAGACACACTATGGCTGCTTAACGGGAAAGGTGAGGTGGTGTGATGCATAAAACAAGGGTTTCAAATGAGCTCAGATACCGTTCCATAAACCCAATATGTAATAGACAAGACCTACTCCTTGCTCAGTGAACTGGACTCAACACCCCCTGTTCACCGCCCAAGAATATATCTGACTAGTAAGACTCTTAAAACCAATGTATTGATATCCCTCTGTAAGTGAGTCAAGTGGGTGTAAAGCGGCATAAACACAGCAGTGAAAAGCAGCTAAACCCCATTATAAAAATCAATTACTTTTAAAAACCCGTGAAACAAAGACAGTGAAAGAGAGAGAAATTCATACAGAATTCGTTCAGGGGCTGGGATGCCACCTTTATTGACCATCTCTAGACCCACAGCTGATTGAGTCATAAGGGTGGACACTCTTGGGGCTGAGAGGTTTGGTGAGGTTGGGTGAGCAAACGCAGACCCTTTAAAGTAATACTGCGTGGTATCCATCCCATGGGTCCAAAATTTCCAGGTTCAAGGGCATCTTCCTACATCGAAAACAAGCATGAGAAACCCAGAAGATGGTACACCGTGTGATCGGGAAAGCTTTCTAAAACGCACCTCATTTCTCATCTCCTTGTGCTGGGGTTGGCCATTACAGCCGCTTTACTAGCAATCTCCCTCCTTGGAGAATCAGCCCCTTTAACCTTCTGTTCCGTACAGGTTGCAATTTGTCCTGAGGATAAACGGGAAGAGGGGGAACCAATGAGAGACTAGCTCTTGGTGTTTGGACAGCCACATGTCACTCTATTTTCCCATCAGGAAGAAGGATTAACCACAGGCTCAGCCTGCCGCCCGGGAGCAGAAGAGGGCCTGAAGCAATCCTGTGCTTTTGCGGCCAGCTCCCAAAAAAGCGAGTTGAAAAATGGAGCTCAGGGGCACTGCAATTCACAAAACTGCAGAGTTATAAATGGTAACTCTCGTCCACAAATATATTGAGGGAAGGCAACGAAGAGGATTTGAAAGCATAGCAGAATTGCAGGAAACTGATTTCAGGAGGTAGAGTCGAATCGCCTTTAAAGCACAGGAAAAGCGGCAAAACCTCGACAATGATGCCCTTGGCCAAAAAGGGCGTATGCGTTTTTTCCTGAATATATTCAGGAAAAAACGCATACGCCCTTTTTGGCCAACCAAGCAACCTGGAAAGGCAAATCAGCGCTACAAAGAAGTCTCGCTTCCCATCGGTCAAAAGGGCCATGCTGAATAAAGTGTCAAAACCAGAAATGCAGGACAGGCCATGGAGAAACGGGAGCCTTGCTACGCTGATGGGCGGGATGTAAATTGCCAACAGCCACTCTGGAGAAGTGTACGGTGTTTCCTGAAACACCTAAAAAACTCAGCATAGAGAGCATAGGGCACTTCCACTCATGGGCGTATAAATTGGGAAAACTAAAAATCAGCAAGACACAGGCACCCCAAAGTTTAGGGCTGCTCTGTTGACAAGAACCTCCACTTCATTACACCTTAAATATCCCAGGAAAGAGAAAAATGGATAAAGAAGTTGTGGTCCTTATGTACAATGGAATATCACTCAGGCATGAAATCAACGTCATAAGGCTAGTAGCAGCATGATGAGTGGATTTAGGTACGACGATTGTAAGTGAAATAAGTCACAGAGAAAGACACTTATCGTAACATATCACTTATAGAGGGAATGTAAAATCCGCTACACTTGAACTGAATTACAAAACAGAACAGCGTCACACGTTTAGAAAACACACTATGGCTGCTTAACGGGAAAGGTGAGGTGGGGTGATGCATAAAACAAGGGTATCAAATTAGCTCAGATACTGTTCCATAAACCCAATATGTAACAGACAAGACCTACTCCTTGCTCAGTGAACTGGACTCAATACCCCCTGTTCACCGCCCAAGAATATATCTGACTAGTAAGACTCTTAAAACCAATGTATTGATATCTCTCTGTAAGTGAGTCAAGTGGGTGTAAATCGGCATAAACACAGCAGTGAAAAGCAGCTAAACCCCATTATAAAAGTCAATTACTTTTAAAAACCCGTGAAACAAAGACAGTGAAACAGAGAGAAATTCATACAGAATTCGTTCAGGGGCTGGGATGCCACCTTTATTGACCATCTCTAGACCCACAGCTGATTGAGACATAAGGGTGGACACTCCTCGGGCTGAGAGGTTTGGTGAGGTTGGGTTAGCAAACGCAGACCCTTTAAAGTAATACTGCGTGGTACCCATCCCATGGGTCCAAAATCTCCAGGTTCAAGGGCATCTTCCTACATCGAAAACATGCATGAGAAACCCAGAAGACGGTACACCGTGTGATCGGGAAAGGTTTCTAAAACGCACCTCATTTCTCATCTCCTTGTGCTCGGGCTCGCCATTACAGCCACTTTACTAGCAATCTCCCTCCTTGGAGAATCAGCACCTTTAACCTCCTGTTCCGAACAGGTTGCAATTTGTCCTGAGGATGAACGGGAAGAGGGGGAACCAATGAGAGACTAGGTCTAGGTGTGGGGACAGGCACAGGTCACTCTATTTTCCCATCAGGAAGAAGGATTAACCACAGGCTCAGCCTGCCGCCCGGAAGCAGAACAGCGCCTGAAGCAATCCTGTGCTTTTGCGGCCAGCTCCCAAAAAAGCGAGTTGAAAAATGGAGCTCAGGGGCACTGCAATTCACAAACCTGCAGAGTTATAAATGGTAACTCTCGTCCACAAATATATTGAGGGAAGGCAACGAAGAGGATTTGAAAGCATAGCAGAATTGCAGGAAACTGATTTCAGGAGGTAGAGTCGAATCGCCTTTAAAGCACAGGAAAAGCGGCAAAACCTCGACAATGATGCCCTTGGCCAAAAAGGGCGTATGCGTTTTTTCCTGAATATATTCAGGAAAAAACGCATACACCCTTTTTGGCCAACCAAGCAACCTGGAAAGGCAAATCAGCGCTACAAAGAAGTCTCGCTTCCCATCGGTCAAAAGGGCCATGCTGAATAAAGTGTCAAAACCAGAAATGCAGGACAGGCCATGGAGAAACGGGAGCCTTGCTACGCTGATTGGCGTGATGTAAATTGCCAACAGCCACTCTGGAGAAGTGTACGGTGTGTCCTGAAACCTCTAAAAAACTCAGCTTAGAGAGCATAAGACACTTCCACTCATGGGCGTATAAATTGGGAAAACTAAAAATCAGCAAGACACAGGCACCCCAAAGTTTAGGGCTGCTCTGTTGACAAGAACCTCCACTTCGTTACACCTTAAATATCCCAGGAAAGAGAAAAATGGATAAGGAAGTTGTGGTCCTTATGTACAATGGCATATCACTCAGCCATGAAATTAACGTCATAAGGCTAGTAGCAGCATGATGAGAGGATTTAGGTACGACGATTCTAAGTGAAATAAGTCACACAGAAAAAGACACTTATCATAAGATATCACTTAGAGAGGGAATGTAAAAACCGCTACACTTGAACTGAATTACAAAACAGAACAGCGTCACACGTTTAGAAGACACACTATGGCTGCTTAACGGGAAAGGTGAGGTGGGTGATGCATAAAACAAGGGTTTCAAATTAGCTCAGATACCGTTCCATAAACCCAATATGTAATAGACAAGACCTACTCCTTGCTCAGTGAACTGGACTCAACACCCCCTGTTCACCGCCCAAGAATATATCTGACTAGTAAGAATCTTAAAACCAATGTATTGATATCCCTCTCTAAGTGAGTCAAGTGGGTGTAAACCGGAATAAACACAGCAGTGAAAAGCAGCTAAACCCCATTATAAAAATCAATTACTTTTAAAAACCCGTGAAACAAAGACAGTGAAAGAGAGAGAAATTCTTACAGAATTCGTTCAGGGGCTGGGATGCCACCTTTATTGACCATCTCTAGACCCACAGCTGATTGAGACATAAGGGTGGACACTCTTCGGGCTGAGAGGTTTGGTGAGGTTGGGTGAGCAAACACAGACCCTTTAAAGTAATACTGCGTGGTACCCATCCCATGGGTCCAAAATCTCCAGGTTCAAGGGCATCTTCCTACATCGAAAACATGCATGAGAAACCCAGAAGATGGTACACCGTGTGATCGGGAAAGGTTTCTAAAACGCACCTCATTTCTCATCTCCTTGTGCTCGGGCTCGCCATTCCAGCCGCTTTACTAGCAATCTCCCTCCTTGGAGAATGAGCACCTTTAACCTCCTGTTCTGTACAGGTTGCAAATTTGTCCTGAGGATGAACGGGAAGAGGGGGAACCAATGAGAGACTAGGTCTAGGTGTGGGGACAGGCACAGGTCACTCTATTTTCTCATCAGGAAGAAGAATTAACCACAGGCTCAGCCTGCCGCCCGGAACCACAATAGGGCCTGAAGCAATCCTGCGCTTTTGCGGCCAGCTCCCAAGAAAGCGAGTTGAAAAATGGAGCTCAGGGGCACTGCAATTCACAAACCTGCAGAGTTAGAAATGATAACTCTCGTCCACAAATATATTGAGGGAAGGCAACGAAGAGGATTTGAAAGCATAGCAGAATTGCAGGAAACAGATTTCAGGAGGTAGAGTCGAATCGCCTTTAAAGCACAGGAAAGGCGGCAAAACTTCGACAATGATGCCCTTGGCCAAAAAGGGCGTATGCGTTTTTTCCTGAATATATTCAGGAAAAAACGCATACGCCCTTTTTGGCCAACCAAGCAACCTGGAAAGGCAAATCAGCGCTACAAAGAAGTCTCGCTTCCCATCGGTCAAAAGGGCCATGCTGAATAAAGTGTCAAAACCAGAAATGCAGGACAGGCCATGGAGAAACGGGAGCCTTGCTACGCTGATGGGCGGGATGTAAATTGCCAACAGCCACTCTGGAGAAGTGTACGGTGTGTCCTGAAACATCTAAAAAACTCAGCTTAGAGAGCATAGGGCACTTCCACTCATGGGCGTATAAATTGGGAAAACTAAAAATCAGCAAGACACAGGCACCCCAAAGTTTAGGGCTGCTCTGTTGACAAGAACCTCCACTTCGTTACACCTTAAATATCCCAGGAAAGAGAAAAATGGGTAAGGAAGTTGTGGTCCTTATGTACAATGGCATATCACTCAGCCATGAAATTAACGTCATAAGGCTAGTAGCAGCATGATGAGAGGATTTAGGTACGACGATTCTAAGTGAAATAAGTCACACAGAAAAAGACACTTATCATAAGATATCACTTAGAGAGGGAATGTAAAAACCGCTACACTTGAACTGAATTACAAAACAGAACAGCGTCACACGTTTAGAAGACACACTATGGCTGCTTAACGGGAAAGGTGAGGTGGGTGATGCATAAAACAAGGGTTTCAAATTAGCTCAGATACCGTTCCATAAACCCAATATGTAATAGACAAGACCTACTCCTTGCTCAGTGAACTGGACTCAACACCCCCTGTTCACCGCCCAAGAATATATCTGACTAGTAAGAATCTTAAAATCAATGTATTGATATCCCTCTGTAAGTGAGTCAAGTGGGTGTAAACCGGCATAAACACAGCAGTGAAAAGCAGCTAAACCCCATTATAAAAATCAATTACTTTTAAAAACCCGTGAAACAAAGACAGTGAAAGAGAGAGAAATTCTTACAAAATTCGTTCAGGGGCTGTGATGCCACCTGGATTGACCATCTCTAGACCCACAGCTGATTGAGACATAAGGGTGGACACTCTTCGGGCTGAGAGGTTTGGTGAGGTTGGGTGAGCAAACGCAGACCCTTTAAAGTAATACTGCGTGGTACCCATCCCATGGGTCCAAAATCTCCAGGTTCAAGGGCATCTTCCTACATCGAAAACATGCATGAGAAACCCAGAAGACGGTACACCGTGTGATCGGGAAAGGTTTCTAAAACGCACCTCATTTCTCATCTCATGTGCTCGGGCTCGCCATTACAGCCACTTTACTAGCAATCTCCCTCCTTGGAGAATCAGCCCCTTTAACCTTCTGTTCCGAACAGGTTGCAATTTGTCCTGAGGATGAACGGGAAGAGGGGGAACCAATGAGAGACTAGGTCTAGGTGTGGGGACAGGCACAGGTCACTCTATTTTCCCATCAGGAAGAAGGATTAACCACAGGCTCAGCCTGCCGCCCGGAAGCAGAAGAGGGCCTGAAGCAATCCTGTGCTTTTGCGGCCAGCTCCCAAGAAAGCGAGTTGAAAAATGGAGCTCAGGGGCACTGCAATTCACAAACCTGCAGAGTTAGAAATGATAACTCTCGTCCACAAATATATTGAGGGAAGGCAACGAAGAGGATTTGAAAGCAAGGCAAAATTGCAGGAAACAGATTTCAGGAGGTAGATTCGAATCGCCTTTAAAGCACAGGAAAAGCGGCAAAACCTCGACCATGATGCCCTTGGCCAAAGAGGGCGTATGCGTTTTTTCCTGAATATATTCAGGAAAAAACGCATACGCCCTTTTTGGCCAACCAAGCAACCTGGAAAGGCAAATCAGCGCTACAAAGAAGTCTCGCTTCCCATCGGTCAAAAGGGCCATGCTGAATAAAGTGTCAAAACCAGAAATGTAGGACAGGCCATGGAGAAACGGGAGCCTTGCTACGCTGATGGGCGGGATGTAAATTGCCAACAGCCACTCTGGAGAAGTGTACGGTGTGTCCTGAAACATCTAAAAAACTCAGCTTAGAGAGCATAGGGCACTTCCACTCATGGGCGTATAAATTGGGAAAACTAAAAATCAGCAAGACACAGGCACCCCAAAGTTTAGGGCTGCTCTGTTGACAAGAACCTCCACTTCGTTACACCTTAAATATCCCAGGAAAGAGAAAAATGGATAAGGAAGTTGTGGTCCTTATGTACAATGGCATATCACTCAGCCATGAAATTAACGTCATAAGGCTAGTAGCAGCATGATGAGAGGTTTTAGGTACGACGATTCTAAGTGAAATAAGTCACACAGAAAAAGACACTTATCATAATATATCACTTAGAGAGGGAATGTAAAAACCGCTACACTTGAACTGAATTACAAAACAGAACAGCGTCACACGTTTAGAAGACACACTATGGCTGCTTAACGGGAAAGGTGAGGTGGGTGATGCATAAAACAAGGGTTTCAAATTAGCTCAGATACCGTTCCATAAACCCAATATGTAATAGACAAGACCTACTCCTTGCTCAGTGAACTGGACTCAACACCCCCTGTTCACCGCCCAAGAATATATCTGACTAGTAAGAATCTTAAAATCACTATATTGATATCCCTCTGTAAGTGAGTCAAGTGGGTGTAAACCGGCATAAACACAGCAGTGAAAAGCAGCTAAACCCCATTATAAAAATCAATTACTTTTAAAAACCCGTGAAACAAAGACAGTGAAAGAGAGAGAAATTCTTACAAAATTCGTTCAGGGGCTGTGATGCCACCTGGATTGACCATCTCTAGACCCACAGCTGATTGAGACATAAGGGTGGACACTCTTGGGGCTGAGAGGTTTGGTGAGGTTCGGTGAGCAAACACAGACCCTTTAAAGTAATACTGCATGGTATCCATCCCATGGGTCTAAAATCTCCAGGTTCAAGGGCATCTTCCTACATCGAAAACATGCATGAGAAACCCAGAAGATGGTACACCGTGTGATCGGGAAAGGTTTCTAAAACGCACCTCATTTCTCATCTCCTTGTGCTCGGGTTGGCCATTACAGCCGCTTTACTAGAAATCTCCCTCCTTGGAGAATCAGCACCTTTAACCTCCTGTTCCGTACAGGTTGCAATTTGTCCTGAGGATGAACGGGAAGAGGGGGAACCAATGAGAGACTAGGTCTAGGTGTGGGGACAGGCACAGGTCACTCTATTTTCACATCAGGAAGAAGAATTAACCACAGGCTCAGCCTGCCGCCCGGAACCACAATAGGGCCTGAAGCAATCCTGCGCTTTTGCGGCCAGCTCCCAAGAAAGCGAGTTGAAAAATGGAGCTCAGGGGCACTGCAATTCACAAACCTGCAGTGTTATAAAAGATGACTCTCTTCCACAAATATATTGAGGGAAGGCAACAAAGAGGATTTGAAAGCATAGCAGAATTGCAAGAAACTGATTTCAGGAGGTAGATTCGAATCGCCTTAAAAGCACAGGAAAAGCGGCAAAACCTCGACCATGATGCCCTTGGCCAAAAAGGGCGTATGCGTTTTTTCCTGAATATATTCAGGAAAAAAACGCATACGCCCTTTTTGGCCAACCAAGCAACCTGGAAAGGCAAATCAGCGCTACAAAGAAGTCTCGCTTCCCATCGGTCAAAAGGGCCATGCTGAATAAAGTGTCAAAACCAGAAATGCAGGACACGCCATGGAGAAACGGGAGCCTTGCTACGCTGATGGGCGGGATGTAAATTGCCAACAGCCACTCTGGAGAAGTGTACGGTGTGTCCTGAAACACCTAAAAAACTCAGCTTAGAGAGCATAGGGCACTTCCACTCATGGGCGTATAAATTGGGAAAACTAAAAATCAGCAAGACACAGGCACCCCAAAGTTTAGGGCTGCTCTGTTGACAAGAACCTCCACTTCATTACACCTTAAATATCCCAGGAAAGAGAAAAATGGATAAAGAAGTTGTGGTCCTTATGTACAATGGAATATCACTCAGGCATGAAATCAACGTCATAAGGCTAGTAGCAGCATGATGAGAGGATTTAGGTACGACGATTCTAAGTGAAATAAGTCACACAGAAAAAGACACTTATCATAAGATATCACTTAGAGAGGGAATGTAAAAACCGCTACACTTGAACTGAATTACAAAACAGAACAGCGTCACACGTTTAGAAGACACACTATGGCTGCTTAACGGGAAAGGTGAGGTGGTGTGATGCATAAAACAAGGGTTTCAAATGAGCTCAGATACCGTTCCATAAACCCAATATGTAATAGACAAGACCTACTCCTTGCTCAGTGAACTGGACTCAACACCCCCTGTTCACCGCCCAAGAATATATCTGACTAGTAAGACTCTTAAAACCAATGTATTGATATCCCTCTGTAAGTGAGTCAAGTGGGTGTAAAGCGGCATAAACACAGCAGTGAAAAGCAGCTAAACCCCATTATAAAAATCAATTACTTTTAAAAACCCGTGAAACAAAGACAGTGAAAGAGAGAGAAATTCATACAGAATTCGTTCAGGGGCTGGGATGCCACCTTTATTGACCATCTCTAGACCCACAGCTGATTGAGTCATAAGGGTGGACACTCTTGGGGCTGAGAGGTTTGGTGAGGTTGGGTGAGCAAACGCAGACCCTTTAAAGTAATACTGCGTGGTATCCATCCCATGGGTCCAAAATTTCCAGGTTCAAGGGCATCTTCCTACATCGAAAACAAGCATGAGAAACCCAGAAGATGGTACACCGTGTGATCGGGAAAGCTTTCTAAAACGCACCTCATTTCTCATCTCCTTGTGCTGGGGTTGGCCATTACAGCCGCTTTACTAGCAATCTCCCTCCTTGGAGAATCAGCCCCTTTAACCTTCTGTTCCGTACAGGTTGCAATTTGTCCTGAGGATAAACGGGAAGAGGGGGAACCAATGAGAGACTAGCTCTTGGTGTTGGGACAGCCACATGTCACTCTATTTTCCAATCAGGAAGAAGGATTAACCACAGGCTCAGCCTGCCGCCCGGGAGCAGAAGAGGGCCTGAAGCAATCCTGTGCTTTTGCGGCCAGCTCCCAAAAAAGCGAGTTGAAAAATGGAACTCAGGGGCACTGCAATTCACAAAACTGCAGAGTTATAAATGGTAACTCTCGTCCACAAATATATTGAGGGAAGGCAACGAAGAGGATTTGAAAGCATAGCAGAATTGCAGGAAACTGATTTCAGGAGGTAGATTCGAATCGCCTTTAAAGCACAGGAAAAGCGGCAAAACCTCGACAATGATGCCCTTGGCCAAAAAGGGCGTATGCGTTTTTTCCTGAATATATTCAGGAAAAAACGCATACGCCCTTTTTGGCCAACCAAGCAACCTGGAAAGGCAAATCAGCGCTACAAAGAAGTCTCGCTTCCCATCGGTCAAAAGGGCCATGCTGAATAAAGTGTCAAAACCAGAAATGCAGGACAGGCCATGGAGAAACGGGAGCCTTGCTACGCTGATGGGCGGGATGTAAATTGCCAACAGCCACTCTGGAGAAGTGTACGGTGTTTCCTGAAACACCTAAAAAACTCAGCATAGAGAGCATAGGGCACTTCCACTCATGGGCGTATAAATTGGGAAAACTAAAAATCAGCAAGACACAGGCACCCCAAAGTTTAGGGCTGCTCTGTTGACAAGAACCTCCACTTCATTACACCTTAAATATCCCAGGAAAGAGAAAAATGGATAAAGAAGTTGTGGTCCTTATGTACAATGGAATATCACTCAGGCATGAAATCAACGTCATAAGGCTAGTAGCAGCATGATGAGTGGATTTAGGTACGACGATTGTAAGTGAAATAAGTCACAGAGAAAGACACTTATCGTAACATATCACTTATAGAGGGAATGTAAAATCCGCTACACTTGAACTGAATTACAAAACAGAACAGCGTCACACGTTTAGAAAACACACTATGGCTGCTTAACGGGAAAGGTGAGGTGGGGTGATGCATAAAACAAGGGTATCAAATTAGCTCAGATACTGTTCCATAAACCCAATATGTAACAGACAAGACCTACTCCTTGCTCAGTGAACTGGACTCAATACCCCCTGTTCACCGCCCAAGAATATATCTGACTAGTAAGACTCTTAAAACCAATGTATTGATATCTCTCTGTAAGTGAGTCAAGTGGGTGTAAATCGGCATAAACACAGCAGTGAAAAGCAGCTAAACCCCATTATAAAAGTCAATTACTTTTAAAAACCCGTGAAACAAAGACAGTGAAACAGAGAGAAATTCATACAGAATTCGTTCAGGGGCTGGGATGCCACCTTTATTGACCATCTCTAGACCCACAGCTGATTGAGACATAAGGGTGGACACTCCTCGGGCTGAGAGGTTTGGTGAGGTTGGGTTAGCAAACGCAGACCCTTTAAAGTAATACTGCGTGGTACCCATCCCATGGGTCCAAAATCTCCAGGTTCAAGGGCATCTTCCTACATCGAAAACATGCATGAGAAACCCAGAAGACGGTACACCGTGTGATCGGGAAAGGTTTCTAAAACGCACCTCATTTCTCATCTCCTTGTGCTCGGGCTCGCCATTACAGCCACTTTACTAGCAATCTCCCTCCTTGGAGAATCAGCACCTTTAACCTCCTGTTCCGAACAGGTTGCAATTTGTCCTGAGGATGAACGGGAAGAGGGGGAACCAATGAGAGACTAGGTCTAGGTGTGGGGACAGGCACAGGTCACTCTATTTTCCCATCAGGAAGAAGGATTAACCACAGGCTCAGCCTGCCGCCCGGAAGCAGAACAGCGCCTGAAGCAATCCTGTGCTTTTGCGGCCAGCTCCCAAAAAAGCGAGTTGAAAAATGGAGCTCAGGGGCACTGCAATTCACAAACCTGCAGAGTTATAAATGGTAACTCTCGTCCACAAATATATTGAGGGAAGGCAACGAAGAGGATTTGAAAGCATAGCAGAATTGCAGGAAACTGATTTCAGGAGGTAGAGTCGAATCGCCTTTAAAGCACAGGAAAAGCGGCAAAACCTCGACAATGATGCCCTTGGCCAAAAAGGGCGTATGCGTTTTTTCCTGAATATATTCAGGAAAAAACGCATACGCCCTTTTTGGCCAACCAAGCAACCTGGAAAGGCAAATCAGCGCTACAAAGAAGTCTCGCTTCCCATCGGTCAAAAGGGCCATGCTGAATAAAGTGTCAAAACCAGAAATGCAGGACAGGCCATGGAGAAACGGGAGCCTTGCTACGCTGATTGGCGTGATGTAAATTGCCAACAGCCACTCTGGAGAAGTGTACGGTGTGTCCTGAAACCTCTAAAAAACTCAGCTTAGAGAGCATAAGACACTTCCACTCATGGGCGTATAAATTGGGAAAACTAAAAATCAGCAAGACACAGGCACCCCAAAGTTTAGGGCTGCTCTGTTGACAAGAACCTCCACTTCGTTACACCTTAAATATCCCAGGAAAGAGAAAAATGGATAAGGAAGTTGTGGTCCTTATGTACAATGGCATATCACTCAGCCATGAAATTAACGTCATAAGGCTAGTAGCAGCATGATGAGAGGATTTAGGTACGACGATTCTAAGTGAAATAAGTCACACAGAAAAAGACACTTATCATAAGATATCACTTAGAGAGGGAATGTAAAAACCGCTACACTTGAACTGAATTACAAAACAGAACAGCGTCACACGTTTAGAAGACACACTATGGCTGCTTAACGGGAAAGGTGAGGTGGGTGATGCATAAAACAAGGGTTTCAAATTAGCTCAGATACCGTTCCATAAACCCAATATGTAATAGACAAGACCTACTCCTTGCTCAGTGAACTGGACTCAACACCCCCTGTTCACCGCCCAAGAATATATCTGACTAGTAAGAATCTTAAAACCAATGTATTGATATCCCTCTCTAAGTGAGTCAAGTGGGTGTAAACCGGAATAAACACAGCAGTGAAAAGCAGCTAAACCCCATTATAAAAATCAATTACTTTTAAAAACCCGTGAAACAAAGACAGTGAAATAGAGAGAAATTCTTACAAAATTCGTTCAGGGGCTGTGATGCCACCTGGATTGACCATCTCTAGACCCACAGCTGATTGAGACATAAGGGTGGACACTCTTCGGGCTGAGAGGTTTGGTGAGGTTGGGTGAGCAAACGCAGACCCTTTAAAGTAGTACTGCGTGGTATCCATCCCATGGGTCCAAAATCTCCAGGTTCAAGGGCATCTTCCTACATCGAAAACATGCATGAGAAACCCAGAAGATGGTACACCGTGTGATCGGGAAAGGTTTCTAAAACGCACCTCATTTCTCATCTCCTTGTGCTCGGGTTGGCCATTACAGCCGCTTTACTAGCAATCTCCCTCCTTTGAGAATCAGCACTTTTAACCTCCTGTTCCGTACAGGTTGCAATTTGTCCTGAGGATGAACGGGAAGAGGGGGAACCAATGAGAGACAAGGTCTAGGTGTGGGGACAGGCACAGGTCACTCTATTTTCCCATCAGGAAGAAGAATTAACCACAGGCTCAGCCTGCCGCCCGGAACCACAATAGGGCCTGAAGCAATCCTGCGCTTTTGCGGCCAGCTCCCAAGAAAGCGAGTTGAAAAATGGAGCTCAGGGGCACTGCAATTCACAAACCTGCAGAGTTAGAAATGATAACTCTCGTCCACAAATATATTGAGGGAAGGCAACGAAGAGGATTTGAAAGCAAGGCAGAATTGCAGGAAACAGATTTCAGGAGGTAGATTCGAATCGCCTTTAAAGCACAGGAAAAGCGGCAAAACCTCGACCATGATGCCCTTGGCCAAAAAGGGCGTATGCGTTTTTTCCTGAATATATTCAGGAAAAAACGCATACGCCCTTTTTGGCCAACCAAGCAACCTGGAAAGGCAAATCAGCGCTACAAAGAAGTCTCGCTTCCCATCGGTCAAAAGGGCCATGCTGAATAAAGTGTCAAAACCAGAAATGCAGGACAGGCCATGGAGAAACGGGAGCCTTGCTACGCTGATGGGCGGGATGTAAATTGCCAACAGCCACTCTGGAGAAGTGTACGGTGTGTCCTGAAACATCTAAAAAACTCAGCTTAGAGAGCATAGGGCACTTCCACTCATGGGCGTATAAATTGGGAAAACTAAAAATCAGCAAGACACAGGCACCCCAAAGTTTAGGGCTGCTCTGTTGACAAGAACCTCCACTTCGTTACACCTTAAATATCCCAGGAAAGAGAAAAATGGATAAAGAAGTTGTGGTCCATATGTATAATGGCATATCACTCAGCAATGAAATCAACATCATAAGGCTAGTAGCAGCATGATGAGAAGATTTAGGTACGACGATTCTAAGTGAAATAAGTCACACAGAAAAAGACACTTATCATAAGATATCACTTAGAGAGGGAATGTAAAAACCGCTACACTTGAACTGAATTACAAAACAGAACAGCGTCACACGTTTAGAAGACACACTATGGCTGCTTAACGGGAAAGGTGAGGTGGGGTGATGCATAAAACAAGGGTTCCAAATGAGCTCAGATACCGTTCCATAAACCCAATATGTAATAGAAAAGACCTACTCCTTGCTCAGTGAACTGGACTCAACACCCCCTGTTCACCGCCCAAGAATATATCTGACTAGTAAGAATCTTAAAACCAATGTATTGATATCCCTCTGTAAGTGAGTCAAGTGGGTGTAAAGCGGCATAAACACAGCAGTGAAAAGCAGCTAAACCCCATTATAAAAATCAATTACTTTTAAAAACCCGTGAAACAAAGACAGTGAAAGAGAGAGAAATTCTTACAAAATTCGTTCAGGGGCTGTGATGCCACCTGGATTGACCATCTCTAGACCCACAGCTTATTGAGACATAAGGGTGGACACTCTTCGGGCTGAGAGGTTTGGTGAGGTTGGGTGAGCAAACGCAGACCCTTTAAAGTAATACTGCGTGGTACCCATCCCATGGGTCCAAAATCTCCAGGTTCAAGGGCATCTTCCTACATCGAAAACATGCATGAGAAACCCAGAAGATGGTACACCGTGTGATCGGGAAAGGTTTCTAAAACGCACCTCATTTCTCATCTCCTTGTGCTCGGGCTCGCCATTCCAGCCGCTTTACTAGCAATCTCCCTCCTTGGAGAATGAGCACCTTTAACCTCCTGTTCCGTACAGGTTGCAAATTTGTCCTGAGGATGAACGGGAAGAGGGGGAACCAATGAGAGACTAGGTCTAGGTGTGGGGACAGGCACAGGTCACTTTATTTTCCCATCAGGAAGAAGAATTAACCACAGGCTCAGCCTGCCGCCCGGAACCACAATAGGGCCTGAAGCAATCCTGCGCTTTTGCGGCCAGCTCCCAAGAAAGCGAGTTGAAAAATGGAGCTCAGGGGCACTGCAATTCACAAACCTGCAGAGTTAGAAATGATAACTCTCGTCCACAAATATATTGAGGGAAGGCAACGAAGAGGATTTGAAAGCAAGGCAGAATTGCAGGAAACAGATTTCATGAGGTAGATTCGAATCGCCTTTAAAGCACAGGAAAAGCGGCAAAACCTCGACCATGATGCCCTTGGCCAAAAAGGGCGTATGCGTTTTTTCCTGAATATATTCAGGAAAAAACGCATACGCCCTTTTTGGCCAACCAAGCAACCTGGAAAGGCAAATCAGCGCTACAAAGAAGTCTCGCTTCCCATCGGTCAAAAGGGCCATGCTGAATAAAGTGTCAAAACCAGAAATGCAGGACAGGCCATGGAGAAACGGGAGCCTTGCTACGCTGATGGGCGGGATTTAAATTGCCAACAGCCACTCTGGAGAAGTGTACGGTGTGTCCTGAAACATCTAAAAAACTCAGCTTAGAGAGCATAGGGCACTTCCACTCATGGGCATATAAATTGGGAAAACTAAAAATCAGCAAGACACAGGCACCCCAAAGTTTAGGGCTGCTCTGATGACAAGAACCTCCACTTCATTACACCTTAAATATCCCAGGAAAGAGAAAAATGGATAAAGAAGTTGTGGTCCTTATGTACAATGGAATATCACTCAGGCATGAAATCAACATCATAAGGCTAGTAGCAGCATGATGAGAAGATTTAGGTACGACGATTCTAAGTGAAATAAGTCACACAGAAAAAGGCACTTATCATAAGATATCACTTATAGAGGGAATGTAAAAACCGCTACACTTGAACTGAATTACAAAACAGAACAGCGTCACACGTTTAGAAAACACGCTATGGCTGCTTAACGGGAAAGGTGAGGTGGGGTGATGCATAACACAAGGGTTTCAAATTAGCTCAGATAGTGTTCCATAAACCCAATATGTAACAGACAAGACCTACTCCTTGCTCAGTGAACTGGATTCAACACCCCCTGTTCACCGCCCAAGAATATATCTGACTAGTAAGACTCTTAAAACCAATGTATTGATATCTCTCTGTAAGTGAGTCAAGTGGGTGTAAAGCGGCATAAACACAGCAGTGAAAAGCAGCTAAACCCCATTATAAAAATCAATTACTTTTAAAAACCCGTGAAACAAAGACAGTGAAAGAGAGAGAAATTCATACAGAATTCGTTCAGGGGCTGGGATGCCACCTTTATTGACCATCTCTAGACCCACAGCTGATTGAGACATAAGGGTGGACACTCTTGGGGCTGAGAGGTTTGGTGAGGTTGGGTGAGCAAACGCAGACCCTTTAAAGTAATACTGCGTGGTACCCATCCCATGGGTCCAAAATCTCCAGCTTCAAGGGCATCTTCCTACATCGAAAACATGCATGAGAAACCCAGAAGATGGTACACCGTGTGATCGGGAAAGGTTTCTAAAACGCACCTCATTTCTCATCTCCTTGTGCTCGGGCTCGCCATTCCAGCCGCTTTACTAGCAATCTCCCTCCTTGGAGAATGAGCACCTTTAACCTCCTGTTCTGTACAGGTTGCAAATTTGTCCTGAGGATGAACGGGAAGAGGGGGAACCAATGAGAGACTAGGTCTAGGTGTGGGGACAGGCACAGGTCACTCTATTTTCCCATCAGGAAGAAGAATTAACCACAGGCTCAGCCTGCCGCCCGGAACCACAATAGGGCCTGAAGCAATCCTGCGCTTTTGCGGCCAGCTCCCAAGAAAGCGAGTTGAAAAATGGAGCTCAGGGGCACTGCAATTCACAAACCTGCAGAGTTAGAAATGATAACTCTCGTCCACAAATATATTGAGGGAAGGCAACGAAGAGGATTTGAAAGCAAGGCAGAATTGCAGGAAACAGATTTCAGGAGGTAGATTCGAATCGCCTTTAAAGCACAGGAAAAGCGGCAAAACCTCGACCATGATGCCCTTGGCCAAAAAGGGCGTATGCGTTTTTTCCTGAATATATTCAGGAAAAAACGCATACGCCCTTTTTGGCCAACCAAGCAACCTGGAAAGGCAAATCAGCGCTACAAAGAAGTCTCGCTTCCCATCGGTCAAAAGGGCCATGCTGAATAAAGTGTCAAAACCAGAAATGCAGGACAGGCCATGGAGAAACGGGAGCCTTGCTACGCTGATGGGCGGGATTTAAATTGCCAACAGCCACTCTGGAGAAGTGTACGGTGTGTCCTGAAACATCTAAAACACTCAGCTTAGAGAGCATAGGGCACTTCCACTCATGGGCGTATAAATTGGGAAAACTAAAAATCAGCAAGACACAGGCACCCCAAAGTTTAGGGCTGCTCTGATGACAAGAACCTCCACTTCATTACACCTTAAATATCCCAGGAAAGAGAAAAATGGATAAAGAAGTTGTGGTCCTTATGTACAATGGAATATCACTCAGGCATGAAATCAACATCATAAGGCTAGTAGCAGCATGATGAGAAGATTTAGGTACGACGATTCTAAGTGAAATAAGTCACACAGAAAAAGGCACTTATCATAAGATATCACTTATAGAGGGAATGTAAAAAGCGCTACACTTGAACTGAATTACAAAACAGAACAGCGTCACACGTTTAGAAAACACACTATGGCTGCTTAACGGGAAAGGTGAGGTGGGGTGATGCATAAAACAAGGGTATCAAATTAGCTCAGATACTGTTCCATAAACCCAATATGTAACAGACAAGACCTACTCCTTGCTCAGTGAACTGGACTCGACACCCCCTATTCACCGCCCAAGAATATATCTGACTAGTAAGACTCTTAAAACCAATGTATTGATATCTCTCTGTAAGTGAGTCAAGTGGGTGTAAATCGGCATAAACACAGCAGTGAAAAGCAGCTAAACCCCATTATAAAAGTCAATTACTTTTAAAAACCCGTGAAACAAAGACAGTGAAAGAGAGAGAAATTCATACAGAATTCTTTCAGGGGCTGGGATGCCACCTTTATTGACCATCTCTAGACCCACAGCTGATTGAGACATAAGGGTGGACACTCTTCGGGCTGAGAGGTTTGGTGAGGTTGGGTGAGCAAACGCAGACCCTTTAAAGTAATACTGCGTGGTACCCATCCCATGGGTCCAAAATCTCCAGCTTCAAGGGCATCTTCCTACATCGAAAACATGCATGAGAAACCCAGAAGACGGTAAACCGTGTGATCGGGAAAGGTTTCTAAAACGCACCTCATTTCTCATCTCCTTGTGCTCGGGCTCGCCATTACAGCCACTTTACTAGCAATCTCCCTCCTTGGAGAATCAGCACCTTTAACCTCCTGTTCCGAACAGGTTGCAATTTGTCCTGAGGATGAACGGGAAGAGGGGGAACCAATGAGAGACTAGGTCTAGGTGTGGGGACAGGCACAGGTCACTCTATTTTCCCATCAGGAAGAAGGATTAACCACAGGCTCAGCCTGCCGCCCGGAAGCAGAAGAGGGCCTGAAGCAATCCTGTGCTTTTGCGGCCAGCTCCCAAGAAAGCGAGTTGAAAAATGGAGCTCAGGGGCACTGCAATTCACAAACCTGCAGAGTTAGAAATGATAACTCTCGTCCACAAATATATTGAGGGAAGGCAACGAAGAGGATTTGAAAGCAAGGCAAAATTGCAGGAAACAGATTTCAGGAGGTAGATTCGAATCGCCTTTAAAGCACAGGAAAAGCGGCAAAACCTCGACCATGATGCCCTTGGCCAAAGAGGGCGTATGCGTTTTTTCCTGAATATATTCAGGAAAAAACGCATACGCCCTTTTTGGCCAACCAAGCAACCTGGAAAGGCAAATCAGCGCTACAAAGAAGTCTCGCTTCCCATCGGTCAAAAGGGCCATGCTGAATAAAGTGTCAAAACCAGAAATGTAGGACAGGCCATGGAGAAACGGGAGCCTTGCTACGCTGATGGGCGGGATGTAAATTGCCAACAGCCACTCTGGAGAAGTGTACGGTGTGTCCTGAAACATCTAAAAAACTCAGCTTAGAGAGCATAGGGCACTTCCACTCATGGGCGTATAAATTGGGAAAACTAAAAATCAGCAAGACACAGGCACCCCAAAGTTTAGGGCTGCTCTGTTGACAAGAACCTCCACTTCGTTACACCTTAAATATCCCAGGAAAGAGAAAAATGGATAAGGAAGTTGTGGTCCTTATGTACAATGGCATATCACTCAGCCATGAAATTAACGTCATAAGGCTAGTAGCAGCATGATGAGAGGTTTTAGGTACGACGATTCTAAGTGAAATAAGTCACACAGAAAAAGACACTTATCATAATATATCACTTAGAGAGGGAATGTAAAAACCGCTACACTTGAACTGAATTACAAAACAGAACAGCGTCACACGTTTAGAAGACACACTATGGCTGCTTAACGGGAAAGGTGAGGTGGGTGATGCATAAAACAAGGGTTTCAAATTAGCTCAGATACCGTTCCATAAACCCAATATGTAATAGACAAGACCTACTCCTTGCTCAGTGAACTGGACTCAACACCCCCTGTTCACCGCCCAAGAATATATCTGACTAGTAAGAATCTTAAAATCACTATATTGATATCCCTCTGTAAGTGAGTCAAGTGGGTGTAAACCGGCATAAACACAGCAGTGAAAAGCAGCTAAACCCCATTATAAAAATCAATTACTTTTAAAAACCCGTGAAACAAAGACAGTGAAAGAGAGAGAAATTCTTACAAAATTCGTTCAGGGGCTGTGATGCCACCTGGATTGACCATCTCTAGACCCACAGCTGATTGAGACATAAGGGTGGACACTCTTGGGGCTGAGAGGTTTGGTGAGGTTCGGTGAGCAAACACAGACCCTTTAAAGTAATACTGCATGGTATCCATCCCATGGGTCTAAAATCTCCAGGTTCAAGGGCATCTTCCTACATCGAAAACATGCATGAGAAACCCAGAAGATGGTACACCGTGTGATCGGGAAAGGTTTCTAAAACGCACCTCATTTCTCATCTCCTTGTGCTCGGGTTGGCCATTACAGCCGCTTTACTAGAAATCTCCCTCCTTGGAGAATCAGCACCTTTAACCTCCTGTTCCGTACAGGTTGCAATTTGTCCTGAGGATGAACGGGAAGAGGGGGAACCAATGAGAGACTAGGTCTAGGTGTGGGGACAGGCACAGGTCACTCTATTTTCACATCAGGAAGAAGAATTAACCACAGGCTCAGCCTGCCGCCCGGAACCACAATAGGGCCTGAAGCAATCCTGCGCTTTTGCGGCCAGCTCCCAAGAAAGCGAGTTGAAAAATGGAGCTCAGGGGCACTGCAATTCACAAACCTGCAGTGTTATAAAAGATGACTCTCTTCCACAAATATATTGAGGGAAGGCAACAAAGAGGATTTGAAAGCATAGCAGAATTGCAAGAAACTGATTTCAGGAGGTAGATTCGAATCGCCTTAAAAGCACAGGAAAAGCGGCAAAACCTCGACCATGATGCCCTTGGCCAAAAAGGGCGTATGCGTTTTTTCCTGAATATATTCAGGAAAAAAACGCATACGCCCTTTTTGGCCAACCAAGCAACCTGGAAAGGCAAATCAGCGCTACAAAGAAGTCTCGCTTCCCATCGGTCAAAAGGGCCATGCTGAATAAAGTGTCAAAACCAGAAATGCAGGACAGGCCATGGAGAAACGGGAGCCTTGCTACGCTGATGGGCGGGATGTAAATTGCCAACAGCCACTCTGGAGAAGTGTACGGTGTGTCCTGAAACACCTAAAAAACTCAGCTTAGAGAGCATAGGGCACTTCCACTCATGGGCGTATAAATTGGGAAAACTAAAAATCAGCAAGACACAGGCACCCCAAAGTTTAGGGCTGCTCTGTTGACAAGAACCTCCACTTCATTACACCTTAAATATCCCAGGAAAGAGAAAAATGGATAAAGAAGTTGTGGTCCTTATGTACAATGGAATATCACTCAGGCATGAAATCAACGTCATAAGGCTAGTAGCAGCATGATGAGAGGATTTAGGTACGACGATTCTAAGTGAAATAAGTCACACAGAAAAAGACACTTATCATAAGATATCACTTAGAGAGGGAATGTAAAAACCGCTACACTTGAACTGAATTACAAAACAGAACAGCGTCACACGTTTAGAAGACACACTATGGCTGCTTAACGGGAAAGGTGAGGTGGTGTGATGCATAAAACAAGGGTTTCAAATGAGCTCAGATACCGTTCCATAAACCCAATATGTAATAGACAAGACCTACTCCTTGCTCAGTGAACTGGACTCAACACCCCCTGTTCACCGCCCAAGAATATATCTGACTAGTAAGACTCTTAAAACCAATGTATTGATATCCCTCTGTAAGTGAGTCAAGTGGGTGTAAAGCGGCATAAACACAGCAGTGAAAAGCAGCTAAACCCCATTATAAAAATCAATTACTTTTAAAAACCCGTGAAACAAAGACAGTGAAAGAGAGAGAAATTCATACAGAATTCGTTCAGGGGCTGGGATGCCACCTTTATTGACCATCTCTAGACCCACAGCTGATTGAGTCATAAGGGTGGACACTCTTGGGGCTGAGAGGTTTGGTGAGGTTGGGTGAGCAAACGCAGACCCTTTAAAGTAATACTGCGTGGTATCCATCCCATGGGTCCAAAATTTCCAGGTTCAAGGGCATCTTCCTACATCGAAAACAAGCATGAGAAACCCAGAAGATGGTACACCGTGTGATCGGGAAAGCTTTCTAAAACGCACCTCATTTCTCATCTCCTTGTGCTGGGGTTGGCCATTACAGCCGCTTTACTAGCAATCTCCCTCCTTGGAGAATCAGCCCCTTTAACCCTCTGTTCCGTACAGGTTGCAATTTGTCCTGAGGATAAACGGGAAGAGGGGGAACCAATGAGAGACTAGCTCTTGGTGTTGGGACAGCCACATGTCACTCTATTTTCCCATCAGGAAGAAGGATTAACCACAGGCTCAGCCTGCCGCCCGGGAGCAGAAGAGGGCCTGAAGCAATCCTGTGCTTTTGCGGCCAGCTCCCAAAAAAGCGAGTTGAAAAATGGAGCTCAGGGGCACTGCAATTCACAAAACTGCAGAGTTATAAATGGTAACTCTCGTCCACAAATATATTGAGGGAAGGCAACGAAGAGGATTTGAAAGCATAGCAGAATTGCAGGAAACTGATTTCAGGAGGTAGAGTCGAATCGCCTTTAAAGCACAGGAAAAGCGGCAAAACCTCGACAATGATGCCCTTGGCCAAAAAGGGCGTATGCGTTTTTTCCTGAATATATTCAGGAAAAAACGCATACGCCCTTTTTGGCCAACCAAGCAACCTGGAAAGGCAAATCAGCGCTACAAAGAAGTCTCGCTTCCCATCGGTCAAAAGGGCCATGCTGAATAAAGTGTCAAAACCAGAAATGCAGGACAGGCCATGGAGAAACGGGAGCCTTGCTACGCTGATGGGCGGGATGTAAATTGCCAACAGCCACTCTGGAGAAGTGTACGGTGTTTCCTGAAACACCTAAAAAACTCAGCATAGAGAGCATAGGGCACTTCCACTCATGGGCGTATAAATTGGGAAAACTAAAAATCAGCAAGACACAGGCACCCCAAAGTTTAGGGCTGCTCTGTTGACAAGAACCTCCACTTCATTACACCTTAAATATCCCAGGAAAGAGAAAAATGGATAAAGAAGTTGTGGTCCTTATGTACAATGGAATATCACTCAGGCATGAAATCAACGTCATAAGGCTAGTAGCAGCATGATGAGTGGATTTAGGTACGACGATTGTAAGTGAAATAAGTCACAGAGAAAGACACTTATCGTAACATATCACTTATAGAGGGAATGTAAAATCCGCTACACTTGAACTGAATTACAAAACAGAACAGCGTCACACGTTTAGAAAACACACTATGGCTGCTTAACGGGAAAGGTGAGGTGGGGTGATGCATAAAACAAGGGTATCAAATTAGCTCAGATACTGTTCCATAAACCCAATATGTAACAGACAAGACCTACTCCTTGCTCAGTGAACTGGACTCAATACCCCCTGTTCACCGCCCAAGAATATATCTGACTAGTAAGACTCTTAAAACCAATGTATTGATATCTCTCTGTAAGTGAGTCAAGTGGGTGTAAATCGGCATAAACACAGCAGTGAAAAGCAGCTAAACCCCATTATAAAAGTCAATTACTTTTAAAAACCCGTGAAACAAAGACAGTGAAACAGAGAGAAATTCATACAGAATTCGTTCAGGGGCTGGGATGCCACCTTTATTGACCATCTCTAGACCCACAGCTGATTGAGACATAAGGGTGGACACTCCTCGGGCTGAGAGGTTTGGTGAGGTTGGGTTAGCAAACGCAGACCCTTTAAAGTAATACTGCGTGGTACCCATCCCATGGGTCCAAAATCTCCAGGTTCAAGGGCATCTTCCTACATCGAAAACATGCATGAGAAACCCAGAAGACGGTACACCGTGTGATCGGGAAAGGTTTCTAAAACGCACCTCATTTCTCATCTCCTTGTGCTCGGGCTCGCCATTACAGCCACTTTACTAGCAATCTCCCTCCTTGGAGAATCAGCACCTTTAACCTCCTGTTCCGAACAGGTTGCAATTTGTCCTGAGGATGAACGGGAAGAGGGGGAACCAATGAGAGACTAGGTCTAGGTGTGGGGACAGGCACAGGTCACTCTATTTTCCCATCAGGAAGAAGGATTAACCACAGGCTCAGCCTGCCGCCCGGAAGCAGAACAGCGCCTGAAGCAATCCTGTGCTTTTGCGGCCAGCTCCCAAAAAAGCGAGTTGAAAAATGGAGCTCAGGGGCACTGCAATTCACAAACCTGCAGAGTTATAAATGGTAACTCTCGTCCACAAATATATTGAGGGAAGGCAACGAAGAGGATTTGAAAGCATAGCAGAATTGCAGGAAACTGATTTCAGGAGGTAGAGTCGAATCGCCTTTAAAGCACAGGAAAAGCGGCAAAACCTCGACAATGATGCCCTTGGCCAAAAAGGGCGTATGCGTTTTTTCCTGAATATATTCAGGAAAAAACGCATACGCCCTTTTTGGCCAACCAAGCAACCTGGAAAGGCAAATCAGCGCTACAAAGAAGTCTCGCTTCCCATCGGTCAAAAGGGCCATGCTGAATAAAGTGTCAAAACCAGAAATGCAGGACAGGCCATGGAGAAACGGGAGCCTTGCTACGCTGATTGGCGTGATGTAAATTGCCAACAGCCACTCTGGAGAAGTGTACGGTGTGTCCTGAAACCTCTAAAAAACTCAGCTTAGAGAGCATAAGACACTTCCACTCATGGGCGTATAAATTGGGAAAACTAAAAATCAGCAAGACACAGGCACCCCAAAGTTTAGGGCTGCTCTGTTGACAAGAACCTCCACTTCGTTACACCTTAAATATCCCAGGAAAGAGAAAAATGGATAAGGAAGTTGTGGTCCTTATGTACAATGGCATATCACTCAGCCATGAAATTAACGTCATAAGGCTAGTAGCAGCATGATGAGAGGATTTAGGTACGACGATTCTAAGTGAAATAAGTCACACAGAAAAAGACACTTATCATAAGATATCACTTAGAGAGGGAATGTAAAAACCGCTACACTTGAACTGAATTACAAAACAGAACAGCGTCACACGTTTAGAAGACACACTATGGCTGCTTAACGGGAAAGGTGAGGTGGGTGATGCATAAAACAAGGGTTTCAAATTAGCTCAGATACCGTTCCATAAACCCAATATGTAATAGACAAGACCTATTCCTTGCTCAGTGAACTGGACTCAACACCCCCTGTTCACCGCCCAAGAATATATCTGACTAGTAAGAATCTTAAAACCAATGTATTGATATCCCTCTCTAAGTGAGTCAAGTGGGTGTAAACCGGAATAAACACAGCAGTGAAAAGCAGCTAAACCCCATTATAAAAATCAATTACTTTTAAAAACCCGTGAAACAAAGACAGTGAAATAGAGAGAAATTCTTACAAAATTCGTTCAGGGGCTGTGATGCCACCTGGATTGACCATCTCTAGACCCACAGCTGATTGAGACATAAGGGTGGACACTCTTCGGGCTGAGAGGTTTGGTGAGGTTGGGTGAGCAAACGCAGACCCTTTAAAGTAGTACTGCGTGGTATCCATCCCATGGGTCCAAAATCTCCAGGTTCAAGGGCATCTTCCTACATCGAAAACATGCATGAGAAACCCAGAAGATGGTACACCGTGTGATCGGGAAAGGTTTCTAAAACGCACCTCATTTCTCATCTCCTTGTGCTCGGGTTGGCCATTACAGCCGCTTTACTAGCAATCTCCCTCCTTTGAGAATCAGCACTTTTAACCTCCTGTTCCGTACAGGTTGCAATTTGTCCTGAGGATGAACGGGAAGAGGGGGAACCAATGAGAGACAAGGTCTAGGTGTGGGGACAGGCACAGGTCACTCTATTTTCCCATCAGGAAGAAGAATTAACCACAGGCTCAGCCTGCCGCCCGGAACCACAATAGGGCCTGAAGCAATCCTGCGCTTTTGCGGCCAGCTCCCAAGAAAGCGAGTTGAAAAATGGAGCTCAGGGGCACTGCAATTCACAAACCTGCAGAGTTAGAAATGATAACTCTCGTCCACAAATATATTGAGGGAAGGCAACGAAGAGGATTTGAAAGCAAGGCAGAATTGCAGGAAACAGATTTCAGGAGGTAGATTCGAATCGCCTTTAAAGCACAGGAAAAGCGGCAAAACCTCGACCATGATGCCCTTGGCCAAAAAGGGCGTATGCGTTTTTTCCTGAATATATTCAGGAAAAAACGCATACGCCCTTTTTGGCCAACCAAGCAACCTGGAAAGGCAAATCAGCGCTACAAAGAAGTCTCGCTTCCCATCGGTCAAAAGGGCCATGCTGAATAAAGTGTCAAAACCAGAAATGCAGGACAGGCCATGGAGAAACGGGAGCCTTGCTACGCTGATGGGCGGGATGTAAATTGCCAACAGCCACTCTGGAGAAGTGTACGGTGTGTCCTGAAACATCTAAAAAACTCAGCTTAGAGAGCATAGGGCACTTCCACTCATGGGCGTATAAATTGGGAAAACTAAAAATCAGCAAGACACAGGCACCCCAAAGTTTAGGGCTGCTCTGTTGACAAGAACCTCCACTTCGTTACACCTTAAATATCCCAGGAAAGAGAAAAATGGATAAAGAAGTTGTGGTCCATATGTATAATGGCATATCACTCAGCAATGAAATCAACATCATAAGGCTAGTAGCAGCATGATGAGAAGATTTAGGTACGACGATTCTAAGTGAAATAAGTCACACAGAAAAAGACACTTATCATAAGATATCACTTAGAGAGGGAATGTAAAAACCGCTACACTTGAACTGAATTACAAAACAGAACAGCGTCACACGTTTAGAAGACACACTATGGCTGCTTAACGGGAAAGGTGAGGTGGGGTGATGCATAAAACAAGGGTTCCAAATGAGCTCAGATACCGTTCCATAAACCCAATATGTAATAGAAAAGACCTACTCCTTGCTCAGTGAACTGGACTCAACACCCCCTGTTCACCGCCCAAGAATATATCTGACTAGTAAGAATCTTAAAACCAATGTATTGATATCCCTCTGTAAGTGAGTCAAGTGGGTGTAAAGCGGCATAAACACAGCAGTGAAAAGCAGCTAAACCCCATTATAAAAATCAATTACTTTTAAAAACCCGTGAAACAAAGACAGTGAAAGAGAGAGAAATTCTTACAAAATTCGTTCAGGGGCTGTGATGCCACCTGGATTGACCATCTCTAGACCCACAGCTTATTGAGACATAAGGGTGGACACTCTTCGGGCTGAGAGGTTTGGTGAGGTTGGGTGAGCAAACGCAGACCCTTTAAAGTAATACTGCGTGGTACCCATCCCATGGGTCCAAAATCTCCAGCTTCAAGGGCATCTTCCTACATCGAAAACATGCATGAGAAACCCAGAAGATGGTACACCGTGTGATCGGGAAAGGTTTCTAAAACGCACCTCATTTCTCATCTCCTTGTGCTCGGGCTCGCCATTCCAGCCGCTTTACTAGCAATCTCCCTCCTTGGAGAATGAGCACCTTTAACCTCCTGTTCTGTACAGGTTGCAAATTTGTCCTGAGGATGAACGGGAAGAGGGGGAACCAATGAGAGACTAGGTCTAGGTGTGGGGACAGGCACAGGTCACTCTATTTTCCCATCAGGAAGAAGAATTAACCACAGGCTCAGCCTGCCGCCCGGAACCACAATAGGGCCTGAAGCAATCCTGCGCTTTTGCGGCCAGCTCCCAAGAAAGCGAGTTGAAAAATGGAGCTCAGGGGCACTGCAATTCACAAACCTGCAGAGTTAGAAATGATAACTCTCGTCCACAAATATATTGAGGGAAGGCAACGAAGAGGATTTGAAAGCAAGGCAGAATTGCAGGAAACAGATTTCAGGAGGTAGAGTCGAATCGCCTTTAAAGCACAGGAAAAGCGGCAAAACCTCGACCATGATGCCCTTGGCCAAAAAGGGCGTATGCGTTTTTTCCTGAATATATTCAGGAAAAAACGCATACGCCCTTTTTGGCCAACCAAGCAACCTGGAAAGGCAAATCAGCGCTACAAAGAAGTCTCGCTTCCCATCGGTCAAAAGGGCCATGCTGAATAAAGTGTCAAAACCAGAAATGCAGGACAGGCCATGGAGAAACGGGAGCCTTGCTACGCTGATGGGCGGGATTTAAATTGCCAACAGCCACTCTGGAGAAGTGTACGGTGTGTCCTGAAACATCTAAAACACTCAGCTTAGAGAGCATAGGGCACTTCCACTCATGGGCGTATAAATTGGGAAAACTAAAAATCAGCAAGACACAGGCACCCCAAAGTTTAGGGCTGCTCTGATGACAAGAACCTCCACTTCATTACACCTTAAATATCCCAGGAAAGAGAAAAATGGATAAAGAAGTTGTGGTCCTTATGTACAATGGAATATCACTCAGGCATGAAATCAACATCATAAGGCTAGTAGCAGCATGATGAGAAGATTTAGGTACGACGATTCTAAGTGAAATAAGTCACACAGAAAAAGGCACTTATCATAAGATATCACTTATAGAGGGAATGTAAAAAGCGCTACACTTGAACTGAATTACAAAACAGAACAGCGTCACACGTTTAGAAAACACACTATGGCTGCTTAACGGGAAAGGTGAGGTGGGGTGATGCATAAAACAAGGGTATCAAATTAGCTCAGATACTGTTCCATAAACCCAATATGTAACAGACAAGACCTACTCCTTGCTCAGTGAACTGGACTCGACACCCCCTATTCACCGCCCAAGAATATATCTGACTAGTAAGACTCTTAAAACCAATGTATTGATATCTCTCTGTAAGTGAGTCAAGTGGGTGTAAATCGGCATAAACACAGCAGTGAAAAGCAGCTAAACCCCATTATAAAAGTCAATTACTTTTAAAAACCCGTGAAACAAAGACAGTGAAAGAGAGAGAAATTCATACAGAATTCTTTCAGGGGCTGGGATGCCACCTTTATTGACCATCTCTAGACCCACAGCTGATTGAGACATAAGGGTGGACACTCTTCGGGCTGAGAGGTTTGGTGAGGTTGGGTGAGCAAACGCAGACCCTTTAAAGTAATACTGCGTGGTACCCATCCCATGGGTCCAAAATCTCCAGCTTCAAGGGCATCTTCCTACATCGAAAACATGCATGAGAAACCCAGAAGACGGTAAACCGTGTGATCGGGAAAGGTTTCTAAAACGCACCTCATTTCTCATCTCCTTGTGCTCGGGCTCGCCATTACAGCCACTTTACTAGCAATCTCCCTCCTTGGAGAATCAGCACCTTTAACCTCCTGTTCCGAACAGGTTGCAATTTGTCCTGAGGATGAACGGGAAGAGGGGGAACCAATGAGAGACTAGGTCTAGGTGTGGGGACAGGCACAGGTCACTCTATTTTCCCATCAGGAAGAAGGATTAACCACAGGCTCAGCCTGCCGCCCGGAAGCAGAAGAGGGCCTGAAGCAATCCTGTGCTTTTGCGGCCAGCTCCCAAAAAAGCGAGTTGAAAAATCGAGCTCAGGGGCACTGCAATTCACAAACCTGCAGAGTTAGAAATGATAACTCTCGTCCACAAATATATTGAGGGAAGGCAACGAAGAGGATTTGAAAGCATAGCAGAATTGCAGGAAACAGATTTCAGGAGATAGAGTCGAATCGCCTTTAAAGCACAGGAAAGGCGGCAAAACCTCGACAATGATGCCCTTGGCCAAAAAGGGCGTATGCGTTTTTTCCTGAATATATTCAGGAAAAAACGCATACGCCCTTTTTGGCCAACCAAGCAACCTGGAAAGGCAAATCAGCGCTACAAAGAAGTCTCGCTTCCCATCGGTCAAAAGGGCCATGCTGAATAAAGTGTCAAAACCAGAAATGCAGGACAGGCCATGGAGAAACGGGAGCCTTGCTACGCTGATGGGCGGGATGTAAATTGCCAACAGCCACTCTGGAGAAGTGTACGGTGTGTCCTGAAACATCTAAAAAACTCAGCTTAGAGAGCATAGGGCACTTCCACTCATGGGCGTATAAATTGGGAAAACTAAAAATCAGCAAGACACAGGCACCCCAAAGTTTAGGGCTGCTCTGTTGACAAGAACCTCCACTTCGTTACACCTTAAATATCCCAGGAAAGAGAAAAATGGATAAGGAAGTTGTGGTCCTTATGTACAATGGCATATCACTCAGCCATGAAATTAACGTCATAAGGCTAGTAGCAGCATGATGAGAGGATTTAGGTACGACGATTCTAAGTGAAATAAGTCACACAGAAAAAGACACTTATCATAAGATATCACTTAGAGAGGGAATGTAAAAACCGCTACACTTGAACTGAATTACAAAAAGGAACAGCGTCACACGTTTAGAAGACACATTATGGCTTCTTAACGGGAAAGGTGAGGTGGGGTGATGCATAAAACAAGGGTTTCAAATGAGCTCAGATACCGTTCCATAAACCCAATATGTAATAGACAAGACCTACTCCTTGCTCAGTGAACTGGACTCAACACCCCCTGTTCACCGCCCAAGAATATATCTGACTAGTAAGAATCTTAAAACCAATGTATTGATATCCCTCTGTAAGTGAGTCAAGTGGGTGTAAACCGGCATAAACACAGCAGTGAAAAGCAGCTAAACCCCATTATAAAAATCAATTACTTTTAAAAACCCGTGAAACAAAGACAGTGAAAGAGAGAGAAATTCATACAGAATTCGTTCAGGGGCTGTGATGCCACCTTTATTGACCATCTCTAGACCCACAGCTGATTGAGACATAAGGGTGGACACTCTTGGGGCTGAGAGGTTTGGTGAGGTTGGGTGAGCAAACGCAGACCCTTTAAAGTAGTACTGCGTGGTATCCATCCCATGGGTCCAAAATCTCCAGGTTCAAGGGCATCTTCCTACATCGAAAACATGCATGAGAAACCCAGAAGATGGTACACCGTGTGATCGGGAAAGGTTTCTAAAACGCACCTCATTTCTCATCTCCTTGTGCTCGGGTTGGCCATTCCAGCCCCTTTCCTAGCAATCTCCCTCCTTGGAGAATGAGCACCTTTAACCTCCTGTTCCGTACAGGTTGCAATTTGTCCTGAGGATGAACGGGAAGAGGGGGAACCAATGAGAGACTAGGTCTAGGTGTGGGGACAGGCACAGGTCACTCTATTTTCCCATCAGGAAGAAGAATTAACCACAGGCTCAGCCTGCCGCCCGGAACCACAATAGGGCCTGAAGCAATCCTGCGCTTTTGCGGCCAGCTCCCAAGAAAGCGAGTTGAAAAATGGAGCTCAGGGGCACTGCAATTCACAAACCTGCAGAGTTAGAAATGATAACTCTCGTCCACAAATATATGGAGGGAAGGCAACGAAGAGGATTTGAAAGCAAGGCAGAATTGCAGGAAACAGATTTCAGGAGGTAGATTCAAATCGCCTTTAAAGCACAGGAAAAGCGGCAAAACCTCGACCATGATGCCCTTGGCCAAAAAGGGCGTATGCGTTTTTTCCTGAACATATTCAGGAAAAAACGCATACGCCCTTTTTGGCCAACCAAGCAACCTGGAAAGGCAAATCAGCGCTACAAAGAAGTCTCGCTTCCCATCGGTCAAAAGGCCATGCTGAATAAAGTGTCAAAACCAGAAATGTAGGACAGGCCATGGAGAAACGGGAGCCTTGCTACGCTGATGGGCGGGATGTAAATTGCCAACAGCCACTCTGGAGAAGTGTACGGTGTGTCCTGAAACATCTAAAAAACTCAGATTAGAGAGCATAGGGCACTTCCACTCATGGGCGTATAAATTGGGAAAACTAAAAATCAGCAAGACACAGGCACCCCAAAGTTTAGGGCTGCTCTGTTGACAAGAACCTCCACTTCGTTACACCTTAAATATCCCAGGAAAGAGAAAAATGGATAAAGAAGTTGTGGTCCATATGTATAATGGCATATCACTCAGCAATGAAATCAACATCATAAGGCTAGTAGCAGCATGATGAGAAGATTTAGGTACGACGATTCTAAGTGAAATAAGTCACACAGAAAAAGACACTTATCATAAGATATCACTTAGAGAGGGAATGTAAAAACCGCTACACTTGAACTGAATTACAAAACAGAACAGCGTCACACGTTTAGAAGACACACTATGGCTGCTTAACGGGAAAGGTGAGGTGGGGTGATGCATAAAACAAGGGTTTCAAATGAGCTCAGATACCGTTCCATAAACCCAATATGTAATAGACAAGACCTACTCCTTGCTCAGTGAACTGGACTCAACACCCCCTGTTCACCGCCCAAGAATATATCTGACTAGTAAGAATCTTAAAACCAATGTATTGATATCCCTCTGTAAGTGAGTCAAGTGGGTGTAAACCGGCATAAACACAGCAGTGAAAAGCAGCTAAACCCCATTATAAAAATCAATTACTTTTAAAAACCCGTGAAACAAAGACAGTGAAAGAGAGAGAAATTCTTACAAAATTCGTTCAGGGGATGTGATGCCACCTGGATTGACCATCTCTAGACCCACAGCTGATTGAGACATAAGGGTGGACACTCTTCGGGCTGAGAGGTTTGGTGAGGTTGGGTGAGCAAACGCAGACCCTTTAAAGTAATACTGCGTGGTACCCATCCCATGGGTCCAAAATCTCCAGGTTCAAGGGCATCTTCCTACATCGAAAACATGCATGAGAAACCCAGAAGACGGTACACCGTGTGATCGGGAAAGGTTTCTAAAACGCACCTCATTTCTCATCTCCTTGTGCTCGGGCTCGCCATTCCAGCCGCTTTCCTAGCAATCTCCCTCCTTGGAGAATGAGCAACTTTAACCTCCTGTTCTGTACAGGTTGCAAATTTGTCCTGAGGATGAACGGGAAGAGGGGGAACCAATGAGAGACTAGGTCTAGGTGTGGGGACAGGCACAGGTCACTCTATTTTCTCATCAGGAAGAAGAATTAACCACAGGCTCAGCCTGCCGCCCGGAACCACAATAGGGCCTGAAGCAATCCTGCGCTTTTGCGGCCAGCTCCCAAGAAAGCGAGTTGAAAAATGGAGCTCAGGGGCACTGCAATTCACAAACCTGCAGAGTTAGAAATGATAACTCTCGTCCACAAATATATTGAGGGAAGGCAACGAAGAGGATTTGAAAGCATAGCAGAATTGCAGGAAACAGATTTCAGGAGGTAGAGTCGAATCGCCTTTAAAGCACAGGAAAGGCGGCAAAACCTCGACAATGATGCCCTTGGCCAAAAAGGGCGTATGCGTTTTTTCCTGAATATATTCAGGAAAAAACGCATACGCCCTTTTTGGCCAACCAAGCAACCTGGAAAGGCAAATCAGCGCTACAAAGAAGTCTCGCTTCCCATCGGTCAAAAGGGCCATGCTGAATAAAGTGTCAAAACCAGAAATGCAGGACAGGCCATGGAGAAACGGGAGCCTTGCTACGCTGATGGGCGGGATGTAAATTGCCAACAGCCACTCTGGAGAAGTGTACGGTGTGTCCTGAAACATCTAAAAAACTCAGCTTAGAGAGCATAGGGCACTTCCACTCATGGGCGTATAAATTGGGAAAACTAAAAATCAGCAAGACACAGGCACCCCAAAGTTTAGGGCTGCTCTGTTGACAAGAACCTCCACTTCGTTACACCCTAAATATCCCAGGAAAGAGAAAAATGGGTAAGGAAGTTGTGGTCCTTATGTACAATGGCATATCACTCAGCCATGAAATTAACGTCATAAGGCTAGTAGCAGCATGATGAGAGGATTTAGGTACGACGATTCTAAGTGAAATAAGTCACACAGAAAAAGACACTTATCATAAGATATCACTTAGAGAGGGAATGTAAAAACCGCTACACTTGAACTGAATTACAAAACAGAACAGCGTCACACGTTTAGAAGACACACTATGGCTGCTTAACGGGAAAGGTGAGGTGGGTGATGCATAAAACAAGGGTTTCAAATTAGCTCAGATACCGTTCCATAAACCCAATATGTAATAGACAAGACCTACTCCTTGCTCAGTGAACTGGACTCAACACCCCCTGTTCACCGCCCAAGAATATATCTGACTAGTAAGAATCTTAAAATCAATGTATTGATATCCCTCTGTAAGTGAGTCAAGTGGGTGTAAACCGGCATAAACACAGCAGTGAAAAGCAGCTAAACCCCATTATAAAAATCAATTACTTTTAAAAACCCGTGAAACAAAGACAGTGAAAGAGAGAGAAATTCTTACAAAATTCGTTCAGGGGCTGTGATGCCACCTGGATTGACCATCTCTAGACCCACAGCTGATTGAGACATAAGGGTGGACACTCTTCGGGCTGAGAGGTTTGGTGAGGTTGGGTGAGCAAACGCAGACCCTTTAAAGTAATACTGCGTGGTACCCATCCCATGGGTCCAAAATCTCCAGGTTCAAGGGCATCTTCCTACATCGAAAACATGCATGAGAAACCCAGAAGACGGTACACCGTGTGATCGGGAAAGGTTTCTAAAACGCACCTCATTTCTCATCTCCTTGTGCTCGGGCTCGCCATTACAGCCACTTTACTAGCAATCTCCCTCCTTGGAGAATCAGCACCTTTAACCTCCTGTTCCGAACAGGTTGCAATTTGTCCTGAGGATGAACGGGAAGAGGGGGAACCAATGAGAGACTAGGTCTAGGTGTGGGGACAGGCACAGGTCACTCTATTTTCCCATCAGGAAGAAGGATTAACCACAGGCTCAGCCTGCCGCCCGGAAGCAGAAGAGGGCCTGAAGCAATCCTGCGCTTTTGCGGCCAGCTCCCAAGAAAGCGAGTTGAAAAATGGAGCTCAGGGGCACTGCAATTCACAAACCTGCAGAGTTAGAAATGATAACTCTCGTCCACAAATATATTGAGGGAAGGCAACGAAGAGGATTTGAAAGCAAGGCAGAATTGCAGGAAACAGATTTCAGGAGGTAGATTCGAATCGCCTTTAAAGCACAGGAAAAGCGGCAAAACCTCGACCATGATGCCCTTGGCCAAAAAGGGCGTATGCGTTTTTTCCTGAATATATTCAGGAAAAAACGCATACGCCCTTTTTGGCCAACCAAGCAACCTGGAAAGGCAAATCAGCGCTACAAAGAAGTCTCGCTTCCCATCGGTCAAAAGGGCCATGCTGAATAAAGTGTCAAAACCAGAAATGCAGGACAGGCCATGGAGAAACGGGAGCCTTGCTACGCTGATGGGCGGGATTTAAATTGCCAACAGCCACTCTGGAGAAGTGTACGGTGTGTCCTGAAACATCTAAAACACTCAGCTTAGAGAGCATAGGGCACTTCCACTCATGGGCGTATAAATTGGGAAAACTAAAAATCAGCAAGACACAGGCACCCCAAAGTTTAGGGCTGCTCTGATGACAAGAACCTCCACTTCATTACACCTTAAATATCCCAGGAAAGAGAAAAATGGATAAAGAAGTTGTGGTCCTTATGTACAATGGAATATCACTCAGGCATGAAATCAACATCATAAGGCTAGTAGCAGCATGATGAGAAGATTTAGGTACGACGATTCTAAGTGAAATAAGTCACACAGAAAAAGGCACTTATCATAAGATATCACTTATAGAGGGAATGTAAAAAGCGCTACACTTGAACTGAATTACAAAACAGAACAGCGTCACACGTTTAGAAAACACACTATGGCTGCTTAACGGGAAAGGTGAGGTGGGGTGATGCATAAAACAAGGGTATCAAATTAGCTCAGATACTGTTCCATAAACCCAATATGTAACAGACAAGACCTACTCCTTGCTCAGTGAACTGGACTCGACACCCCCTATTCACCGCCCAAGAATATATCTGACTAGTAAGACTCTTAAAACCAATGTATTGATATCTCTCTGTAAGTGAGTCAAGTGGGTGTAAATCGGCATAAACACAGCAGTGAAAAGCAGCTAAACCCCATTATAAAAGTCAATTACTTTTAAAAACCCGTGAAACAAAGACAGTGAAAGAGAGAGAAATTCATACAGAATTCTTTCAGGGGCTGGGATGCCACCTTTATTGACCATCTCTAGACCCACAGCTGATTGAGACATAAGGGTGGACACTCTTCGGGCTGAGAGGTTTGGTGAGGTTGGGTGAGCAAACGCAGACCCTTTAAAGTAATACTGCGTGGTACCCATCCCATGGGTCCAAAATCTCCAGCTTCAAGGGCATCTTCCTACATCGAAAACATGCATGAGAAACCCAGAAGACGGTAAACCGTGTGATCGGGAAAGGTTTCTAAAACGCACCTCATTTCTCATCTCCTTGTGCTCGGGCTCGCCATTACAGCCACTTTACTAGCAATCTCCCTCCTTGGAGAATCAGCACCTTTAACCTCCTGTTCCGAACAGGTTGCAATTTGTCCTGAGGATGAACGGGAAGAGGGGGAACCAATGAGAGACTAGGTCTAGGTGTGGGGACAGGCACAGGTCACTCTATTTTCCCATCAGGAAGAAGGATTAACCACAGGCTCAGCCTGCCGCCCGGAAGCAGAAGAGGGCCTGAAGCAATCCAGTACTTTTGCGGCCAGCTCCCAAAAAAGCGAGTTGAAAAATCGAGCTCAGGGGCACTGCAATTCACAAACCTGCAGAGTTAGAAATGATAACTCTCGTCCACAAATATATTGAGGGAAGGCAACGAAGAGGATTTGAAAGCATAGCAGAATTGCAGGAAACAGATTTCAGGAGGTAGAGTCGAATCGCCTTTAAAGCACAGGAAAGGCGGCAAAACCTCGACAATGATGCCCTTGGCCAAAAAGGGCGTATGCGTTTTTTCCTGAATATATTCAGGAAAAAACGCATACGCCCTTTTTGGCCAACCAAGCAACCTGGAAAGGCAAATCAGCGCTACAAAGAAGTCTCGCTTCCCATCGGTCAAAAGGGCCATGCTGAATAAAGTGTCAAAACCAGAAATGCAGGACAGGCCATGGAGAAACGGGAGCCTTGCTACGCTGATGGGCGGGATGTAAATTGCCAACAGCCACTCTGGAGAAGTGTACGGTGTGTCCTGAAACATCTAAAAAACTCAGCTTAGAGAGCATAGGGCACTTCCACTCATGGGCGTATAAATTGGGAAAACTAAAAATCAGCAAGACACAGGCACCCCAAAGTTTAGGGCTGCTCTGTTGACAAGAACCTCCACTTCGTTACACCTTAAATATCCCAGGAAAGAGAAAAATGGATAAGGAAGTTGTGGTCCTTATGTACAATGGCATATCACTCAGCCATGAAATTAACGTCATAAGGCTAGTAGCAGCATGATGAGAGGATTTAGGTACGACGATTCTAAGTGAAATAAGTCACACAGAAAAAGACACTTATCATAAGATATCACTTAGAGAGGGAATGTAAAAACCGCTACACTTGAACTGAATTACAAAAAGGAACAGCGTCACACGTTTAGAAGACACATTATGGCTTCTTAACGGGAAAGGTGAGGTGGGGTGATGCATAAAACAAGGGTTTCAAATGAGCTCAGATACCGTTCCATAAACCCAATATGTAATAGACAAGACCTACTCCTTGCTCAGTGAACTGGACTCAACACCCCCTGTTCACCGCCCAAGAATATATCTGACTAGTAAGAATCTTAAAACCAATGTATTGATATCCCTCTGTAAGTGAGTCAAGTGGGTGTAAACCGGCATAAACACAGCAGTGAAAAGCAGCTAAACCCCATTATAAAAATCAATTACTTTTAAAAACCCGTGAAACAAAGACAGTGAAAGAGAGAGAAATTCATACAGAATTCGTTCAGGGGCTGGGATGCCACCTTTATTGACCATCTCTAGACCCACAGCTGATTGAGACATAAGGGTGGACACTCTTCGGGCTGAGAGGTTTGGTGAGGTTGGGTGAGCAAACGCAGACCCTTTAAAGTAATACTGCGTGGTACCCATCCCATGGGTCCAAAATCTCCAGGTTCAAGGGCATCTTCCTACATCGAAAACATGCATGAGAAACCCAGAAGATGGTACACCGTGTGATCGGGAAAGGTTTCTAAAACGCACCTCATTTCTCATCTCCTTGTGCTCGGGCTCGCCATTCCAGCCGCTTTCCTAGCAATCTCCCTCCTTGGAGAATGAGCACCTTTAACCTCCTGTTCTGTACAGGTTGCAAATTTGTCCTGAGGATGAACGGGAAGAGGGGGAACCAATGAGAGACTAGGTCTAGGTGTGGGGACAGGCACAGGTCACTCTATTTTCCCATCAGGAAGAAGAATTAACCACAGGCTCAGCCTGCCGCCCGGAACCACAATAGGGCCTGAAGCAATCCTGCGCTTTTGCGGCCAGCTCCCAAGAAAGCGAGTTGAAAAATGGAGCTCAGGGGCACTGCAATTCACAAACCTGCAGAGTTAGAAATGATAACTCTCGTCCACAAATATATTGAGGGAAGGCAACAAAGAGGATTTGAAAGCATAGCAGAATTGCAGGAAACAGATTTCAGGAGGTAGAGTCGAATCGCCTTTAAAGCACAGGAAAAGCGGCAAAACCTCGACCATGATGCCCTTGGCCAAAAAGGGCGTATGCGTTTTTTCCTGAATATATTCAGGAAAAAACGCATACGCCCTTTTTGGCCAACCAAGCAACCTGGAAAGGCAAATCAGCGCTACAAAGAAGTCTCGCTTCCCATCGGTCAAAAGGGCCATGCTGAATAAAGTGTCAAAACCAGAAATGCAGGACAGGCCATGGAGAAACGGGAGCCTTGCTACGCTGATGGGCGGGATGTAAATTGCCAACAGCCACTCTGGAGAAGAGTACGGGGTGTCCTGAAACATCTAAAAAACTCAGCTTAGAGAGCATAGGGCACTTCCACTCATGGGCGTATAAATTGGGAAAACTAAAAATCAGCAAGACACAGGCACCCCAAAGTTTAGGGCTGCTCTGTTGACAAGAACCTCCACTTCGTTACACCTTAAATATCCCAGGAAAGAGAAAAATGGGTAAGGAAGTTGTGGTCCTTATGTACAATGGCATATCACTCAGCCATGAAATTAACGTCATAAGGCTAGTAGCAGCATGATGAGAGGATTTAGGTACGACGATTCTAAGTGAAATAAGTCACACAGAAAAAGACACTTATCATAAGATATCACTTAGAGAGGGAATGTAAAAACCGCTACACTTGAACTGAATTACAAAACAGAACAGCGTCACACGTTTAGAAGACACACTATGGCTGCTTAACGGGAAAGGTGAGGTCGGGTGATGCATAAAACAAGGGTTTCAAATGAGCTCAGATACCGTTCCATAAACCCAATATGTAATAGACAAGACCTACTCCTTGCTCAGTGAACTGGATTCAACACCCCCTGTTCACCGCCCAAGAATATATCTGACTAGTAAGAATCTTAAAACCAATGTATTGATATCCCTCTGTAACTGAGTCAAGTGGGTGTAAACCTGCATAAACACAGCAGTGAAAAGCAGCTAAACCCCATTATAAAAATCAATTACTTTTAAAAACCCGTGAAACAAAGACAGTGAAATAGAGAGAAATTCTTACAAAATTCGTTCAGGGGCTGTGATGCCACCTGGATTGACCATCTCTAGACCCACAGCTGATTGAGACATAAGGGTGGACACTCTTGGGGCTGAGAGGTTTGGTGAGGTTGGGTGAGCAAACGCAGACCCTTTAAAGTAGTACTGCGTGGTATCCATCCCATGGGTCCAAAATCTCCAGGTTCAAGGGCATCTTCCTACATCGAAAACATGCATGAGAAACCCAGAAGATGGTACACCGTGTGATCGGGAAAGGTTTCTAAAACGCACCTCATTTCTCATCTCCTTGTGCTCGGGTTGGCCATTACAGCCGCTTTACTAGCAATCTCCCTCCTTTGAGAATCAGCACTTTTAACCTCCTGTTCCGTACAGGTTGCAATTTGTCCTGAGGATGAACGGGAAGAGGGGGAACCAATGAGAGACTAGGTCTAGGTGTGGGGACAGGCACAGGTCACTCTATTTTCCCATCAGGAAGAAGAATTAACCACAGGCTCAGCCTGCCGCCCGGAACCACAATAGGGCCTGAAGCAATCCTGCGCTTTTGCGGCCAGCTCCCAAGAAAGCGAGTTGAAAAATGGAGCTCAGGGGCACTGCAATTCACAAACCTGCAGAGTTAGAAATGATAACTCTCGTCCACAAATATATGGAGGGAAGGCAACGAAGAGGATTTGAAAGCAAGGCAGAATTGCAGGAAACAGATTTCAGGAGGTAGATTCAAATCGCCTTTAAAGCACAGGAAAAGCGGCAAAACCTCGACCATGATGCCCTTGGCCAAAAAGGGCGTATGCGTTTTTTCCTGAACATATTCAGGAAAAAACGCATACGCCCTTTTTGGCCAACCAAGCAACCTGGAAAGGCAAATCAGCGCTACAAAGAAGTCTCGCTTCCCATCGGTCAAAAGGCCATGCTGAATAAAGTGTCAAAACCAGAAATGTAGGACAGGCCATGGAGAAACGGGAGCCTTGCTACGCTGATGGGCGGGATGTAAATTGCCAACAGCCACTCTGGAGAAGTGTACGGTGTGTCCTGAAACATCTAAAAAACTCAGATTAGAGAGCATAGGGCACTTCCACTCATGGGCGTATAAATTGGGAAAACTAAAAATCAGCAAGACACAGGCACCCCAAAGTTTAGGGCTGCTCTGTTGACAAGAACCTCCACTTCGTTACACCTTAAATATCCCAGGAAAGAGAAAAATGGATAAAGAAGTTGTGGTCCATATGTATAATGGCATATCACTCAGCAATGAAATCAACATCATAAGGCTAGTAGCAGCATGATGAGAAGATTTAGGTACGACGATTCTAAGTGAAATAAGTCACACAGAAAAAGACACTTATCATAAGATATCACTTAGAGAGGGAATGTAAAAACCGCTACACTTGAACTGAATTACAAAACAGAACAGCGTCACACGTTTAGAAGACACACTATGGCTGCTTAACGGGAAAGGTGAGGTGGGGTGATGCATAAAACAAGGGTTTCAAATGAGCTCAGATACCGTTCCATAAACCCAATATGTAATAGACAAGACCTACTCCTTGCTCAGTGAACTGGACTCAACACCCCCTGTTCACCGCCCAAGAATATATCTGACTAGTAAGAATCTTAAAACCAATGTATTGATATCCCTCTGTAACTGAGTCAAGTGGGTGTAAACCTGCATAAACACAGCAGTGAAAAGCAGCTAAACCCCATTATAAAAATCAATTACTTTTAAAAACCCGTGAAACAAAGACAGTGAAAGAGAGAGAAATTCTTACAAAATTCGTTCAGGGGCTGTGATGCCACCTGGATTGACCATCTCTAGACCCACAGCTGATTGAGACATAAGGGTGGACACTCTTGGGGCTGAGAGGTTTGGTGAGGTTGGGTGAGCAAACGCAGACCCTTTAAAGTAGTACTGCGTGGTATCCATCCCATGGGTCCAAAATCTCCAGGTTCAAGGGCATCTTCCTACATCGAAAACATGCATGAGAAACCCAGAAGATGGTACACCGTGTGATCGGGAAAGGTTTCTAAAACGCACCTCATTTCTCATCTCCTTGTGCTCGGGTTGGCCATTACAGCCGCTTTACTAGCAATCTCCCTCCTTTGAGAATCAGCACTTTTAACCTCCTGTTCCGTACAGGTTGCAATTTGTCCTGAGGATGAACGGGAAGAGGGGGAACCAATGAGAGACTAGGTCTAGGTGTGGGGACAGGCACAGGTCACTCTATTTTCCCATCAGGAAGAAGAATTAACCACAGGCTCAGCCTGCCGCCCGGAACCACAATAGGGCCTGAAGCAATCCTGCGCTTTTGCGGCCAGCTCCCAAGAAAGCGAGTTGAAAAATGGAGCTCAGGGGCACTGCAATTCACAAACCTGCAGAGTTAGAAATGATAACTCTCGTCCACAAATATATGGAGGGAAGGCAACGAAGAGGATTTGAAAGCAAGGCAGAATTGCAGGAAACAGATTTCAGGAGGTAGATTCAAATCGCCTTTAAAGCACAGGAAAAGCGGCAAAACCTCGACCATGATGCCCTTGGCCAAAAAGGGCGTATGCGTTTTTTCCTGAACATATTCAGGAAAAAACGCATACGCCCTTTTTGGCCAACCAAGCAACCTGGAAAGGCAAATCAGCGCTACAAAGAAGTCTCGCTTCCCATCGGTCAAAAGGCCATGCTGAATAAAGTGTCAAAACCAGAAATGTAGGACAGGCCATGGAGAAACGGGAGCCTTGCTACGCTGATGGGCGGGATGTAAATTGCCAACAGCCACTCTGGAGAAGTGTACGGTGTGTCCTGAAACATCTAAAAAACTCAGATTAGAGAGCATAGGGCACTTCCACTCATGGGCGTATAAATTGGGAAAACTAAAAATCAGCAAGACACAGGCACCCCAAAGTTTAGGGCTGCTCTGTTGACAAGAACCTCCACTTCGTTACACCTTAAATATCCCAGGAAAGAGAAAAATGGATAAAGAAGTTGTGGTCCATATGTATAATGGCATATCACTCAGCAATGAAATCAACATCATAAGGCTAGTAGCAGCATGATGAGAGGATTTAGGTACGACGATTCTAAGTGAAATAAGTCACACAGAAAAAGACACTTATCATAAGATATCACTTAGAGAGGGAATGTAAAAACCGCTACACTTGAACTGAATTACAAAACAGAACAGCGTCACACGTTTAGAAGACACACTATGGCTGCTTAACGGGAAAGGTGAGGTGGGTGATGCATAAAACAAGGGTTTCAAATTAGCTCAGATACCGTTCCATAAACCCAATATGTAATAGACAAGACCTACTCCTTGCTCAGTGAACTGGACTCAACACCCCCTGTTCACCGCCCAAGAATATATCTGACTAGTAAGAATCTTAAAATCAATGTATTGATATCCCTCTGTAAGTGAGTCAAGTGGGTGTAAACCGGCATAAACACAGCAGTGAAAAGCAGCTAAACCCCATTATAAAAATCAATTACTTTTAAAAACCCGTGAAACAAAGACAGTGAAAGAGAGAGAAATTCTTACAAAATTCGTTCAGGGGCTGTGATGCCACCTGGATTGACCATCTCTAGACCCACAGCTGATTGAGACATAAGGGTGGACACTCTTCGGGCTGAGAGGTTTGGTGAGGTTGGGTGAGCAAACGCAGACCCTTTAAAGTAATACTGCGTGGTACCCATCCCATGGGTCCAAAATCTCCAGCTTCAAGGGCATCTTCCTACATCGAAAACATGCATGAGAAACCCAGAAGACGGTAAACCGTGTGATCGGGAAAGGTTTCTAAAACGCACCTCATTTCTCATCTCCTTGTGCTCGGGCTCGCCATTACAGCCACTTTACTAGCAATCTCCCTCCTTGGAGAATCAGCACCTTTAACCTCCTGTTCCGAACAGGTTGCAATTTGTCCTGAGGATGAACGGGAAGAGGGGGAACCAATGAGAGACTAGGTCTAGGTGTGGGGACAGGCACAGGTCACTCTATTTTCCCATCAGGAAGAAGGATTAACCACAGGCTCAGCCTGCCGCCCGGAAGCAGAAGAGGGCCTGAAGCAATCCTGTGCTTTTGCGGCCAGCTCCCAAAAAAGCGAGTTGAAAAATCGAGCTCAGGGGCACTGCAATTCACAAACCTGCAGAGTTAGAAATGATAACTCTCGTCCACAAATATATTGAGGGAAGGCAACGAAGAGGATTTGAAAGCATAGCAGAATTGCAGGAAACAGATTTCAGGAGATAGAGTCGAATCGCCTTTAAAGCACAGGAAAGGCGGCAAAACCTCGACAATGATGCCCTTGGCCAAAAAGGGCGTATGCGTTTTTTCCTGAATATATTCAGGAAAAAACGCATACGCCCTTTTTGGCCAACCAAGCAACCTGGAAAGGCAAATCAGCGCTACAAAGAAGTCTCGCTTCCCATCGGTCAAAAGGGCCATGCTGAATAAAGTGTCAAAACCAGAAATGCAGGACAGGCCATGGAGAAACGGGAGCCTTGCTACGCTGATGGGCGGGATGTAAATTGCCAACAGCCACTCTGGAGAAGTGTACGGTGTTTCCTGAAACACCTAAAAAACTCAGCATAGAGAGCATAGGGCACTTCCACTCATGGGCGTATAAATTGGGAAAACTAAAAATCAGCAAGACACAGGCACCCCAAAGTTTAGGGCTGCTCTGTTGACAAGAACCTCCACTTCATTACACCTTAAATATCCCAGGAAAGAGAAAAATGGATAAAGAAGTTGTGGTCCTTATGTACAATGGAATATCACTCAGGCATGAAATCAACGTCATAAGGCTAGTAGCAGCATGATGAGTGGATTTAGGTACGACGATTGTAAGTGAAATAAGTCACAGAGAAAGACACTTATCGTAACATATCACTTATAGAGGGAATGTAAAATCCGCTACACTTGAACTGAATTACAAAACAGAACAGCGTCACACGTTTAGAAAACACACTATGGCTGCTTAACGGGAAAGGTGAGGTGGGGTGATGCATAAAACAAGGGTATCAAATTAGCTCAGATACTGTTCCATAAACCCAATATGTAACAGACAAGACCTACTCCTTGCTCAGTGAACTGGACTCAATACCCCCTGTTCACCGCCCAAGAATATATCTGACTAGTAAGACTCTTAAAACCAATGTATTGATATCTCTCTGTAAGTGAGTCAAGTGGGTGTAAATCGGCATAAACACAGCAGTGAAAAGCAGCTAAACCCCATTATAAAAGTCAATTACTTTTAAAAACCCGTGAAACAAAGACAGTGAAACAGAGAGAAATTCATACAGAATTCGTTCAGGGGCTGGGATGCCACCTTTATTGACCATCTCTAGACCCACAGCTGATTGAGACATAAGGGTGGACACTCCTCGGGCTGAGAGGTTTGGTGAGGTTGGGTTAGCAAACGCAGACCCTTTAAAGTAATACTGCGTGGTACCCATCCCATGGGTCCAAAATCTCCAGGTTCAAGGGCATCTTCCTACATCGAAAACATGCATGAGAAACCCAGAAGACGGTACACCGTGTGATCGGGAAAGGTTTCTAAAACGCACCTCATTTCTCATCTCCTTGTGCTCGGGCTCGCCATTACAGCCACTTTACTAGCAATCTCCCTCCTTGGAGAATCAGCACCTTTAACCTCCTGTTCCGAACAGGTTGCAATTTGTCCTGAGGATGAACGGGAAGAGGGGGAACCAATGAGAGACTAGGTCTAGGTGTGGGGACAGGCACAGGTCACTCTATTTTCCCATCAGGAAGAAGGATTAACCACAGGCTCAGCCTGCCGCCCGGAAGCAGAACAGCGCCTGAAGCAATCCTGTGCTTTTGCGGCCAGCTCCCAAAAAAGCGAGTTGAAAAATGGAGCTCAGGGGCACTGCAATTCACAAACCTGCAGAGTTATAAATGGTAACTCTCGTCCACAAATATATTGAGGGAAGGCAACGAAGAGGATTTGAAAGCATAGCAGAATTGCAGGAAACTGATTTCAGGAGGTAGAGTCGAATCGCCTTTAAAGCACAGGAAAAGCGGCAAAACCTCGACAATGATGCCCTTGGCCAAAAAGGGCGTATGCGTTTTTTCCTGAATATATTCAGGAAAAAACGCATACACCCTTTTTGGCCAACCAAGCAACCTGGAAAGGCAAATCAGCGCTACAAAGAAGTCTCGCTTCCCATCGGTCAAAAGGGCCATGCTGAATAAAGTGTCAAAACCAGAAATGCAGGACAGGCCATGGAGAAACGGGAGCCTTGCTACGCTGATTGGCGTGATGTAAATTGCCAACAGCCACTCTGGAGAAGTGTACGGTGTGTCCTGAAACCTCTAAAAAACTCAGCTTAGAGAGCATAAGACACTTCCACTCATGGGCGTATAAATTGGGAAAACTAAAAATCAGCAAGACACAGGCACCCCAAAGTTTAGGGCTGCTCTGTTGACAAGAACCTCCACTTCGTTACACCTTAAATATCCCAGGAAAGAGAAAAATGGATAAGGAAGTTGTGGTCCTTATGTACAATGGCATATCACTCAGCCATGAAATTAACGTCATAAGGCTAGTAGCAGCATGATGAGAGGATTTAGGTACGACGATTCTAAGTGAAATAAGTCACACAGAAAAAGACACTTATCATAAGATATCACTTAGAGAGGGAATGTAAAAACCGCTACACTTGAACTGAATTACAAAACAGAACAGCGTCACACGTTTAGAAGACACACTATGGCTGCTTAACGGGAAAGGTGAGGTGGGTGATGCATAAAACAAGGGTTTCAAATTAGCTCAGATACCGTTCCATAAACCCAATATGTAATAGACAAGACCTACTCCTTGCTCAGTGAACTGGACTCAACACCCCCTGTTCACCGCCCAAGAATATATCTGACTAGTAAGAATCTTAAAACCAATGTATTGATATCCCTCTCTAAGTGAGTCAAGTGGGTGTAAACCGGAATAAACACAGCAGTGAAAAGCAGCTAAACCCCATTATAAAAATCAATTACTTTTAAAAACCCGTGAAACAAAGACAGTGAAAGAGAGAGAAATTCTTACAGAATTCGTTCAGGGGCTGGGATGCCACCTTTATTGACCATCTCTAGACCCACAGCTGATTGAGACATAAGGGTGGACACTCTTCGGGCTGAGAGGTTTGGTGAGGTTGGGTGAGCAAACACAGACCCTTTAAAGTAATACTGCGTGGTACCCATCCCATGGGTCCAAAATCTCCAGGTTCAAGGGCATCTTCCTACATCGAAAACATGCATGAGAAACCCAGAAGATGGTACACCGTGTGATCGGGAAAGGTTTCTAAAACGCACCTCATTTCTCATCTCCTTGTGCTCGGGCTCGCCATTCCAGCCGCTTTACTAGCAATCTCCCTCCTTGGAGAATGAGCACCTTTAACCTCCTGTTCTGTACAGGTTGCAAATTTGTCCTGAGGATGAACGGGAAGAGGGGGAACCAATGAGAGACTAGGTCTAGGTGTGGGGACAGGCACAGGTCACTCTATTTTCTCATCAGGAAGAAGAATTAACCACAGGCTCAGCCTGCCGCCCGGAACCACAATAGGGCCTGAAGCAATCCTGCGCTTTTGCGGCCAGCTCCCAAGAAAGCGAGTTGAAAAATGGAGCTCAGGGGCACTGCAATTCACAAACCTGCAGAGTTAGAAATGATAACTCTCGTCCACAAATATATTGAGGGAAGGCAACGAAGAGGATTTGAAAGCATAGCAGAATTGCAGGAAACAGATTTCAGGAGGTAGAGTCGAATCGCCTTTAAAGCACAGGAAAGGCGGCAAAACTTCGACAATGATGCCCTTGGCCAAAAAGGGCGTATGCGTTTTTTCCTGAATATATTCAGGAAAAAACGCATACGCCCTTTTTGGCCAACCAAGCAACCTGGAAAGGCAAATCAGCGCTACAAAGAAGTCTCGCTTCCCATCGGTCAAAAGGGCCATGCTGAATAAAGTGTCAAAACCAGAAATGCAGGACAGGCCATGGAGAAACGGGAGCCTTGCTACGCTGATGGGCGGGATGTAAATTGCCAACAGCCACTCTGGAGAAGTGTACGGTGTGTCCTGAAACATCTAAAAAACTCAGCTTAGAGAGCATAGGGCACTTCCACTCATGGGCGTATAAATTGGGAAAACTAAAAATCAGCAAGACACAGGCACCCCAAAGTTTAGGGCTGCTCTGTTGACAAGAACCTCCACTTCGTTACACCTTAAATATCCCAGGAAAGAGAAAAATGGGTAAGGAAGTTGTGGTCCTTATGTACAATGGCATATCACTCAGCCATGAAATTAACGTCATAAGGCTAGTAGCAGCATGATGAGAGGATTTAGGTACGACGATTCTAAGTGAAATAAGTCACACAGAAAAAGACACTTATCATAAGATATCACTTAGAGAGGGAATGTAAAAACCGCTACACTTGAACTGAATTACAAAACAGAACAGCGTCACACGTTTAGAAGACACACTATGGCTGCTTAACGGGAAAGGTGAGGTGGGTGATGCATAAAACAAGGGTTTCAAATTAGCTCAGATACCGTTCCATAAACCCAATATGTAATAGACAAGACCTACTCCTTGCTCAGTGAACTGGACTCAACACCCCCTGTTCACCGCCCAAGAATATATCTGACTAGTAAGAATCTTAAAATCAATGTATTGATATCCCTCTGTAAGTGAGTCAAGTGGGTGTAAACCGGCATAAACACAGCAGTGAAAAGCAGCTAAACCCCATTATAAAAATCAATTACTTTTAAAAACCCGTGAAACAAAGACAGTGAAAGAGAGAGAAATTCTTACAAAATTCGTTCAGGGGCTGTGATGCCACCTGGATTGACCATCTCTAGACCCACAGCTGATTGAGACATAAGGGTGGACACTCTTCGGGCTGAGAGGTTTGGTGAGGTTGGGTGAGCAAACGCAGACCCTTTAAAGTAATACTGCGTGGTACCCATCCCATGGGTCCAAAATCTCCAGGTTCAAGGGCATCTTCCTACATCGAAAACATGCATGAGAAACCCAGAAGACGGTACACCGTGTGATCGGGAAAGGTTTCTAAAACGCACCTCATTTCTCATCTCATGTGCTCGGGCTCGCCATTACAGCCACTTTACTAGCAATCTCCCTCCTTGGAGAATCAGCCCCTTTAACCTTCTGTTCCGAACAGGTTGCAATTTGTCCTGAGGATGAACGGGAAGAGGGGGAACCAATGAGAGACTAGGTCTAGGTGTGGGGACAGGCACAGGTCACTCTATTTTCCCATCAGGAAGAAGGATTAACCACAGGCTCAGCCTGCCGCCCGGAAGCAGAAGAGGGCCTGAAGCAATCCTGTGCTTTTGCGGCCAGCTCCCAAGAAAGCGAGTTGAAAAATGGAGCTCAGGGGCACTGCAATTCACAAACCTGCAGAGTTAGAAATGATAACTCTCGTCCACAAATATATTGAGGGAAGGCAACGAAGAGGATTTGAAAGCAAGGCAAAATTGCAGGAAACAGATTTCAGGAGGTAGATTCGAATCGCCTTTAAAGCACAGGAAAAGCGGCAAAACCTCGACCATGATGCCCTTGGCCAAAGAGGGCGTATGCGTTTTTTCCTGAATATATTCAGGAAAAAACGCATACGCCCTTTTTGGCCAACCAAGCAACCTGGAAAGGCAAATCAGCGCTACAAAGAAGTCTCGCTTCCCATCGGTCAAAAGGGCCATGCTGAATAAAGTGTCAAAACCAGAAATGTAGGACAGGCCATGGAGAAACGGGAGCCTTGCTACGCTGATGGGCGGGATGTAAATTGCCAACAGCCACTCTGGAGAAGTGTACGGTGTGTCCTGAAACATCTAAAAAACTCAGCTTAGAGAGCATAGGGCACTTCCACTCATGGGCGTATAAATTGGGAAAACTAAAAATCAGCAAGACACAGGCACCCCAAAGTTTAGGGCTGCTCTGTTGACAAGAACCTCCACTTCGTTACACCTTAAATATCCCAGGAAAGAGAAAAATGGATAAGGAAGTTGTGGTCCTTATGTACAATGGCATATCACTCAGCCATGAAATTAACGTCATAAGGCTAGTAGCAGCATGATGAGAGGTTTTAGGTACGACGATTCTAAGTGAAATAAGTCACACAGAAAAAGACACTTATCATAATATATCACTTAGAGAGGGAATGTAAAAACCGCTACACTTGAACTGAATTACAAAACAGAACAGCGTCACACGTTTAGAAGACACACTATGGCTGCTTAACGGGAAAGGTGAGGTGGGTGATGCATAAAACAAGGGTTTCAAATTAGCTCAGATACCGTTCCATAAACCCAATATGTAATAGACAAGACCTACTCCTTGCTCAGTGAACTGGACTCAACACCCCCTGTTCACCGCCCAAGAATATATCTGACTAGTAAGAATCTTAAAATCACTATATTGATATCCCTCTGTAAGTGAGTCAAGTGGGTGTAAACCGGCATAAACACAGCAGTGAAAAGCAGCTAAACCCCATTATAAAAATCAATTACTTTTAAAAACCCGTGAAACAAAGACAGTGAAAGAGAGAGAAATTCTTACAAAATTCGTTCAGGGGCTGTGATGCCACCTGGATTGACCATCTCTAGACCCACAGCTGATTGAGACATAAGGGTGGACACTCTTGGGGCTGAGAGGTTTGGTGAGGTTCGGTGAGCAAACACAGACCCTTTAAAGTAATACTGCATGGTATCCATCCCATGGGTCTAAAATCTCCAGGTTCAAGGGCATCTTCCTACATCGAAAACATGCATGAGAAACCCAGAAGATGGTACACCGTGTGATCGGGAAAGGTTTCTAAAACGCACCTCATTTCTCATCTCCTTGTGCTCGGGTTGGCCATTACAGCCGCTTTACTAGAAATCTCCCTCCTTGGAGAATCAGCACCTTTAACCTCCTGTTCCGTACAGGTTGCAATTTGTCCTGAGGATGAACGGGAAGAGGGGGAACCAATGAGAGACTAGGTCTAGGTGTGGGGACAGGCACAGGTCACTCTATTTTCACATCAGGAAGAAGAATTAACCACAGGCTCAGCCTGCCGCCCGGAACCACAATAGGGCCTGAAGCAATCCTGCGCTTTTGCGGCCAGCTCCCAAGAAAGCGAGTTGAAAAATGGAGCTCAGGGGCACTGCAATTCACAAACCTGCAGTGTTATAAAAGATGACTCTCTTCCACAAATATATTGAGGGAAGGCAACAAAGAGGATTTGAAAGCATAGCAGAATTGCAAGAAACTGATTTCAGGAGGTAGATTCGAATCGCCTTAAAAGCACAGGAAAAGCGGCAAAACCTCGACCATGATGCCCTTGGCCAAAAAGGGCGTATGCGTTTTTTCCTGAATATATTCAGGAAAAAAACGCATACGCCCTTTTTGGCCAACCAAGCAACCTGGAAAGGCAAATCAGCGCTACAAAGAAGTCTCGCTTCCCATCGGTCAAAAGGGCCATGCTGAATAAAGTGTCAAAACCAGAAATGCAGGACACGCCATGGAGAAACGGGAGCCTTGCTACGCTGATGGGCGGGATGTAAATTGCCAACAGCCACTCTGGAGAAGTGTACGGTGTGTCCTGAAACACCTAAAAAACTCAGCTTAGAGAGCATAGGGCACTTCCACTCATGGGCGTATAAATTGGGAAAACTAAAAATCAGCAAGACACAGGCACCCCAAAGTTTAGGGCTGCTCTGTTGACAAGAACCTCCACTTCATTACACCTTAAATATCCCAGGAAAGAGAAAAATGGATAAAGAAGTTGTGGTCCTTATGTACAATGGAATATCACTCAGGCATGAAATCAACGTCATAAGGCTAGTAGCAGCATGATGAGAGGATTTAGGTACGACGATTCTAAGTGAAATAAGTCACACAGAAAAAGACACTTATCATAAGATATCACTTAGAGAGGGAATGTAAAAACCGCTACACTTGAACTGAATTACAAAACAGAACAGCGTCACACGTTTAGAAGACACACTATGGCTGCTTAACGGGAAAGGTGAGGTGGTGTGATGCATAAAACAAGGGTTTCAAATGAGCTCAGATACCGTTCCATAAACCCAATATGTAATAGACAAGACCTACTCCTTGCTCAGTGAACTGGACTCAACACCCCCTGTTCACCGCCCAAGAATATATCTGACTAGTAAGACTCTTAAAACCAATGTATTGATATCCCTCTGTAAGTGAGTCAAGTGGGTGTAAAGCGGCATAAACACAGCAGTGAAAAGCAGCTAAACCCCATTATAAAAATCAATTACTTTTAAAAACCCGTGAAACAAATACAGTGAAAGAGAGAGAAATTCATACAGAATTCGTTCAGGGGCTGGGATGCCACCTTTATTGACCATCTCTAGACCCACAGCTGATTGAGTCATAAGGGTGGACACTCTTGGGGCTGAGAGGTTTGGTGAGGTTGGGTGAGCAAACGCAGACCCTTTAAAGTAATACTGCGTGGTATCCATCCCATGGGTCCAAAATTTCCAGGTTCAAGGGCATCTTCCTACATCGAAAACAAGCATGAGAAACCCAGAAGATGGTACACCGTGTGATCGGGAAAGCTTTCTAAAACGCACCTCATTTCTCATCTCCTTGTGCTGGGGTTGGCCATTACAGCCGCTTTACTAGCAATCTCCCTCCTTGGAGAATCAGCCCCTTTAACCTTCTGTTCCGTACAGGTTGCAATTTGTCCTGAGGATAAACGGGAAGAGGGGGAACCAATGAGAGACTAGCTCTTGGTGTTGGGACAGCCACATGTCACTCTATTTTCCCATCAGGAAGAAGGATTAACCACAGGCTCAGCCTGCCGCCCGGGAGCAGAAGAGGGCCTGAAGCAATCCTGTGCTTTTGCGGCCAGCTCCCAAAAAAGCGAGTTGAAAAATGGAACTCAGGGGCACTGCAATTCACAAAACTGCAGAGTTATAAATGGTAACTCTCGTCCACAAATATATTGAGGGAAGGCAACGAAGAGGATTTGAAAGCATAGCAGAATTGCAGGAAACTGATTTCAGGAGGTAGATTCGAATCGCCTTTAAAGCACAGGAAAAGCGGCAAAACCTCGACAATGATGCCCTTGGCCAAAAAGGGCGTATGCGTTTTTTCCTGAATATATTCAGGAAAAAACGCATACGCCCTTTTTGGCCAACCAAGCAACCTGGAAAGGCAAATCAGCGCTACAAAGAAGTCTCGCTTCCCATCGGTCAAAAGGGCCATGCTGAATAAAGTGTCAAAACCAGAAATGCAGGACAGGCCATGGAGAAACGGGAGCCTTGCTACGCTGATGGGCGGGATGTAAATTGCCAACAGCCACTCTGGAGAAGTGTACGGTGTTTCCTGAAACACCTAAAAAACTCAGCATAGAGAGCATAGGGCACTTCCACTCATGGGCGTATAAATTGGGAAAACTAAAAATCAGCAAGACACAGGCACCCCAAAGTTTAGGGCTGCTCTGTTGACAAGAACCTCCACTTCATTACACCTTAAATATCCCAGGAAAGAGAAAAATGGATAAAGAAGTTGTGGTCCTTATGTACAATGGAATATCACTCAGGCATGAAATCAACGTCATAAGGCTAGTAGCAGCATGATGAGTGGATTTAGGTACGACGATTGTAAGTGAAATAAGTCACAGAGAAAGACACTTATCGTAACATATCACTTATAGAGGGAATGTAAAATCCGCTACACTTGAACTGAATTACAAAACAGAACAGCGTCACACGTTTAGAAAACACACTATGGCTGCTTAACGGGAAAGGTGAGGTGGGGTGATGCATAAAACAAGGGTATCAAATTAGCTCAGATACTGTTCCATAAACCCAATATGTAACAGACAAGACCTACTCCTTGCTCAGTGAACTGGACTCAATACCCCCTGTTCACCGCCCAAGAATATATCTGACTAGTAAGACTCTTAAAACCAATGTATTGATATCTCTCTGTAAGTGAGTCAAGTGGGTGTAAATCGGCATAAACACAGCAGTGAAAAGCAGCTAAACCCCATTATAAAAGTCAATTACTTTTAAAAACCCGTGAAACAAAGACAGTGAAACAGAGAGAAATTCATACAGAATTCGTTCAGGGGCTGGGATGCCACCTTTATTGACCATCTCTAGACCCACAGCTGATTGAGACATAAGGGTGGACACTCCTCGGGCTGAGAGGTTTGGTGAGGTTGGGTTAGCAAACGCAGACCCTTTAAAGTAATACTGCGTGGTACCCATCCCATGGGTCCAAAATCTCCAGGTTCAAGGGCATCTTCCTACATCGAAAACATGCATGAGAAACCCAGAAGACGGTACACCGTGTGATCGGGAAAGGTTTCTAAAACGCACCTCATTTCTCATCTCCTTGTGCTCGGGCTCGCCATTACAGCCACTTTACTAGCAATCTCCCTCCTTGGAGAATCAGCACCTTTAACCTCCTGTTCCGAACAGGTTGCAATTTGTCCTGAGGATGAACGGGAAGAGGGGGAACCAATGAGAGACTAGGTCTAGGTGTGGGGACAGGCACAGGTCACTCTATTTTCCCATCAGGAAGAAGGATTAACCACAGGCTCAGCCTGCCGCCCGGAAGCAGAACAGCGCCTGAAGCAATCCTGTGCTTTTGCGGCCAGCTCCCAAAAAAGCGAGTTGAAAAATGGAGCTCAGGGGCACTGCAATTCACAAACCTGCAGAGTTATAAATGGTAACTCTCGTCCACAAATATATTGAGGGAAGGCAACGAAGAGGATTTGAAAGCATAGCAGAATTGCAGGAAACTGATTTCAGGAGGTAGAGTCGAATCGCCTTTAAAGCACAGGAAAAGCGGCAAAACCTCGACAATGATGCCCTTGGCCAAAAAGGGCGTATGCGTTTTTTCCTGAATATATTCAGGAAAAAACGCATACGCCCTTTTTGGCCAACCAAGCAACCTGGAAAGGCAAATCAGCGCTACAAAGAAGTCTCGCTTCCCATCGGTCAAAAGGGCCATGCTGAATAAAGTGTCAAAACCAGAAATGCAGGACAGGCCATGGAGAAACGGGAGCCTTGCTACGCTGATTGGCGTGATGTAAATTGCCAACAGCCACTCTGGAGAAGTGTACGGTGTGTCCTGAAACCTCTAAAAAACTCAGCTTAGAGAGCATAAGACACTTCCACTCATGGGCGTATAAATTGGGAAAACTAAAAATCAGCAAGACACAGGCACCCCAAAGTTTAGGGCTGCTCTGTTGACAAGAACCTCCACTTCGTTACACCTTAAATATCCCAGGAAAGAGAAAAATGGATAAGGAAGTTGTGGTCCTTATGTACAATGGCATATCACTCAGCCATGAAATTAACGTCATAAGGCTAGTAGCAGCATGATGAGAGGATTTAGGTACGACGATTCTAAGTGAAATAAGTCACACAGAAAAAGACACTTATCATAAGATATCACTTAGAGAGGGAATGTAAAAACCGCTACACTTGAACTGAATTACAAAACAGAACAGCGTCACACGTTTAGAAGACACACTATGGCTGCTTAACGGGAAAGGTGAGGTGGGTGATGCATAAAACAAGGGTTTCAAATTAGCTCAGATACCGTTCCATAAACCCAATATGTAATAGACAAGACCTACTCCTTGCTCAGTGAACTGGACTCAACACCCCCTGTTCACCGCCCAAGAATATATCTGACTAGTAAGAATCTTAAAACCAATGTATTGATATCCCTCTCTAAGTGAGTCAAGTGGGTGTAAACCGGAATAAACACAGCAGTGAAAAGCAGCTAAACCCCATTATAAAAATCAATTACTTTTAAAAACCCGTGAAACAAAGACAGTGAAATAGAGAGAAATTCTTACAAAATTCGTTCAGGGGCTGTGATGCCACCTGGATTGACCATCTCTAGACCCACAGCTGATTGAGACATAAGGGTGGACACTCTTCGGGCTGAGAGGTTTGGTGAGGTTGGGTGAGCAAACGCAGACCCTTTAAAGTAGTACTGCGTGGTATCCATCCCATGGGTCCAAAATCTCCAGGTTCAAGGGCATCTTCCTACATCGAAAACATGCATGAGAAACCCAGAAGATGGTACACCGTGTGATCGGGAAAGGTTTCTAAAACGCACCTCATTTCTCATCTCCTTGTGCTCGGGTTGGCCATTACAGCCGCTTTACTAGCAATCTCCCTCCTTTGAGAATCAGCACTTTTAACCTCCTGTTCCGTACAGGTTGCAATTTGTCCTGAGGATGAACGGGAAGAGGGGGAACCAATGAGAGACAAGGTCTAGGTGTGGGGACAGGCACAGGTCACTCTATTTTCCCATCAGGAAGAAGAATTAACCACAGGCTCAGCCTGCCGCCCGGAACCACAATAGGGCCTGAAGCAATCCTGCGCTTTTGCGGCCAGCTCCCAAGAAAGCGAGTTGAAAAATGGAGCTCAGGGGCACTGCAATTCACAAACCTGCAGAGTTAGAAATGATAACTCTCGTCCACAAATATATTGAGGGAAGGCAACGAAGAGGATTTGAAAGCAAGGCAGAATTGCAGGAAACAGATTTCAGGAGGTAGATTCGAATCGCCTTTAAAGCACAGGAAAAGCGGCAAAACCTCGACCATGATGCCCTTGGCCAAAAAGGGCGTATGCGTTTTTTCCTGAATATATTCAGGAAAAAACGCATACGCCCTTTTTGGCCAACCAAGCAACCTGGAAAGGCAAATCAGCGCTACAAAGAAGTCTCGCTTCCCATCGGTCAAAAGGGCCATGCTGAATAAAGTGTCAAAACCAGAAATGCAGGACAGGCCATGGAGAAACGGGAGCCTTGCTACGCTGATGGGCGGGATGTAAATTGCCAACAGCCACTCTGGAGAAGTGTACGGTGTGTCCTGAAACATCTAAAAAACTCAGCTTAGAGAGCATAGGGCACTTCCACTCATGGGCGTATAAATTGGGAAAACTAAAAATCAGCAAGACACAGGCACCCCAAAGTTTAGGGCTGCTCTGTTGACAAGAACCTCCACTTCGTTACACCTTAAATATCCCAGGAAAGAGAAAAATGGATAAAGAAGTTGTGGTCCATATGTATAATGGCATATCACTCAGCAATGAAATCAACATCATAAGGCTAGTAGCAGCATGATGAGAAGATTTAGGTACGACGATTCTAAGTGAAATAAGTCACACAGAAAAAGACACTTATCATAAGATATCACTTAGAGAGGGAATGTAAAAACCGCTACACTTGAACTGAATTACAAAACAGAACAGCGTCACACGTTTAGAAGACACACTATGGCTGCTTAACGGGAAAGGTGAGGTGGGGTGATGCATAAAACAAGGGTTCCAAATGAGCTCAGATACCGTTCCATAAACCCAATATGTAATAGAAAAGACCTACTCCTTGCTCAGTGAACTGGACTCAACACCCCCTGTTCACCGCCCAAGAATATATCTGACTAGTAAGAATCTTAAAACCAATGTATTGATATCCCTCTGTAAGTGAGTCAAGTGGGTGTAAAGCGGCATAAACACAGCAGTGAAAAGCAGCTAAACCCCATTATAAAAATCAATTACTTTTAAAAACCCGTGAAACAAAGACAGTGAAAGAGAGAGAAATTCTTACAAAATTCGTTCAGGGGCTGTGATGCCACCTGGATTGACCATCTCTAGACCCACAGCTTATTGAGACATAAGGGTGGACACTCTTCGGGCTGAGAGGTTTGGTGAGGTTGGGTGAGCAAACGCAGACCCTTTAAAGTAATACTGCGTGGTACCCATCCCATGGGTCCAAAATCTCCAGGTTCAAGGGCATCTTCCTACATCGAAAACATGCATGAGAAACCCAGAAGATGGTACACCGTGTGATCGGGAAAGGTTTCTAAAACGCACCTCATTTCTCATCTCCTTGTGCTCGGGCTCGCCATTCCAGCCGCTTTACTAGCAATCTCCCTCCTTGGAGAATGAGCACCTTTAACCTCCTGTTCCGTACAGGTTGCAAATTTGTCCTGAGGATGAACGGGAAGAGGGGGAACCAATGAGAGACTAGGTCTAGGTGTGGGGACAGGCACAGGTCACTTTATTTTCCCATCAGGAAGAAGAATTAACCACAGGCTCAGCCTGCCGCCCGGAACCACAATAGGGCCTGAAGCAATCCTGCGCTTTTGCGGCCAGCTCCCAAGAAAGCGAGTTGAAAAATGGAGCTCAGGGGCACTGCAATTCACAAACCTGCAGAGTTAGAAATGATAACTCTCGTCCACAAATATATTGAGGGAAGGCAACGAAGAGGATTTGAAAGCAAGGCAGAATTGCAGGAAACAGATTTCATGAGGTAGATTCGAATCGCCTTTAAAGCACAGGAAAAGCGGCAAAACCTCGACCATGATGCCCTTGGCCAAAAAGGGCGTATGCGTTTTTTCCTGAATATATTCAGGAAAAAACGCATACGCCCTTTTTGGCCAACCAAGCAACCTGGAAAGGCAAATCAGCGCTACAAAGAAGTCTCGCTTCCCATCGGTCAAAAGGGCCATGCTGAATAAAGTGTCAAAACCAGAAATGCAGGACAGGCCATGGAGAAACGGGAGCCTTGCTACGCTGATGGGCGGGATTTAAATTGCCAACAGCCACTCTGGAGAAGTGTACGGTGTGTCCTGAAACATCTAAAAAACTCAGCTTAGAGAGCATAGGGCACTTCCACTCATGGGCATATAAATTGGGAAAACTAAAAATCAGCAAGACACAGGCACCCCAAAGTTTAGGGCTGCTCTGATGACAAGAACCTCCACTTCATTACACCTTAAATATCCCAGGAAAGAGAAAAATGGATAAAGAAGTTGTGGTCCTTATGTACAATGGAATATCACTCAGGCATGAAATCAACATCATAAGGCTAGTAGCAGCATGATGAGAAGATTTAGGTACGACGATTCTAAGTGAAATAAGTCACACAGAAAAAGGCACTTATCATAAGATATCACTTATAGAGGGAATGTAAAAACCGCTACACTTGAACTGAATTACAAAACAGAACAGCGTCACACGTTTAGAAAACACGCTATGGCTGCTTAACGGGAAAGGTGAGGTGGGGTGATGCATAACACAAGGGTTTCAAATTAGCTCAGATAGTGTTCCATAAACCCAATATGTAACAGACAAGACCTACTCCTTGCTCAGTGAACTGGATTCAACACCCCCTGTTCACCGCCCAAGAATATATCTGACTAGTAAGACTCTTAAAACCAATGTATTGATATCTCTCTGTAAGTGAGTCAAGTGGGTGTAAAGCGGCATAAACACAGCAGTGAAAAGCAGCTAAACCCCATTATAAAAATCAATTACTTTTAAAAACCCGTGAAACAAAGACAGTGAAAGAGAGAGAAATTCATACAGAATTCGTTCAGGGGCTGGGATGCCACCTTTATTGACCATCTCTAGACCCACAGCTGATTGAGACATAAGGGTGGACACTCTTGGGGCTGAGAGGTTTGGTGAGGTTGGGTGAGCAAACGCAGACCCTTTAAAGTAATACTGCGTGGTACCCATCCCATGGGTCCAAAATCTCCAGCTTCAAGGGCATCTTCCTACATCGAAAACATGCATGAGAAACCCAGAAGATGGTACACCGTGTGATCGGGAAAGGTTTCTAAAACGCACCTCATTTCTCATCTCCTTGTGCTCGGGCTCGCCATTCCAGCCGCTTTACTAGCAATCTCCCTCCTTGGAGAATGAGCACCTTTAACCTCCTGTTCTGTACAGGTTGCAAATTTGTCCTGAGGATGAACGGGAAGAGGGGGAACCAATGAGAGACTAGGTCTAGGTGTGGGGACAGGCACAGGTCACTCTATTTTCCCATCAGGAAGAAGAATTAACCACAGGCTCAGCCTGCCGCCCGGAACCACAATAGGGCCTGAAGCAATCCTGCGCTTTTGCGGCCAGCTCCCAAGAAAGCGAGTTGAAAAATGGAGCTCAGGGGCACTGCAATTCACAAACCTGCAGAGTTAGAAATGATAACTCTCGTCCACAAATATATTGAGGGAAGGCAACGAAGAGGATTTGAAAGCAAGGCAGAATTGCAGGAAACAGATTTCAGGAGGTAGATTCGAATCGCCTTTAAAGCACAGGAAAAGCGGCAAAACCTCGACCATGATGCCCTTGGCCAAAAAGGGCGTATGCGTTTTTTCCTGAATATATTCAGGAAAAAACGCATACGCCCTTTTTGGCCAACCAAGCAACCTGGAAAGGCAAATCAGCGCTACAAAGAAGTCTCGCTTCCCATCGGTCAAAAGGGCCATGCTGAATAAAGTGTCAAAACCAGAAATGCAGGACAGGCCATGGAGAAACGGGAGCCTTGCTACGCTGATGGGCGGGATTTAAATTGCCAACAGCCACTCTGGAGAAGTGTACGGTGTGTCCTGAAACATCTAAAACACTCAGCTTAGAGAGCATAGGGCACTTCCACTCATGGGCGTATAAATTGGGAAAACTAAAAATCAGCAAGACACAGGCACCCCAAAGTTTAGGGCTGCTCTGATGACAAGAACCTCCACTTCATTACACCTTAAATATCCCAGGAAAGAGAAAAATGGATAAAGAAGTTGTGGTCCTTATGTACAATGGAATATCACTCAGGCATGAAATCAACATCATAAGGCTAGTAGCAGCATGATGAGAAGATTTAGGTACGACGATTCTAAGTGAAATAAGTCACACAGAAAAAGGCACTTATCATAAGATATCACTTATAGAGGGAATGTAAAAAGCGCTACACTTGAACTGAATTACAAAACAGAACAGCGTCACACGTTTAGAAAACACACTATGGCTGCTTAACGGGAAAGGTGAGGTGGGGTGATGCATAAAACAAGGGTATCAAATTAGCTCAGATACTGTTCCATAAACCCAATATGTAACAGACAAGACCTACTCCTTGCTCAGTGAACTGGACTCGACACCCCCTATTCACCGCCCAAGAATATATCTGACTAGTAAGACTCTTAAAACCAATGTATTGATATCTCTCTGTAAGTGAGTCAAGTGGGTGTAAATCGGCATAAACACAGCAGTGAAAAGCAGCTAAACCCCATTATAAAAGTCAATTACTTTTAAAAACCCGTGAAACAAAGACAGTGAAAGAGAGAGAAATTCATACAGAATTCTTTCAGGGGCTGGGATGCCACCTTTATTGACCATCTCTAGACCCACAGCTGATTGAGACATAAGGGTGGACACTCTTCGGGCTGAGAGGTTTGGTGAGGTTGGGTGAGCAAACGCAGACCCTTTAAAGTAATACTGCGTGGTACCCATCCCATGGGTCCAAAATCTCCAGCTTCAAGGGCATCTTCCTACATCGAAAACATGCATGAGAAACCCAGAAGACGGTAAACCGTGTGATCGGGAAAGGTTTCTAAAACGCACCTCATTTCTCATCTCCTTGTGCTCGGGCTCGCCATTACAGCCACTTTACTAGCAATCTCCCTCCTTGGAGAATCAGCACCTTTAACCTCCTGTTCCGAACAGGTTGCAATTTGTCCTGAGGATGAACGGGAAGAGGGGGAACCAATGAGAGACTAGGTCTAGGTGTGGGGACAGGCACAGGTCACTCTATTTTCCCATCAGGAAGAAGGATTAACCACAGGCTCAGCCTGCCGCCCGGAAGCAGAAGAGGGCCTGAAGCAATCCTGTGCTTTTGCGGCCAGCTCCCAAGAAAGCGAGTTGAAAAATGGAGCTCAGGGGCACTGCAATTCACAAACCTGCAGAGTTAGAAATGATAACTCTCGTCCACAAATATATTGAGGGAAGGCAACGAAGAGGATTTGAAAGCAAGGCAAAATTGCAGGAAACAGATTTCAGGAGGTAGATTCGAATCGCCTTTAAAGCACAGGAAAAGCGGCAAAACCTCGACCATGATGCCCTTGGCCAAAGAGGGCGTATGCGTTTTTTCCTGAATATATTCAGGAAAAAACGCATACGCCCTTTTTGGCCAACCAAGCAACCTGGAAAGGCAAATCAGCGCTACAAAGAAGTCTCGCTTCCCATCGGTCAAAAGGGCCATGCTGAATAAAGTGTCAAAACCAGAAATGTAGGACAGGCCATGGAGAAACGGGAGCCTTGCTACGCTGATGGGCGGGATGTAAATTGCCAACAGCCACTCTGGAGAAGTGTACGGTGTGTCCTGAAACATCTAAAAAACTCAGCTTAGAGAGCATAGGGCACTTCCACTCATGGGCGTATAAATTGGGAAAACTAAAAATCAGCAAGACACAGGCACCCCAAAGTTTAGGGCTGCTCTGTTGACAAGAACCTCCACTTCGTTACACCTTAAATATCCCAGGAAAGAGAAAAATGGATAAGGAAGTTGTGGTCCTTATGTACAATGGCATATCACTCAGCCATGAAATTAACGTCATAAGGCTAGTAGCAGCATGATGAGAGGTTTTAGGTACGACGATTCTAAGTGAAATAAGTCACACAGAAAAAGACACTTATCATAATATATCACTTAGAGAGGGAATGTAAAAACCGCTACACTTGAACTGAATTACAAAACAGAACAGCGTCACACGTTTAGAAGACACACTATGGCTGCTTAACGGGAAAGGTGAGGTGGGTGATGCATAAAACAAGGGTTTCAAATTAGCTCAGATACCGTTCCATAAACCCAATATGTAATAGACAAGACCTACTCCTTGCTCAGTGAACTGGACTCAACACCCCCTGTTCACCGCCCAAGAATATATCTGACTAGTAAGAATCTTAAAATCACTATATTGATATCCCTCTGTAAGTGAGTCAAGTGGGTGTAAACCGGCATAAACACAGCAGTGAAAAGCAGCTAAACCCCATTATAAAAATCAATTACTTTTAAAAACCCGTGAAACAAAGACAGTGAAAGAGAGAGAAATTCTTACAAAATTCGTTCAGGGGCTGTGATGCCACCTGGATTGACCATCTCTAGACCCACAGCTGATTGAGACATAAGGGTGGACACTCTTGGGGCTGAGAGGTTTGGTGAGGTTCGGTGAGCAAACACAGACCCTTTAAAGTAATACTGCATGGTATCCATCCCATGGGTCTAAAATCTCCAGGTTCAAGGGCATCTTCCTACATCGAAAACATGCATGAGAAACCCAGAAGATGGTACACCGTGTGATCGGGAAAGGTTTCTAAAACGCACCTCATTTCTCATCTCCTTGTGCTCGGGTTGGCCATTACAGCCGCTTTACTAGAAATCTCCCTCCTTGGAGAATCAGCACCTTTAACCTCCTGTTCCGTACAGGTTGCAATTTGTCCTGAGGATGAACGGGAAGAGGGGGAACCAATGAGAGACTAGGTCTAGGTGTGGGGACAGGCACAGGTCACTCTATTTTCACATCAGGAAGAAGAATTAACCACAGGCTCAGCCTGCCGCCCGGAACCACAATAGGGCCTGAAGCAATCCTGCGCTTTTGCGGCCAGCTCCCAAGAAAGCGAGTTGAAAAATGGAGCTCAGGGGCACTGCAATTCACAAACCTGCAGTGTTATAAAAGATGACTCTCTTCCACAAATATATTGAGGGAAGGCAACAAAGAGGATTTGAAAGCATAGCAGAATTGCAAGAAACTGATTTCAGGAGGTAGATTCGAATCGCCTTAAAAGCACAGGAAAAGCGGCAAAACCTCGACCATGATGCCCTTGGCCAAAAAGGGCGTATGCGTTTTTTCCTGAATATATTCAGGAAAAAAACGCATACGCCCTTTTTGGCCAACCAAGCAACCTGGAAAGGCAAATCAGCGCTACAAAGAAGTCTCGCTTCCCATCGGTCAAAAGGGCCATGCTGAATAAAGTGTCAAAACCAGAAATGCAGGACAGGCCATGGAGAAACGGGAGCCTTGCTACGCTGATGGGCGGGATGTAAATTGCCAACAGCCACTCTGGAGAAGTGTACGGTGTGTCCTGAAACACCTAAAAAACTCAGCTTAGAGAGCATAGGGCACTTCCACTCATGGGCGTATAAATTGGGAAAACTAAAAATCAGCAAGACACAGGCACCCCAAAGTTTAGGGCTGCTCTGTTGACAAGAACCTCCACTTCATTACACCTTAAATATCCCAGGAAAGAGAAAAATGGATAAAGAAGTTGTGGTCCTTATGTACAATGGAATATCACTCAGGCATGAAATCAACGTCATAAGGCTAGTAGCAGCATGATGAGAGGATTTAGGTACGACGATTCTAAGTGAAATAAGTCACACAGAAAAAGACACTTATCATAAGATATCACTTAGAGAGGGAATGTAAAAACCGCTACACTTGAACTGAATTACAAAACAGAACAGCGTCACACGTTTAGAAGACACACTATGGCTGCTTAACGGGAAAGGTGAGGTGGTGTGATGCATAAAACAAGGGTTTCAAATGAGCTCAGATACCGTTCCATAAACCCAATATGTAATAGACAAGACCTACTCCTTGCTCAGTGAACTGGACTCAACACCCCCTGTTCACCGCCCAAGAATATATCTGACTAGTAAGACTCTTAAAACCAATGTATTGATATCCCTCTGTAAGTGAGTCAAGTGGGTGTAAAGCGGCATAAACACAGCAGTGAAAAGCAGCTAAACCCCATTATAAAAATCAATTACTTTTAAAAACCCGTGAAACAAAGACAGTGAAAGAGAGAGAAATTCATACAGAATTCGTTCAGGGGCTGGGATGCCACCTTTATTGACCATCTCTAGACCCACAGCTGATTGAGTCATAAGGGTGGACACTCTTGGGGCTGAGAGGTTTGGTGAGGTTGGGTGAGCAAACGCAGACCCTTTAAAGTAATACTGCGTGGTATCCATCCCATGGGTCCAAAATTTCCAGGTTCAAGGGCATCTTCCTACATCGAAAACAAGCATGAGAAACCCAGAAGATGGTACACCGTGTGATCGGGAAAGCTTTCTAAAACGCACCTCATTTCTCATCTCCTTGTGCTGGGGTTGGCCATTACAGCCGCTTTACTAGCAATCTCCCTCCTTGGAGAATCAGCCCCTTTAACCCTCTGTTCCGTACAGGTTGCAATTTGTCCTGAGGATAAACGGGAAGAGGGGGAACCAATGAGAGACTAGCTCTTGGTGTTGGGACAGCCACATGTCACTCTATTTTCCCATCAGGAAGAAGGATTAACCACAGGCTCAGCCTGCCGCCCGGGAGCAGAAGAGGGCCTGAAGCAATCCTGTGCTTTTGCGGCCAGCTCCCAAAAAAGCGAGTTGAAAAATGGAGCTCAGGGGCACTGCAATTCACAAAACTGCAGAGTTATAAATGGTAACTCTCGTCCACAAATATATTGAGGGAAGGCAACGAAGAGGATTTGAAAGCATAGCAGAATTGCAGGAAACTGATTTCAGGAGGTAGAGTCGAATCGCCTTTAAAGCACAGGAAAAGCGGCAAAACCTCGACAATGATGCCCTTGGCCAAAAAGGGCGTATGCGTTTTTTCCTGAATATATTCAGGAAAAAACGCATACGCCCTTTTTGGCCAACCAAGCAACCTGGAAAGGCAAATCAGCGCTACAAAGAAGTCTCGCTTCCCATCGGTCAAAAGGGCCATGCTGAATAAAGTGTCAAAACCAGAAATGCAGGACAGGCCATGGAGAAACGGGAGCCTTGCTACGCTGATGGGCGGGATGTAAATTGCCAACAGCCACTCTGGAGAAGTGTACGGTGTTTCCTGAAACACCTAAAAAACTCAGCATAGAGAGCATAGGGCACTTCCACTCATGGGCGTATAAATTGGGAAAACTAAAAATCAGCAAGACACAGGCACCCCAAAGTTTAGGGCTGCTCTGTTGACAAGAACCTCCACTTCATTACACCTTAAATATCCCAGGAAAGAGAAAAATGGATAAAGAAGTTGTGGTCCTTATGTACAATGGAATATCACTCAGGCATGAAATCAACGTCATAAGGCTAGTAGCAGCATGATGAGTGGATTTAGGTACGACGATTGTAAGTGAAATAAGTCACAGAGAAAGACACTTATCGTAACATATCACTTATAGAGGGAATGTAAAATCCGCTACACTTGAACTGAATTACAAAACAGAACAGCGTCACACGTTTAGAAAACACACTATGGCTGCTTAACGGGAAAGGTGAGGTGGGGTGATGCATAAAACAAGGGTATCAAATTAGCTCAGATACTGTTCCATAAACCCAATATGTAACAGACAAGACCTACTCCTTGCTCAGTGAACTGGACTCAATACCCCCTGTTCACCGCCCAAGAATATATCTGACTAGTAAGACTCTTAAAACCAATGTATTGATATCTCTCTGTAAGTGAGTCAAGTGGGTGTAAATCGGCATAAACACAGCAGTGAAAAGCAGCTAAACCCCATTATAAAAGTCAATTACTTTTAAAAACCCGTGAAACAAAGACAGTGAAACAGAGAGAAATTCATACAGAATTCGTTCAGGGGCTGGGATGCCACCTTTATTGACCATCTCTAGACCCACAGCTGATTGAGACATAAGGGTGGACACTCCTCGGGCTGAGAGGTTTGGTGAGGTTGGGTTAGCAAACGCAGACCCTTTAAAGTAATACTGCGTGGTACCCATCCCATGGGTCCAAAATCTCCAGGTTCAAGGGCATCTTCCTACATCGAAAACATGCATGAGAAACCCAGAAGACGGTACACCGTGTGATCGGGAAAGGTTTCTAAAACGCACCTCATTTCTCATCTCCTTGTGCTCGGGCTCGCCATTACAGCCACTTTACTAGCAATCTCCCTCCTTGGAGAATCAGCACCTTTAACCTCCTGTTCCGAACAGGTTGCAATTTGTCCTGAGGATGAACGGGAAGAGGGGGAACCAATGAGAGACTAGGTCTAGGTGTGGGGACAGGCACAGGTCACTCTATTTTCCCATCAGGAAGAAGGATTAACCACAGGCTCAGCCTGCCGCCCGGAAGCAGAACAGCGCCTGAAGCAATCCTGTGCTTTTGCGGCCAGCTCCCAAAAAAGCGAGTTGAAAAATGGAGCTCAGGGGCACTGCAATTCACAAACCTGCAGAGTTATAAATGGTAACTCTCGTCCACAAATATATTGAGGGAAGGCAACGAAGAGGATTTGAAAGCATAGCAGAATTGCAGGAAACTGATTTCAGGAGGTAGAGTCGAATCGCCTTTAAAGCACAGGAAAAGCGGCAAAACCTCGACAATGATGCCCTTGGCCAAAAAGGGCGTATGCGTTTTTTCCTGAATATATTCAGGAAAAAACGCATACGCCCTTTTTGGCCAACCAAGCAACCTGGAAAGGCAAATCAGCGCTACAAAGAAGTCTCGCTTCCCATCGGTCAAAAGGGCCATGCTGAATAAAGTGTCAAAACCAGAAATGCAGGACAGGCCATGGAGAAACGGGAGCCTTGCTACGCTGATTGGCGTGATGTAAATTGCCAACAGCCACTCTGGAGAAGTGTACGGTGTGTCCTGAAACCTCTAAAAAACTCAGCTTAGAGAGCATAAGACACTTCCACTCATGGGCGTATAAATTGGGAAAACTAAAAATCAGCAAGACACAGGCACCCCAAAGTTTAGGGCTGCTCTGTTGACAAGAACCTCCACTTCGTTACACCTTAAATATCCCAGGAAAGAGAAAAATGGATAAGGAAGTTGTGGTCCTTATGTACAATGGCATATCACTCAGCCATGAAATTAACGTCATAAGGCTAGTAGCAGCATGATGAGAGGATTTAGGTACGACGATTCTAAGTGAAATAAGTCACACAGAAAAAGACACTTATCATAAGATATCACTTAGAGAGGGAATGTAAAAACCGCTACACTTGAACTGAATTACAAAACAGAACAGCGTCACACGTTTAGAAGACACACTATGGCTGCTTAACGGGAAAGGTGAGGTGGGTGATGCATAAAACAAGGGTTTCAAATTAGCTCAGATACCGTTCCATAAACCCAATATGTAATAGACAAGACCTATTCCTTGCTCAGTGAACTGGACTCAACACCCCCTGTTCACCGCCCAAGAATATATCTGACTAGTAAGAATCTTAAAACCAATGTATTGATATCCCTCTCTAAGTGAGTCAAGTGGGTGTAAACCGGAATAAACACAGCAGTGAAAAGCAGCTAAACCCCATTATAAAAATCAATTACTTTTAAAAACCCGTGAAACAAAGACAGTGAAATAGAGAGAAATTCTTACAAAATTCGTTCAGGGGCTGTGATGCCACCTGGATTGACCATCTCTAGACCCACAGCTGATTGAGACATAAGGGTGGACACTCTTCGGGCTGAGAGGTTTGGTGAGGTTGGGTGAGCAAACGCAGACCCTTTAAAGTAGTACTGCGTGGTATCCATCCCATGGGTCCAAAATCTCCAGGTTCAAGGGCATCTTCCTACATCGAAAACATGCATGAGAAACCCAGAAGATGGTACACCGTGTGATCGGGAAAGGTTTCTAAAACGCACCTCATTTCTCATCTCCTTGTGCTCGGGTTGGCCATTACAGCCGCTTTACTAGCAATCTCCCTCCTTTGAGAATCAGCACTTTTAACCTCCTGTTCCGTACAGGTTGCAATTTGTCCTGAGGATGAACGGGAAGAGGGGGAACCAATGAGAGACAAGGTCTAGGTGTGGGGACAGGCACAGGTCACTCTATTTTCCCATCAGGAAGAAGAATTAACCACAGGCTCAGCCTGCCGCCCGGAACCACAATAGGGCCTGAAGCAATCCTGCGCTTTTGCGGCCAGCTCCCAAGAAAGCGAGTTGAAAAATGGAGCTCAGGGGCACTGCAATTCACAAACCTGCAGAGTTAGAAATGATAACTCTCGTCCACAAATATATTGAGGGAAGGCAACGAAGAGGATTTGAAAGCAAGGCAGAATTGCAGGAAACAGATTTCAGGAGGTAGATTCGAATCGCCTTTAAAGCACAGGAAAAGCGGCAAAACCTCGACCATGATGCCCTTGGCCAAAAAGGGCGTATGCGTTTTTTCCTGAATATATTCAGGAAAAAACGCATACGCCCTTTTTGGCCAACCAAGCAACCTGGAAAGGCAAATCAGCGCTACAAAGAAGTCTCGCTTCCCATCGGTCAAAAGGGCCATGCTGAATAAAGTGTCAAAACCAGAAATGCAGGACAGGCCATGGAGAAACGGGAGCCTTGCTACGCTGATGGGCGGGATGTAAATTGCCAACAGCCACTCTGGAGAAGTGTACGGTGTGTCCTGAAACATCTAAAAAACTCAGCTTAGAGAGCATAGGGCACTTCCACTCATGGGCGTATAAATTGGGAAAACTAAAAATCAGCAAGACACAGGCACCCCAAAGTTTAGGGCTGCTCTGTTGACAAGAACCTCCACTTCGTTACACCTTAAATATCCCAGGAAAGAGAAAAATGGATAAAGAAGTTGTGGTCCATATGTATAATGGCATATCACTCAGCAATGAAATCAACATCATAAGGCTAGTAGCAGCATGATGAGAAGATTTAGGTACGACGATTCTAAGTGAAATAAGTCACACAGAAAAAGACACTTATCATAAGATATCACTTAGAGAGGGAATGTAAAAACCGCTACACTTGAACTGAATTACAAAACAGAACAGCGTCACACGTTTAGAAGACACACTATGGCTGCTTAACGGGAAAGGTGAGGTGGGGTGATGCATAAAACAAGGGTTCCAAATGAGCTCAGATACCGTTCCATAAACCCAATATGTAATAGAAAAGACCTACTCCTTGCTCAGTGAACTGGACTCAACACCCCCTGTTCACCGCCCAAGAATATATCTGACTAGTAAGAATCTTAAAACCAATGTATTGATATCCCTCTGTAAGTGAGTCAAGTGGGTGTAAAGCGGCATAAACACAGCAGTGAAAAGCAGCTAAACCCCATTATAAAAATCAATTACTTTTAAAAACCCGTGAAACAAAGACAGTGAAAGAGAGAGAAATTCTTACAAAATTCGTTCAGGGGCTGTGATGCCACCTGGATTGACCATCTCTAGACCCACAGCTTATTGAGACATAAGGGTGGACACTCTTCGGGCTGAGAGGTTTGGTGAGGTTGGGTGAGCAAACGCAGACCCTTTAAAGTAATACTGCGTGGTACCCATCCCATGGGTCCAAAATCTCCAGCTTCAAGGGCATCTTCCTACATCGAAAACATGCATGAGAAACCCAGAAGATGGTACACCGTGTGATCGGGAAAGGTTTCTAAAACGCACCTCATTTCTCATCTCCTTGTGCTCGGGCTCGCCATTCCAGCCGCTTTACTAGCAATCTCCCTCCTTGGAGAATGAGCACCTTTAACCTCCTGTTCTGTACAGGTTGCAAATTTGTCCTGAGGATGAACGGGAAGAGGGGGAACCAATGAGAGACTAGGTCTAGGTGTGGGGACAGGCACAGGTCACTCTATTTTCCCATCAGGAAGAAGAATTAACCACAGGCTCAGCCTGCCGCCCGGAACCACAATAGGGCCTGAAGCAATCCTGCGCTTTTGCGGCCAGCTCCCAAGAAAGCGAGTTGAAAAATGGAGCTCAGGGGCACTGCAATTCACAAACCTGCAGAGTTAGAAATGATAACTCTCGTCCACAAATATATTGAGGGAAGGCAACGAAGAGGATTTGAAAGCAAGGCAGAATTGCAGGAAACAGATTTCAGGAGGTAGAGTCGAATCGCCTTTAAAGCACAGGAAAAGCGGCAAAACCTCGACCATGATGCCCTTGGCCAAAAAGGGCGTATGCGTTTTTTCCTGAATATATTCAGGAAAAAACGCATACGCCCTTTTTGGCCAACCAAGCAACCTGGAAAGGCAAATCAGCGCTACAAAGAAGTCTCGCTTCCCATCGGTCAAAAGGGCCATGCTGAATAAAGTGTCAAAACCAGAAATGCAGGACAGGCCATGGAGAAACGGGAGCCTTGCTACGCTGATGGGCGGGATTTAAATTGCCAACAGCCACTCTGGAGAAGTGTACGGTGTGTCCTGAAACATCTAAAACACTCAGCTTAGAGAGCATAGGGCACTTCCACTCATGGGCGTATAAATTGGGAAAACTAAAAATCAGCAAGACACAGGCACCCCAAAGTTTAGGGCTGCTCTGATGACAAGAACCTCCACTTCATTACACCTTAAATATCCCAGGAAAGAGAAAAATGGATAAAGAAGTTGTGGTCCTTATGTACAATGGAATATCACTCAGGCATGAAATCAACATCATAAGGCTAGTAGCAGCATGATGAGAAGATTTAGGTACGACGATTCTAAGTGAAATAAGTCACACAGAAAAAGGCACTTATCATAAGATATCACTTATAGAGGGAATGTAAAAAGCGCTACACTTGAACTGAATTACAAAACAGAACAGCGTCACACGTTTAGAAAACACACTATGGCTGCTTAACGGGAAAGGTGAGGTGGGGTGATGCATAAAACAAGGGTATCAAATTAGCTCAGATACTGTTCCATAAACCCAATATGTAACAGACAAGACCTACTCCTTGCTCAGTGAACTGGACTCGACACCCCCTATTCACCGCCCAAGAATATATCTGACTAGTAAGACTCTTAAAACCAATGTATTGATATCTCTCTGTAAGTGAGTCAAGTGGGTGTAAATCGGCATAAACACAGCAGTGAAAAGCAGCTAAACCCCATTATAAAAGTCAATTACTTTTAAAAACCCGTGAAACAAAGACAGTGAAAGAGAGAGAAATTCATACAGAATTCTTTCAGGGGCTGGGATGCCACCTTTATTGACCATCTCTAGACCCACAGCTGATTGAGACATAAGGGTGGACACTCTTCGGGCTGAGAGGTTTGGTGAGGTTGGGTGAGCAAACGCAGACCCTTTAAAGTAATACTGCGTGGTACCCATCCCATGGGTCCAAAATCTCCAGCTTCAAGGGCATCTTCCTACATCGAAAACATGCATGAGAAACCCAGAAGACGGTAAACCGTGTGATCGGGAAAGGTTTCTAAAACGCACCTCATTTCTCATCTCCTTGTGCTCGGGCTCGCCATTACAGCCACTTTACTAGCAATCTCCCTCCTTGGAGAATCAGCACCTTTAACCTCCTGTTCCGAACAGGTTGCAATTTGTCCTGAGGATGAACGGGAAGAGGGGGAACCAATGAGAGACTAGGTCTAGGTGTGGGGACAGGCACAGGTCACTCTATTTTCCCATCAGGAAGAAGGATTAACCACAGGCTCAGCCTGCCGCCCGGAAGCAGAAGAGGGCCTGAAGCAATCCTGTGCTTTTGCGGCCAGCTCCCAAAAAAGCGAGTTGAAAAATCGAGCTCAGGGGCACTGCAATTCACAAACCTGCAGAGTTAGAAATGATAACTCTCGTCCACAAATATATTGAGGGAAGGCAACGAAGAGGATTTGAAAGCATAGCAGAATTGCAGGAAACAGATTTCAGGAGATAGAGTCGAATCGCCTTTAAAGCACAGGAAAGGCGGCAAAACCTCGACAATGATGCCCTTGGCCAAAAAGGGCGTATGCGTTTTTTCCTGAATATATTCAGGAAAAAACGCATACGCCCTTTTTGGCCAACCAAGCAACCTGGAAAGGCAAATCAGCGCTACAAAGAAGTCTCGCTTCCCATCGGTCAAAAGGGCCATGCTGAATAAAGTGTCAAAACCAGAAATGCAGGACAGGCCATGGAGAAACGGGAGCCTTGCTACGCTGATGGGCGGGATGTAAATTGCCAACAGCCACTCTGGAGAAGTGTACGGTGTGTCCTGAAACATCTAAAAAACTCAGCTTAGAGAGCATAGGGCACTTCCACTCATGGGCGTATAAATTGGGAAAACTAAAAATCAGCAAGACACAGGCACCCCAAAGTTTAGGGCTGCTCTGTTGACAAGAACCTCCACTTCGTTACACCTTAAATATCCCAGGAAAGAGAAAAATGGATAAGGAAGTTGTGGTCCTTATGTACAATGGCATATCACTCAGCCATGAAATTAACGTCATAAGGCTAGTAGCAGCATGATGAGAGGATTTAGGTACGACGATTCTAAGTGAAATAAGTCACACAGAAAAAGACACTTATCATAAGATATCACTTAGAGAGGGAATGTAAAAACCGCTACACTTGAACTGAATTACAAAAAGGAACAGCGTCACACGTTTAGAAGACACATTATGGCTTCTTAACGGGAAAGGTGAGGTGGGGTGATGCATAAAACAAGGGTTTCAAATGAGCTCAGATACCGTTCCATAAACCCAATATGTAATAGACAAGACCTACTCCTTGCTCAGTGAACTGGACTCAACACCCCCTGTTCACCGCCCAAGAATATATCTGACTAGTAAGAATCTTAAAACCAATGTATTGATATCCCTCTGTAAGTGAGTCAAGTGGGTGTAAACCGGCATAAACACAGCAGTGAAAAGCAGCTAAACCCCATTATAAAAATCAATTACTTTTAAAAACCCGTGAAACAAAGACAGTGAAAGAGAGAGAAATTCATACAGAATTCGTTCAGGGGCTGTGATGCCACCTTTATTGACCATCTCTAGACCCACAGCTGATTGAGACATAAGGGTGGACACTCTTGGGGCTGAGAGGTTTGGTGAGGTTGGGTGAGCAAACGCAGACCCTTTAAAGTAGTACTGCGTGGTATCCATCCCATGGGTCCAAAATCTCCAGGTTCAAGGGCATCTTCCTACATCGAAAACATGCATGAGAAACCCAGAAGATGGTACACCGTGTGATCGGGAAAGGTTTCTAAAACGCACCTCATTTCTCATCTCCTTGTGCTCGGGTTGGCCATTCCAGCCCCTTTCCTAGCAATCTCCCTCCTTGGAGAATGAGCACCTTTAACCTCCTGTTCCGTACAGGTTGCAATTTGTCCTGAGGATGAACGGGAAGAGGGGGAACCAATGAGAGACTAGGTCTAGGTGTGGGGACAGGCACAGGTCACTCTATTTTCCCATCAGGAAGAAGAATTAACCACAGGCTCAGCCTGCCGCCCGGAACCACAATAGGGCCTGAAGCAATCCTGCGCTTTTGCGGCCAGCTCCCAAGAAAGCGAGTTGAAAAATGGAGCTCAGGGGCACTGCAATTCACAAACCTGCAGAGTTAGAAATGATAACTCTCGTCCACAAATATATGGAGGGAAGGCAACGAAGAGGATTTGAAAGCAAGGCAGAATTGCAGGAAACAGATTTCAGGAGGTAGATTCAAATCGCCTTTAAAGCACAGGAAAAGCGGCAAAACCTCGACCATGATGCCCTTGGCCAAAAAGGGCGTATGCGTTTTTTCCTGAACATATTCAGGAAAAAACGCATACGCCCTTTTTGGCCAACCAAGCAACCTGGAAAGGCAAATCAGCGCTACAAAGAAGTCTCGCTTCCCATCGGTCAAAAGGCCATGCTGAATAAAGTGTCAAAACCAGAAATGTAGGACAGGCCATGGAGAAACGGGAGCCTTGCTACGCTGATGGGCGGGATGTAAATTGCCAACAGCCACTCTGGAGAAGTGTACGGTGTGTCCTGAAACATCTAAAAAACTCAGATTAGAGAGCATAGGGCACTTCCACTCATGGGCGTATAAATTGGGAAAACTAAAAATCAGCAAGACACAGGCACCCCAAAGTTTAGGGCTGCTCTGTTGACAAGAACCTCCACTTCGTTACACCTTAAATATCCCAGGAAAGAGAAAAATGGATAAAGAAGTTGTGGTCCATATGTATAATGGCATATCACTCAGCAATGAAATCAACATCATAAGGCTAGTAGCAGCATGATGAGAAGATTTAGGTACGACGATTCTAAGTGAAATAAGTCACACAGAAAAAGACACTTATCATAAGATATCACTTAGAGAGGGAATGTAAAAACCGCTACACTTGAACTGAATTACAAAACAGAACAGCGTCACACGTTTAGAAGACACACTATGGCTGCTTAACGGGAAAGGTGAGGTGGGGTGATGCATAAAACAAGGGTTTCAAATGAGCTCAGATACCGTTCCATAAACCCAATATGTAATAGACAAGACCTACTCCTTGCTCAGTGAACTGGACTCAACACCCCCTGTTCACCGCCCAAGAATATATCTGACTAGTAAGAATCTTAAAACCAATGTATTGATATCCCTCTGTAAGTGAGTCAAGTGGGTGTAAACCGGCATAAACACAGCAGTGAAAAGCAGCTAAACCCCATTATAAAAATCAATTACTTTTAAAAACCCGTGAAACAAAGACAGTGAAAGAGAGAGAAATTCTTACAAAATTCGTTCAGGGGATGTGATGCCACCTGGATTGACCATCTCTAGACCCACAGCTGATTGAGACATAAGGGTGGACACTCTTCGGGCTGAGAGGTTTGGTGAGGTTGGGTGAGCAAACGCAGACCCTTTAAAGTAATACTGCGTGGTACCCATCCCATGGGTCCAAAATCTCCAGGTTCAAGGGCATCTTCCTACATCGAAAACATGCATGAGAAACCCAGAAGACGGTACACCGTGTGATCGGGAAAGGTTTCTAAAACGCACCTCATTTCTCATCTCCTTGTGCTCGGGCTCGCCATTCCAGCCGCTTTCCTAGCAATCTCCCTCCTTGGAGAATGAGCAACTTTAACCTCCTGTTCTGTACAGGTTGCAAATTTGTCCTGAGGATGAACGGGAAGAGGGGGAACCAATGAGAGACTAGGTCTAGGTGTGGGGACAGGCACAGGTCACTCTATTTTCTCATCAGGAAGAAGAATTAACCACAGGCTCAGCCTGCCGCCCGGAACCACAATAGGGCCTGAAGCAATCCTGCGCTTTTGCGGCCAGCTCCCAAGAAAGCGAGTTGAAAAATGGAGCTCAGGGGCACTGCAATTCACAAACCTGCAGAGTTAGAAATGATAACTCTCGTCCACAAATATATTGAGGGAAGGCAACGAAGAGGATTTGAAAGCATAGCAGAATTGCAGGAAACAGATTTCAGGAGGTAGAGTCGAATCGCCTTTAAAGCACAGGAAAGGCGGCAAAACCTCGACAATGATGCCCTTGGCCAAAAAGGGCGTATGCGTTTTTTCCTGAATATATTCAGGAAAAAACGCATACGCCCTTTTTGGCCAACCAAGCAACCTGGAAAGGCAAATCAGCGCTACAAAGAAGTCTCGCTTCCCATCGGTCAAAAGGGCCATGCTGAATAAAGTGTCAAAACCAGAAATGCAGGACAGGCCATGGAGAAACGGGAGCCTTGCTACGCTGATGGGCGGGATGTAAATTGCCAACAGCCACTCTGGAGAAGTGTACGGTGTGTCCTGAAACATCTAAAAAACTCAGCTTAGAGAGCATAGGGCACTTCCACTCATGGGCGTATAAATTGGGAAAACTAAAAATCAGCAAGACACAGGCACCCCAAAGTTTAGGGCTGCTCTGTTGACAAGAACCTCCACTTCGTTACACCCTAAATATCCCAGGAAAGAGAAAAATGGGTAAGGAAGTTGTGGTCCTTATGTACAATGGCATATCACTCAGCCATGAAATTAACGTCATAAGGCTAGTAGCAGCATGATGAGAGGATTTAGGTACGACGATTCTAAGTGAAATAAGTCACACAGAAAAAGACACTTATCATAAGATATCACTTAGAGAGGGAATGTAAAAACCGCTACACTTGAACTGAATTACAAAACAGAACAGCGTCACACGTTTAGAAGACACACTATGGCTGCTTAACGGGAAAGGTGAGGTGGGTGATGCATAAAACAAGGGTTTCAAATTAGCTCAGATACCGTTCCATAAACCCAATATGTAATAGACAAGACCTACTCCTTGCTCAGTGAACTGGACTCAACACCCCCTGTTCACCGCCCAAGAATATATCTGACTAGTAAGAATCTTAAAATCAATGTATTGATATCCCTCTGTAAGTGAGTCAAGTGGGTGTAAACCGGCATAAACACAGCAGTGAAAAGCAGCTAAACCCCATTATAAAAATCAATTACTTTTAAAAACCCGTGAAACAAAGACAGTGAAAGAGAGAGAAATTCTTACAAAATTCGTTCAGGGGCTGTGATGCCACCTGGATTGACCATCTCTAGACCCACAGCTGATTGAGACATAAGGGTGGACACTCTTCGGGCTGAGAGGTTTGGTGAGGTTGGGTGAGCAAACGCAGACCCTTTAAAGTAATACTGCGTGGTACCCATCCCATGGGTCCAAAATCTCCAGGTTCAAGGGCATCTTCCTACATCGAAAACATGCATGAGAAACCCAGAAGACGGTACACCGTGTGATCGGGAAAGGTTTCTAAAACGCACCTCATTTCTCATCTCCTTGTGCTCGGGCTCGCCATTACAGCCACTTTACTAGCAATCTCCCTCCTTGGAGAATCAGCACCTTTAACCTCCTGTTCCGAACAGGTTGCAATTTGTCCTGAGGATGAACGGGAAGAGGGGGAACCAATGAGAGACTAGGTCTAGGTGTGGGGACAGGCACAGGTCACTCTATTTTCCCATCAGGAAGAAGGATTAACCACAGGCTCAGCCTGCCGCCCGGAAGCAGAAGAGGGCCTGAAGCAATCCTGCGCTTTTGCGGCCAGCTCCCAAGAAAGCGAGTTGAAAAATGGAGCTCAGGGGCACTGCAATTCACAAACCTGCAGAGTTAGAAATGATAACTCTCGTCCACAAATATATTGAGGGAAGGCAACGAAGAGGATTTGAAAGCAAGGCAGAATTGCAGGAAACAGATTTCAGGAGGTAGATTCGAATCGCCTTTAAAGCACAGGAAAAGCGGCAAAACCTCGACCATGATGCCCTTGGCCAAAAAGGGCGTATGCGTTTTTTCCTGAATATATTCAGGAAAAAACGCATACGCCCTTTTTGGCCAACCAAGCAACCTGGAAAGGCAAATCAGCGCTACAAAGAAGTCTCGCTTCCCATCGGTCAAAAGGGCCATGCTGAATAAAGTGTCAAAACCAGAAATGCAGGACAGGCCATGGAGAAACGGGAGCCTTGCTACGCTGATGGGCGGGATTTAAATTGCCAACAGCCACTCTGGAGAAGTGTACGGTGTGTCCTGAAACATCTAAAACACTCAGCTTAGAGAGCATAGGGCACTTCCACTCATGGGCGTATAAATTGGGAAAACTAAAAATCAGCAAGACACAGGCACCCCAAAGTTTAGGGCTGCTCTGATGACAAGAACCTCCACTTCATTACACCTTAAATATCCCAGGAAAGAGAAAAATGGATAAAGAAGTTGTGGTCCTTATGTACAATGGAATATCACTCAGGCATGAAATCAACATCATAAGGCTAGTAGCAGCATGATGAGAAGATTTAGGTACGACGATTCTAAGTGAAATAAGTCACACAGAAAAAGGCACTTATCATAAGATATCACTTATAGAGGGAATGTAAAAAGCGCTACACTTGAACTGAATTACAAAACAGAACAGCGTCACACGTTTAGAAAACACACTATGGCTGCTTAACGGGAAAGGTGAGGTGGGGTGATGCATAAAACAAGGGTATCAAATTAGCTCAGATACTGTTCCATAAACCCAATATGTAACAGACAAGACCTACTCCTTGCTCAGTGAACTGGACTCGACACCCCCTATTCACCGCCCAAGAATATATCTGACTAGTAAGACTCTTAAAACCAATGTATTGATATCTCTCTGTAAGTGAGTCAAGTGGGTGTAAATCGGCATAAACACAGCAGTGAAAAGCAGCTAAACCCCATTATAAAAGTCAATTACTTTTAAAAACCCGTGAAACAAAGACAGTGAAAGAGAGAGAAATTCATACAGAATTCTTTCAGGGGCTGGGATGCCACCTTTATTGACCATCTCTAGACCCACAGCTGATTGAGACATAAGGGTGGACACTCTTCGGGCTGAGAGGTTTGGTGAGGTTGGGTGAGCAAACGCAGACCCTTTAAAGTAATACTGCGTGGTACCCATCCCATGGGTCCAAAATCTCCAGCTTCAAGGGCATCTTCCTACATCGAAAACATGCATGAGAAACCCAGAAGACGGTAAACCGTGTGATCGGGAAAGGTTTCTAAAACGCACCTCATTTCTCATCTCCTTGTGCTCGGGCTCGCCATTACAGCCACTTTACTAGCAATCTCCCTCCTTGGAGAATCAGCACCTTTAACCTCCTGTTCCGAACAGGTTGCAATTTGTCCTGAGGATGAACGGGAAGAGGGGGAACCAATGAGAGACTAGGTCTAGGTGTGGGGACAGGCACAGGTCACTCTATTTTCCCATCAGGAAGAAGGATTAACCACAGGCTCAGCCTGCCGCCCGGAAGCAGAAGAGGGCCTGAAGCAATCCAGTACTTTTGCGGCCAGCTCCCAAAAAAGCGAGTTGAAAAATCGAGCTCAGGGGCACTGCAATTCACAAACCTGCAGAGTTAGAAATGATAACTCTCGTCCACAAATATATTGAGGGAAGGCAACGAAGAGGATTTGAAAGCATAGCAGAATTGCAGGAAACAGATTTCAGGAGGTAGAGTCGAATCGCCTTTAAAGCACAGGAAAGGCGGCAAAACCTCGACAATGATGCCCTTGGCCAAAAAGGGCGTATGCGTTTTTTCCTGAATATATTCAGGAAAAAACGCATACGCCCTTTTTGGCCAACCAAGCAACCTGGAAAGGCAAATCAGCGCTACAAAGAAGTCTCGCTTCCCATCGGTCAAAAGGGCCATGCTGAATAAAGTGTCAAAACCAGAAATGCAGGACAGGCCATGGAGAAACGGGAGCCTTGCTACGCTGATGGGCGGGATGTAAATTGCCAACAGCCACTCTGGAGAAGTGTACGGTGTGTCCTGAAACATCTAAAAAACTCAGCTTAGAGAGCATAGGGCACTTCCACTCATGGGCGTATAAATTGGGAAAACTAAAAATCAGCAAGACACAGGCACCCCAAAGTTTAGGGCTGCTCTGTTGACAAGAACCTCCACTTCGTTACACCTTAAATATCCCAGGAAAGAGAAAAATGGATAAGGAAGTTGTGGTCCTTATGTACAATGGCATATCACTCAGCCATGAAATTAACGTCATAAGGCTAGTAGCAGCATGATGAGAGGATTTAGGTACGACGATTCTAAGTGAAATAAGTCACACAGAAAAAGACACTTATCATAAGATATCACTTAGAGAGGGAATGTAAAAACCGCTACACTTGAACTGAATTACAAAAAGGAACAGCGTCACACGTTTAGAAGACACATTATGGCTTCTTAACGGGAAAGGTGAGGTGGGGTGATGCATAAAACAAGGGTTTCAAATGAGCTCAGATACCGTTCCATAAACCCAATATGTAATAGACAAGACCTACTCCTTGCTCAGTGAACTGGACTCAACACCCCCTGTTCACCGCCCAAGAATATATCTGACTAGTAAGAATCTTAAAACCAATGTATTGATATCCCTCTGTAAGTGAGTCAAGTGGGTGTAAACCGGCATAAACACAGCAGTGAAAAGCAGCTAAACCCCATTATAAAAATCAATTACTTTTAAAAACCCGTGAAACAAAGACAGTGAAAGAGAGAGAAATTCATACAGAATTCGTTCAGGGGCTGGGATGCCACCTTTATTGACCATCTCTAGACCCACAGCTGATTGAGACATAAGGGTGGACACTCTTCGGGCTGAGAGGTTTGGTGAGGTTGGGTGAGCAAACGCAGACCCTTTAAAGTAATACTGCGTGGTACCCATCCCATGGGTCCAAAATCTCCAGGTTCAAGGGCATCTTCCTACATCGAAAACATGCATGAGAAACCCAGAAGATGGTACACCGTGTGATCGGGAAAGGTTTCTAAAACGCACCTCATTTCTCATCTCCTTGTGCTCGGGCTCGCCATTCCAGCCGCTTTCCTAGCAATCTCCCTCCTTGGAGAATGAGCACCTTTAACCTCCTGTTCTGTACAGGTTGCAAATTTGTCCTGAGGATGAACGGGAAGAGGGGGAACCAATGAGAGACTAGGTCTAGGTGTGGGGACAGGCACAGGTCACTCTATTTTCCCATCAGGAAGAAGAATTAACCACAGGCTCAGCCTGCCGCCCGGAACCACAATAGGGCCTGAAGCAATCCTGCGCTTTTGCGGCCAGCTCCCAAGAAAGCGAGTTGAAAAATGGAGCTCAGGGGCACTGCAATTCACAAACCTGCAGAGTTAGAAATGATAACTCTCGTCCACAAATATATTGAGGGAAGGCAACAAAGAGGATTTGAAAGCATAGCAGAATTGCAGGAAACAGATTTCAGGAGGTAGAGTCGAATCGCCTTTAAAGCACAGGAAAAGCGGCAAAACCTCGACCATGATGCCCTTGGCCAAAAAGGGCGTATGCGTTTTTTCCTGAATATATTCAGGAAAAAACGCATACGCCCTTTTTGGCCAACCAAGCAACCTGGAAAGGCAAATCAGCGCTACAAAGAAGTCTCGCTTCCCATCGGTCAAAAGGGCCATGCTGAATAAAGTGTCAAAACCAGAAATGCAGGACAGGCCATGGAGAAACGGGAGCCTTGCTACGCTGATGGGCGGGATGTAAATTGCCAACAGCCACTCTGGAGAAGAGTACGGGGTGTCCTGAAACATCTAAAAAACTCAGCTTAGAGAGCATAGGGCACTTCCACTCATGGGCGTATAAATTGGGAAAACTAAAAATCAGCAAGACACAGGCACCCCAAAGTTTAGGGCTGCTCTGTTGACAAGAACCTCCACTTCGTTACACCTTAAATATCCCAGGAAAGAGAAAAATGGGTAAGGAAGTTGTGGTCCTTATGTACAATGGCATATCACTCAGCCATGAAATTAACGTCATAAGGCTAGTAGCAGCATGATGAGAGGATTTAGGTACGACGATTCTAAGTGAAATAAGTCACACAGAAAAAGACACTTATCATAAGATATCACTTAGAGAGGGAATGTAAAAACCGCTACACTTGAACTGAATTACAAAACAGAACAGCGTCACACGTTTAGAAGACACACTATGGCTGCTTAACGGGAAAGGTGAGGTCGGGTGATGCATAAAACAAGGGTTTCAAATGAGCTCAGATACCGTTCCATAAACCCAATATGTAATAGACAAGACCTACTCCTTGCTCAGTGAACTGGATTCAACACCCCCTGTTCACCGCCCAAGAATATATCTGACTAGTAAGAATCTTAAAACCAATGTATTGATATCCCTCTGTAACTGAGTCAAGTGGGTGTAAACCTGCATAAACACAGCAGTGAAAAGCAGCTAAACCCCATTATAAAAATCAATTACTTTTAAAAACCCGTGAAACAAAGACAGTGAAATAGAGAGAAATTCTTACAAAATTCGTTCAGGGGCTGTGATGCCACCTGGATTGACCATCTCTAGACCCACAGCTGATTGAGACATAAGGGTGGACACTCTTGGGGCTGAGAGGTTTGGTGAGGTTGGGTGAGCAAACGCAGACCCTTTAAAGTAGTACTGCGTGGTATCCATCCCATGGGTCCAAAATCTCCAGGTTCAAGGGCATCTTCCTACATCGAAAACATGCATGAGAAACCCAGAAGATGGTACACCGTGTGATCGGGAAAGGTTTCTAAAACGCACCTCATTTCTCATCTCCTTGTGCTCGGGTTGGCCATTACAGCCGCTTTACTAGCAATCTCCCTCCTTTGAGAATCAGCACTTTTAACCTCCTGTTCCGTACAGGTTGCAATTTGTCCTGAGGATGAACGGGAAGAGGGGGAACCAATGAGAGACTAGGTCTAGGTGTGGGGACAGGCACAGGTCACTCTATTTTCCCATCAGGAAGAAGAATTAACCACAGGCTCAGCCTGCCGCCCGGAACCACAATAGGGCCTGAAGCAATCCTGCGCTTTTGCGGCCAGCTCCCAAGAAAGCGAGTTGAAAAATGGAGCTCAGGGGCACTGCAATTCACAAACCTGCAGAGTTAGAAATGATAACTCTCGTCCACAAATATATGGAGGGAAGGCAACGAAGAGGATTTGAAAGCAAGGCAGAATTGCAGGAAACAGATTTCAGGAGGTAGATTCAAATCGCCTTTAAAGCACAGGAAAAGCGGCAAAACCTCGACCATGATGCCCTTGGCCAAAAAGGGCGTATGCGTTTTTTCCTGAACATATTCAGGAAAAAACGCATACGCCCTTTTTGGCCAACCAAGCAACCTGGAAAGGCAAATCAGCGCTACAAAGAAGTCTCGCTTCCCATCGGTCAAAAGGCCATGCTGAATAAAGTGTCAAAACCAGAAATGTAGGACAGGCCATGGAGAAACGGGAGCCTTGCTACGCTGATGGGCGGGATGTAAATTGCCAACAGCCACTCTGGAGAAGTGTACGGTGTGTCCTGAAACATCTAAAAAACTCAGATTAGAGAGCATAGGGCACTTCCACTCATGGGCGTATAAATTGGGAAAACTAAAAATCAGCAAGACACAGGCACCCCAAAGTTTAGGGCTGCTCTGTTGACAAGAACCTCCACTTCGTTACACCTTAAATATCCCAGGAAAGAGAAAAATGGATAAAGAAGTTGTGGTCCATATGTATAATGGCATATCACTCAGCAATGAAATCAACATCATAAGGCTAGTAGCAGCATGATGAGAAGATTTAGGTACGACGATTCTAAGTGAAATAAGTCACACAGAAAAAGACACTTATCATAAGATATCACTTAGAGAGGGAATGTAAAAACCGCTACACTTGAACTGAATTACAAAACAGAACAGCGTCACACGTTTAGAAGACACACTATGGCTGCTTAACGGGAAAGGTGAGGTGGGGTGATGCATAAAACAAGGGTTTCAAATGAGCTCAGATACCGTTCCATAAACCCAATATGTAATAGACAAGACCTACTCCTTGCTCAGTGAACTGGACTCAACACCCCCTGTTCACCGCCCAAGAATATATCTGACTAGTAAGAATCTTAAAACCAATGTATTGATATCCCTCTGTAACTGAGTCAAGTGGGTGTAAACCTGCATAAACACAGCAGTGAAAAGCAGCTAAACCCCATTATAAAAATCAATTACTTTTAAAAACCCGTGAAACAAAGACAGTGAAAGAGAGAGAAATTCTTACAAAATTCGTTCAGGGGCTGTGATGCCACCTGGATTGACCATCTCTAGACCCACAGCTGATTGAGACATAAGGGTGGACACTCTTGGGGCTGAGAGGTTTGGTGAGGTTGGGTGAGCAAACGCAGACCCTTTAAAGTAGTACTGCGTGGTATCCATCCCATGGGTCCAAAATCTCCAGGTTCAAGGGCATCTTCCTACATCGAAAACATGCATGAGAAACCCAGAAGATGGTACACCGTGTGATCGGGAAAGGTTTCTAAAACGCACCTCATTTCTCATCTCCTTGTGCTCGGGTTGGCCATTACAGCCGCTTTACTAGCAATCTCCCTCCTTTGAGAATCAGCACTTTTAACCTCCTGTTCCGTACAGGTTGCAATTTGTCCTGAGGATGAACGGGAAGAGGGGGAACCAATGAGAGACTAGGTCTAGGTGTGGGGACAGGCACAGGTCACTCTATTTTCCCATCAGGAAGAAGAATTAACCACAGGCTCAGCCTGCCGCCCGGAACCACAATAGGGCCTGAAGCAATCCTGCGCTTTTGCGGCCAGCTCCCAAGAAAGCGAGTTGAAAAATGGAGCTCAGGGGCACTGCAATTCACAAACCTGCAGAGTTAGAAATGATAACTCTCGTCCACAAATATATGGAGGGAAGGCAACGAAGAGGATTTGAAAGCAAGGCAGAATTGCAGGAAACAGATTTCAGGAGGTAGATTCAAATCGCCTTTAAAGCACAGGAAAAGCGGCAAAACCTCGACCATGATGCCCTTGGCCAAAAAGGGCGTATGCGTTTTTTCCTGAACATATTCAGGAAAAAACGCATACGCCCTTTTTGGCCAACCAAGCAACCTGGAAAGGCAAATCAGCGCTACAAAGAAGTCTCGCTTCCCATCGGTCAAAAGGCCATGCTGAATAAAGTGTCAAAACCAGAAATGTAGGACAGGCCATGGAGAAACGGGAGCCTTGCTACGCTGATGGGCGGGATGTAAATTGCCAACAGCCACTCTGGAGAAGTGTACGGTGTGTCCTGAAACATCTAAAAAACTCAGATTAGAGAGCATAGGGCACTTCCACTCATGGGCGTATAAATTGGGAAAACTAAAAATCAGCAAGACACAGGCACCCCAAAGTTTAGGGCTGCTCTGTTGACAAGAACCTCCACTTCGTTACACCTTAAATATCCCAGGAAAGAGAAAAATGGATAAAGAAGTTGTGGTCCATATGTATAATGGCATATCACTCAGCAATGAAATCAACATCATAAGGCTAGTAGCAGCATGATGAGAGGATTTAGGTACGACGATTCTAAGTGAAATAAGTCACACAGAAAAAGACACTTATCATAAGATATCACTTAGAGAGGGAATGTAAAAACCGCTACACTTGAACTGAATTACAAAACAGAACAGCGTCACACGTTTAGAAGACACACTATGGCTGCTTAACGGGAAAGGTGAGGTGGGTGATGCATAAAACAAGGGTTTCAAATTAGCTCAGATACCGTTCCATAAACCCAATATGTAATAGACAAGACCTACTCCTTGCTCAGTGAACTGGACTCAACACCCCCTGTTCACCGCCCAAGAATATATCTGACTAGTAAGAATCTTAAAATCAATGTATTGATATCCCTCTGTAAGTGAGTCAAGTGGGTGTAAACCGGCATAAACACAGCAGTGAAAAGCAGCTAAACCCCATTATAAAAATCAATTACTTTTAAAAACCCGTGAAACAAAGACAGTGAAAGAGAGAGAAATTCTTACAAAATTCGTTCAGGGGCTGTGATGCCACCTGGATTGACCATCTCTAGACCCACAGCTGATTGAGACATAAGGGTGGACACTCTTCGGGCTGAGAGGTTTGGTGAGGTTGGGTGAGCAAACGCAGACCCTTTAAAGTAATACTGCGTGGTACCCATCCCATGGGTCCAAAATCTCCAGCTTCAAGGGCATCTTCCTACATCGAAAACATGCATGAGAAACCCAGAAGACGGTAAACCGTGTGATCGGGAAAGGTTTCTAAAACGCACCTCATTTCTCATCTCCTTGTGCTCGGGCTCGCCATTACAGCCACTTTACTAGCAATCTCCCTCCTTGGAGAATCAGCACCTTTAACCTCCTGTTCCGAACAGGTTGCAATTTGTCCTGAGGATGAACGGGAAGAGGGGGAACCAATGAGAGACTAGGTCTAGGTGTGGGGACAGGCACAGGTCACTCTATTTTCCCATCAGGAAGAAGGATTAACCACAGGCTCAGCCTGCCGCCCGGAAGCAGAAGAGGGCCTGAAGCAATCCTGTGCTTTTGCGGCCAGCTCCCAAAAAAGCGAGTTGAAAAATCGAGCTCAGGGGCACTGCAATTCACAAACCTGCAGAGTTAGAAATGATAACTCTCGTCCACAAATATATTGAGGGAAGGCAACGAAGAGGATTTGAAAGCATAGCAGAATTGCAGGAAACAGATTTCAGGAGATAGAGTCGAATCGCCTTTAAAGCACAGGAAAGGCGGCAAAACCTCGACAATGATGCCCTTGGCCAAAAAGGGCGTATGCGTTTTTTCCTGAATATATTCAGGAAAAAACGCATACGCCCTTTTTGGCCAACCAAGCAACCTGGAAAGGCAAATCAGCGCTACAAAGAAGTCTCGCTTCCCATCGGTCAAAAGGGCCATGCTGAATAAAGTGTCAAAACCAGAAATGCAGGACAGGCCATGGAGAAACGGGAGCCTTGCTACGCTGATGGGCGGGATGTAAATTGCCAACAGCCACTCTGGAGAAGTGTACGGTGTGTCCTGAAACATCTAAAAAACTCAGCTTAGAGAGCATAGGGCACTTCCACTCATGGGCGTATAAATTGGGAAAACTAAAAATCAGCAAGACACAGGCACCCCAAAGTTTAGGGCTGCTCTGTTGACAAGAACCTCCACTTCGTTACACCTTAAATATCCCAGGAAAGAGAAAAATGGATAAGGAAGTTGTGGTCCTTATGTACAATGGCATATCACTCAGCCATGAAATTAACGTCATAAGGCTAGTAGCAGCATGATGAGAGGATTTAGGTACGACGATTCTAAGTGAAATAAGTCACACAGAAAAAGACACTTATCATAAGATATCACTTAGAGAGGGAATGTAAAAACCGCTACACTTGAACTGAATTACAAAAAGGAACAGCGTCACACGTTTAGAAGACACATTATGGCTTCTTAACGGGAAAGGTGAGGTGGGGTGATGCATAAAACAAGGGTTTCAAATGAGCTCAGATACCGTTCCATAAACCCAATATGTAATAGACAAGACCTACTCCTTGCTCAGTGAACTGGACTCAACACCCCCTGTTCACCGCCCAAGAATACATCTGACTAGTAAGAATCTTAAAACCAATGTATTGATATCCCTCTGTAAGTGAGTCAAGTGGGTGTAAACCGGCATAAACACAGCAGTGAAAAGCAGCTAAACCCCATTATAAAAATCAATTACTTTTAAAAACCCGTGAAACAAAGACAGTGAAAGAGAGAGAAATTCATACAGAATTCGTTCAGGGGCTGGGATGCCACCTTTATTGACCATCTCTAGACCCACAGCTGATTGAGACATAAGGGTGGACACTCTTCGGGCTGAGAGGTTTGGTGAGGTTGGGTGAGCAAACGCAGACCCTTTAAAGTAATACTGCGTGGTACCCATCCCATGGGTCCAAAATCTCCAGGTTCAAGGGCATCTTCCTACATCGAAAACATGCATGAGAAACCCAGAAGATGGTACACCGTGTGATCGGGAAAGGTTTCTAAAACGCACCTCATTTCTCATCTCCTTGTGCTCGGGCTCGCCATTCCAGCCGCTTTCCTAGCAATCTCCCTCCTTGGAGAATGAGCACCTTTAACCTCCTGTTCTGTACAGGTTGCAAATTTGTCCTGAGGATGAACGGGAAGAGGGGGAACCAATGAGAGACTAGGTCTAGGTGTGGGGACAGGCACAGGTCACTCTATTTTCCCATCAGGAAGAAGAATTAACCACAGGCTCAGCCTGCCGCCCGGAACCACAATAGGGCCTGAAGCAATCCTGCGCTTTTGCGGCCAGCTCCCAAGAAAGCGAGTTGAAAAATGGAGCTCAGGGGCACTGCAATTCACAAACCTGCAGAGTTAGAAATGATAACTCTCGTCCACAAATATATTGAGGGAAGGCAACGAAGAGGATTTGAAAGCAAGGCAGAATTGCAGGAAACAGATTTCATGAGGTAGATTCGAATCGCCTTTAAAGCACAGGAAAAGCGGCAAAACCTCGACCATGATGCCCTTGGCCAAAAAGGGCGTATGCGTTTTTTCCTGAATATATTCAGGAAAAAACGCATACGCCCTTTTTGGCCAACCAAGCAACCTGGAAAGGCAAATCAGCGCTACAAAGAAGTCTCGCTTCCCATCGGTCAAAAGGGCCATGCTGAATAAAGTGTCAAAACCAGAAATGCAGGACAGGCCATGGAGAAACGGGAGCCTTGCTACGCTGATGGGCGGGATTTAAATTGCCAACAGCCACTCTGGAGAAGTGTACGGTGTGTCCTGAAACATCTAAAAAACTCAGCTTAGAGAGCATAGGGCACTTCCACTCATGGGCATATAAATTGGGAAAACTAAAAATCAGCAAGACACAGGCACCCCAAAGTTTAGGGCTGCTCTGATGACAAGAACCTCCACTTCATTACACCTTAAATATCCCAGGAAAGAGAAAAATGGATAAAGAAGTTGTGGTCCTTATGTACAATGGAATATCACTCAGGCATGAAATCAACATCATAAGGCTAGTAGCAGCATGATGAGAAGATTTAGGTACGACGATTCTAAGTGAAATAAGTCACACAGAAAAAGGCACTTATCATAAGATATCACTTATAGAGGGAATGTAAAAACCGCTACACTTGAACTGAATTACAAAACAGAACAGCGTCACACGTTTAGAAAACACGCTATGGCTGCTTAACGGGAAAGGTGAGGTGGGGTGATGCATAACACAAGGGTTTCAAATTAGCTCAGATAGTGTTCCATAAACCCAATATGTAACAGACAAGACCTACTCCTTGCTCAGTGAACTGGATTCAACACCCCCTGTTCACCGCCCAAGAATATATCTGACTAGTAAGACTCTTAAAACCAATGTATTGATATCTCTCTGTAAGTGAGTCAAGTGGGTGTAAAGCGGCATAAACACAGCAGTGAAAAGCAGCTAAACCCCATTATAAAAATCAATTACTTTTAAAAACCCGTGAAACAAAGACAGTGAAAGAGAGAGAAATTCATACAGAATTCGTTCAGGGGCTGGGATGCCACCTTTATTGACCATCTCTAGACCCACAGCTGATTGAGACATAAGGGTGGACACTCTTGGGGCTGAGAGGTTTGGTGAGGTTGGGTGAGCAAACGCAGACCCTTTAAAGTAATACTGCGTGGTACCCATCCCATGGGTCCAAAATCTCCAGCTTCAAGGGCATCTTCCTACATCGAAAACATGCATGAGAAACCCAGAAGATGGTACACCGTGTGATCGGGAAAGGTTTCTAAAACGCACCTCATTTCTCATCTCCTTGTGCTCGGGCTCGCCATTCCAGCCGCTTTACTAGCAATCTCCCTCCTTGGAGAATGAGCACCTTTAACCTCCTGTTCTGTACAGGTTGCAAATTTGTCCTGAGGATGAACGGGAAGAGGGGGAACCAATGAGAGACTAGGTCTAGGTGTGGGGACAGGCACAGGTCACTCTATTTTCCCATCAGGAAGAAGAATTAACCACAGGCTCAGCCTGCCGCCCGGAACCACAATAGGGCCTGAAGCAATCCTGCGCTTTTGCGGCCAGCTCCCAAGAAAGCGAGTTGAAAAATGGAGCTCAGGGGCACTGCAATTCACAAACCTGCAGAGTTAGAAATGATAACTCTCGTCCACAAATATATTGAGGGAAGGCAACGAAGAGGATTTGAAAGCAAGGCAGAATTGCAGGAAACAGATTTCAGGAGGTAGATTCGAATCGCCTTTAAAGCACAGGAAAAGCGGCAAAACCTCGACCATGATGCCCTTGGCCAAAAAGGGCGTATGCGTTTTTTCCTGAATATATTCAGGAAAAAACGCATACGCCCTTTTTGGCCAACCAAGCAACCTGGAAAGGCAAATCAGCGCTACAAAGAAGTCTCGCTTCCCATCGGTCAAAAGGGCCATGCTGAATAAAGTGTCAAAACCAGAAATGCAGGACAGGCCATGGAGAAACGGGAGCCTTGCTACGCTGATGGGCGGGATGTAAATTGCCAACAGCCACTCTGGAGAAGTGTACGGTGTGTCCTGAAACATCTAAAACACTCAGCTTAGAGAGCATAGGGCACTTCCACTCATGGGCGTATAAATTGGGAAAACTAAAAATCAGCAAGACACAGGCACCCCAAAGTTTAGGGCTGCTCTGATGACAAGAACCTCCACTTCATTACACCTTAAATATCCCAGGAAAGAGAAAAATGGATAAAGAAGTTGTGGTCCTTATGTACAATGGAATATCACTCAGGCATGAAATCAACATCATAAGGCTAGTAGCAGCATGATGAGAAGATTTAGGTACGACGATTCTAAGTGAAATAAGTCACACAGAAAAAGGCACTTATCATAAGATATCACTTATAGAGGGAATGTAAAAAGCGCTACACTTGAACTGAATTACAAAACAGAACAGCGTCACACGTTTAGAAAACACACTATGGCTGCTTAACGGGAAAGGTGAGGTGGGGTGATGCATAAAACAAGGGTATCAAATTAGCTCAGATACTGTTCCATAAACCCAATATGTAACAGACAAGACCTACTCCTTGCTCAGTGAACTGGACTCGACACCCCCTATTCACCGCCCAAGAATATATCTGACTAGTAAGTCTCTTAAAACCAATGTATTGATATCTCTCTGTAAGTGAGTCAAGTGGGTGTAAATCGGCATAAACACAGCAGTGAAAAGCAGCTAAACCCCATTATAAAAGTCAATTACTTTTAAAAACCCGTGAAACAAAGACAGTGAAAGAGAGAGAAATTCATACAGAATTCTTTCAGGGGCTGGGATGCCACCTTTATTGACCATCTCTAGACCCACAGCTGATTGAGACATAAGGGTGGACACTCTTCGGGCTGAGAGGTTTGGTGAGGTTGGGTGAGCAAACGCAGACCCTTTAAAGTAATACTGCGTGGTACCCATCCCATGGGTCCAAAATCTCCAGCTTCAAGGGCATCTTCCTACATCGAAAACATGCATGAGAAACCCAGAAGACGGTAAACCGTGTGATCGGGAAAGGTTTCTAAAACGCACCTCATTTCTCATCTCCTTGTGCTCGGGCTCGCCATTACAGCCACTTTACTAGCAATCTCCCTCCTTGGAGAATCAGCACCTTTAACCTCCTGTTCCGAACAGGTTGCAATTTGTCCTGAGGATGAACGGGAAGAGGGGGAACCAATGAGAGACTAGGTCTAGGTGTGGGGACAGGCACAGGTCACTCTATTTTCCCATCAGGAAGAAGGATTAACCACAGGCTCAGCCTGCCGCCCGGAAGCAGAAGAGGGCCTGAAGCAATCCTGTGCTTTTGCGGCCAGCTCCCAAAAAAGCGAGTTGAAAAATCGAGCTCAGGGGCACTGCAATTCACAAACCTGCAGAGTTAGAAATGATAACTCTCGTCCACAAATATATTGAGGGAAGGCAACGAAGAGGATTTGAAAGCATAGCAGAATTGCAGGAAACAGATTTCAGGAGATAGAGTCGAATCGCCTTTAAAGCACAGGAAAGGCGGCAAAACCTCGACAATGATGCCCTTGGCCAAAAAGGGCGTATGCGTTTTTTCCTGAATATATTCAGGAAAAAACGCATACGCCCTTTTTGGCCAACCAAGCAACCTGGAAAGGCAAATCAGCGCTACAAAGAAGTCTCGCTTCCCATCGGTCAAAAGGGCCATGCTGAATAAAGTGTCAAAACCAGAAATGCAGGACAGGCCATGGAGAAACGGGAGCCTTGCTACGCTGATGGGCGGGATGTAAATTGCCAACAGCCACTCTGGAGAAGTGTACGGTGTGTCCTGAAACATCTAAAAAACTCAGCTTAGAGAGCATAGGGCACTTCCACTCATGGGCGTATAAATTGGGAAAACTAAAAATCAGCAAGACACAGGCACCCCAAAGTTTAGGGCTGCTCTGTTGACAAGAACCTCCACTTCGTTACACCTTAAATATCCCAGGAAAGAGAAAAATGGATAAGGAAGTTGTGGTCCTTATGTACAATGGCATATCACTCAGCCATGAAATTAACGTCATAAGGCTAGTAGCAGCATGATGAGAGGATTTAGGTACGACGATTCTAAGTGAAATAAGTCACACAGAAAAAGACACTTATCATAAGATATCACTTAGAGAGGGAATGTAAAAACCGCTACACTTGAACTGAATTACAAAAAGGAACAGCGTCACACGTTTAGAAGACACATTATGGCTTCTTAACGGGAAAGGTGAGGTGGGGTGATGCATAAAACAAGGGTTTCAAATGAGCTCAGATACCGTTCCATAAACCCAATATGTAATAGACAAGACCTACTCCTTGCTCAGTGAACTGGACTCAACACCCCCTGTTCACCGCCCAAGAATATATCTGACTAGTAAGAATCTTAAAACCAATGTATTGATATCCCTCTGTAAGTGAGTCAAGTGGGTGTAAACCGGCATAAACACAGCAGTGAAAAGCAGCTAAACCCCATTATAAAAATCAATTACTTTTAAAAACCCGTGAAACAAAGACAGTGAAAGAGAGAGAAATTCATACAGAATTCGTTCAGGGGCTGTGATGCCACCTTTATTGACCATCTCTAGACCCACAGCTGATTGAGACATAAGGGTGGACACTCTTGGGGCTGAGAGGTTTGGTGAGGTTGGGTGAGCAAACGCAGACCCTTTAAAGTAGTACTGCGTGGTATCCATCCCATGGGTCCAAAATCTCCAGGTTCAAGGGCATCTTCCTACATCGAAAACATGCATGAGAAACCCAGAAGATGGTACACCGTGTGATCGGGAAAGGTTTCTAAAACGCACCTCATTTCTCATCTCCTTGTGCTCGGGTTGGCCATTCCAGCCGCTTTCCTAGCAATCTCCCTCCTTGGAGAATGAGCACCTTTAACCTCCTGTTCCGTACAGGTTGCAATTTGTCCTGAGGATGAACGGGAAGAGGGGGAACCAATGAGAGACTAGGTCTAGGTGTGGGGACAGGCACAGGTCACTCTATTTTCCCATCAGGAAGAAGAATTAACCACAGGCTCAGCCTGCCGCCCGGAACCACAATAGGGCCTGAAGCAATCCTGCGCTTTTGCGGCCAGCTCCCAAGAAAGCGAGTTGAAAAATGGAGCTCAGGGGCACTGCAATTCACAAACCTGCAGAGTTAGAAATGATAACTCTCGTCCACAAATATATGGAGGGAAGGCAACGAAGAGGATTTGAAAGCAAGGCAGAATTGCAGGAAACAGATTTCAGGAGGTAGATTCAAATCGCCTTTAAAGCACAGGAAAAGCGGCAAAACCTCGACCATGATGCCCTTGGCCAAAAAGGGCGTATGCGTTTTTTCCTGAACATATTCAGGAAAAAACGCATACGCCCTTTTTGGCCAACCAAGCAACCTGGAAAGGCAAATCAGCGCTACAAAGAAGTCTCGCTTCCCATCGGTCAAAAGGCCATGCTGAATAAAGTGTCAAAACCAGAAATGTAGGACAGGCCATGGAGAAACGGGAGCCTTGCTACGCTGATGGGCGGGATGTAAATTGCCAACAGCCACTCTGGAGAAGTGTACGGTGTGTCCTGAAACATCTAAAAAACTCAGATTAGAGAGCATAGGGCACTTCCACTCATGGGCGTATAAATTGGGAAAACTAAAAATCAGCAAGACACAGGCACCCCAAAGTTTAGGGCTGCTCTGTTGACAAGAACCTCCACTTCGTTACACCTTAAATATCCCAGGAAAGAGAAAAATGGATAAAGAAGTTGTGGTCCATATGTATAATGGCATATCACTCAGCAATGAAATCAACATCATAAGGCTAGTAGCAGCATGATGAGAAGATTTAGGTACGACGATTCTAAGTGAAATAAGTCACACAGAAAAAGACACTTATCATAAGATATCACTTAGAGAGGGAATGTAAAAACCGCTACACTTGAACTGAATTACAAAACAGAACAGCGTCACACGTTTAGAAGACACACTATGGCTGCTTAACGGGAAAGGTGAGGTGGGGTGATGCATAAAACAAGGGTTTCAAATGAGCTCAGATACCGTTCCATAAACCCAATATGTAATAGACAAGACCTACTCCTTGCTCAGTGAACTGGACTCAACACCCCCTGTTCACCGCCCAAGAATATATCTGACTAGTAAGAATCTTAAAACCAATGTATTGATATCCCTCTGTAAGTGAGTCAAGTGGGTGTAAACCGGCATAAACACAGCAGTGAAAAGCAGCTAAACCCCATTATAAAAATCAATTACTTTTAAAAACCCGTGAAACAAAGACAGTGAAAGAGAGAGAAATTCTTACAAAATTCGTTCAGGGGATGTGATGCCACCTGGATTGACCATCTCTAGACCCACAGCTGATTGAGACATAAGGGTGGACACTCTTCGGGCTGAGAGGTTTGGTGAGGTTGGGTGAGCAAACGCAGACCCTTTAAAGTAATACTGCGTGGTACCCATCCCATGGGTCCAAAATCTCCAGGTTCAAGGGCATCTTCCTACATCGAAAACATGCATGAGAAACCCAGAAGACGGTACACCGTGTGATCGGGAAAGGTTTCTAAAACGCACCTCATTTCTCATCTCCTTGTGCTCGGGCTCGCCATTCCAGCCGCTTTCCTAGCAATCTCCCTCCTTGGAGAATGAGCAACTTTAACCTCCTGTTCTGTACAGGTTGCAAATTTGTCCTGAGGATGAACGGGAAGAGGGGGAACCAATGAGAGACTAGGTCTAGGTGTGGGGACAGGCACAGGTCACTCTATTTTCTCATCAGGAAGAAGAATTAACCACAGGCTCAGCCTGCCGCCCGGAACCACAATAGGGCCTGAAGCAATCCTGCGCTTTTGCGGCCAGCTCCCAAGAAAGCGAGTTGAAAAATGGAGCTCAGGGGCACTGCAATTCACAAACCTGCAGAGTTAGAAATGATAACTCTCGTCCACAAATATATTGAGGGAAGGCAACGAAGAGGATTTGAAAGCATAGCAGAATTGCAGGAAACAGATTTCAGGAGGTAGAGTCGAATCGCCTTTAAAGCACAGGAAAGGCGGCAAAACCTCGACCATGATGCCCTTGGCCAAAAAGGGCGTATGCGTTTTTTCCTGAATATATTCAGGAAAAAACGCATACGCCCTTTTTGGCCAACCAAGCAACCTGGAAAGGCAAATCAGCGCTACAAAGAAGTCTCGCTTCCCATCGGTCAAAAGGGCCATGCTGAATAAAGTGTCAAAACCAGAAATGCAGGACAGGCCATGGAGAAACGGGAGCCTTGCTACGCTGATGGGCGGGATGTAAGTTGCCAACAGCCACTCTGGAGAAGTGTACGGTGTGTCCTGAAACATCTAAAAAACTCAGCTTAGAGAGCATAGGGCACTTCCACTCATGGGCGTATAAATTGGGAAAACTAAAAATCAGCAAGACACAGGCACCCCAAAGTTTAGGGCTGCTCTGTTGACAAGAACCTCCACTTCGTTACACCCTAAATATCCCAGGAAAGAGAAAAATGGGTAAGGAAGTTGTGGTCCTTATGTACAATGGCATATCACTCAGCCATGAAATTAACGTCATAAGGCTAGTAGCAGCATGATGAGAGGATTTAGGTACGACGATTCTAAGTGAAATAAGTCACACAGAAAAAGACACTTATCATAAGATATCACTTAGAGAGGGAATGTAAAAACCGCTACACTTGAACTGAATTACAAAACAGAACAGCGTCACACGTTTAGAAGACACACTATGGCTGCTTAACGGGAAAGGTGAGGTGGGTGATGCATAAAACAAGGGTTTCAAATTAGCTCAGATACCGTTCCATAAACCCAATATGTAATAGACAAGACCTACTCCTTGCTCAGTGAACTGGACTCAACACCCCCTGTTCACCGCCCAAGAATATATCTGACTAGTAAGAATCTTAAAATCAATGTATTGATATCCCTCTGTAAGTGAGTCAAGTGGGTGTAAACCGGCATAAACACAGCAGTGAAAAGCAGCTAAACCCCATTATAAAAATCAATTACTTTTAAAAACCCGTGAAACAAAGACAGTGAAAGAGAGAGAAATTCTTACAAAATTCGTTCAGGGGCTGTGATGCCACCTGGATTGACCATCTCTAGACCCACAGCTGATTGAGACATAAGGGTGGACACTCTTCGGGCTGAGAGGTTTGGTGAGGTTGGGTGAGCAAACGCAGACCCTTTAAAGTAATACTGCGTGGTACCCATCCCATGGGTCCAAAATCTCCAGGTTCAAGGGCATCTTCCTACATCGAAAACATGCATGAGAAACCCAGAAGACGGTACACCGTGTGATCGGGAAAGGTTTCTAAAACGCACCTCATTTCTCATCTCCTTGTGCTCGGGCTCGCCATTACAGCCACTTTACTAGCAATCTCCCTCCTTGGAGAATCAGCACCTTTAACCTCCTGTTCCGAACAGGTTGCAATTTGTCCTGAGGATGAACGGGAAGAGGGGGAACCAATGAGAGACTAGGTCTAGGTGTGGGGACAGGCACAGGTCACTCTATTTTCCCATCAGGAAGAAGGATTAACCACAGGCTCAGCCTGCCGCCCGGAACCACAAAAGGGCCTGAAGCAATCCTGCGCTTTTGCGGCCAGCTCCCAAGAAAGCGAGTTGAAAAATGGAGCTCAGGGGCACTGCAATTCACAAACCTGCAGAGTTAGAAATGATAACTCTCGTCCACAAATATATTGAGGGAAGGCAACGAAGAGGATTTGAAAGCAAGGCAGAATTGCAGGAAACAGATTTCAGGAGGTAGATTCGAATCGCCTTTAAAGCACAGGAAAAGCGGCAAAACCTCGACCATGATGCCCTTGGCCAAAAAGGGCGTATGCGTTTTTTCCTGAATATATTCAGGAAAAAACGCATACGCCCTTTTTGGCCAACCAAGCAACCTGGAAAGGCAAATCAGCGCTACAAAGAAGTCTCGCTTCCCATCGGTCAAAAGGGCCATGCTGAATAAAGTGTCAAAACCAGAAATGCAGGACAGGCCATGGAGAAACGGGAGCCTTGCTACGCTGATGGGCGGGATTTAAATTGCCAACAGCCACTCTGGAGAAGTGTACGGTGTGTCCTGAAACATCTAAAACACTCAGCTTAGAGAGCATAGGGCACTTCCACTCATGGGCGTATAAATTGGGAAAACTAAAAATCAGCAAGACACAGGCACCCCAAAGTTTAGGGCTGCTCTGATGACAAGAACCTCCACTTCATTACACCTTAAATATCCCAGGAAAGAGAAAAATGGATAAAGAAGTTGTGGTCCTTATGTACAATGGAATATCACTCAGGCATGAAATCAACATCATAAGGCTAGTAGCAGCATGATGAGAAGATTTAGGTACGACGATTCTAAGTGAAATAAGTCACACAGAAAAAGGCACTTATCATAAGATATCACTTATAGAGGGAATGTAAAAAGCGCTACACTTGAACTGAATTACAAAACAGAACAGCGTCACACGTTTAGAAAACACACTATGGCTGCTTAACGGGAAAGGTGAGGTGGGGTGATGCATAAAACAAGGGTATCAAATTAGCTCAGATACTGTTCCATAAACCCAATATGTAACAGACAAGACCTACTCCTTGCTCAGTGAACTGGACTCGACACCCCCTATTCACCGCCCAAGAATATATCTGACTAGTAAGACTCTTAAAACCAATGTATTGATATCTCTCTGTAAGTGAGTCAAGTGGGTGTAAATCGGCATAAACACAGCAGTGAAAAGCAGCTAAACCCCATTATAAAAGTCAATTACTTTTAAAAACCCGTGAAACAAAGACAGTGAAAGAGAGAGAAATTCATACAGAATTCTTTCAGGGGCTGGGATGCCACCTTTATTGACCATCTCTAGACCCACAGCTGATTGAGACATAAGGGTGGACACTCTTCGGGCTGAGAGGTTTGGTGAGGTTGGGTGAGCAAACGCAGACCCTTTAAAGTAATACTGCGTGGTACCCATCCCATGGGTCCAAAATCTCCAGCTTCAAGGGCATCTTCCTACATCGAAAACATGCATGAGAAACCCAGAAGACGGTAAACCGTGTGATCGGGAAAGGTTTCTAAAACGCACCTCATTTCTCATCTCCTTGTGCTCGGGCTCGCCATTACAGCCACTTTACTAGCAATCTCCCTCCTTGGAGAATCAGCACCTTTAACCTCCTGTTCCGAACAGGTTGCAATTTGTCCTGAGGATGAACGGGAAGAGGGGGAACCAATGAGAGACTAGGTCTAGGTGTGGGGACAGGCACAGGTCACTCTATTTTCCCATCAGGAAGAAGGATTAACCACAGGCTCAGCCTGCCGCCCGGAAGCAGAAGAGGGCCTGAAGCAATCCTGTGCTTTTGCGGCCAGCTCCCAAAAAAGCGAGTTGAAAAATCGAGCTCAGGGGCACTGCAATTCACAAACCTGCAGAGTTAGAAATGATAACTCTCGTCCACAAATATATTGAGGGAAGGCAACGAAGAGGATTTGAAAGCATAGCAGAATTGCAGGAAACAGATTTCAGGAGGTAGAGTCGAATCGCCTTTAAAGCACAGGAAAGGCGGCAAAACCTCGACAATGATGCCCTTGGCCAAAAAGGGCGTATGCGTTTTTTCCTGAATATATTCAGGAAAAAACGCATACGCCCTTTTTGGCCAACCAAGCAACCTGGAAAGGCAAATCAGCGCTACAAAGAAGTCTCGCTTCCCATCGGTCAAAAGGGCCATGCTGAATAAAGTGTCAAAACCAGAAATGCAGGACAGGCCATGGAGAAACGGGAGCCTTGCTACGCTGATGGGCGGGATGTAAATTGCCAACAGCCACTCTGGAGAAGTGTACGGTGTGTCCTGAAACATCTAAAAAACTCAGCTTAGAGAGCATAGGGCACTTCCACTCATGGGCGTATAAATTGGGAAAACTAAAAATCAGCAAGACACAGGCACCCCAAAGTTTAGGGCTGCTCTGTTGACAAGAACCTCCACTTCGTTACACCTTAAATATCCCAGGAAAGAGAAAAATGGATAAGGAAGTTGTGGTCCTTATGTACAATGGCATATCACTCAGCCATGAAATTAACGTCATAAGGCTAGTAGCAGCATGATGAGAGGATTTAGGTACGACGATTCTAAGTGAAATAAGTCACACAGAAAAAGACACTTATCATAAGATATCACTTAGAGAGGGAATGTAAAAACCGCTACACTTGAACTGAATTACAAAAAGGAACAGCGTCACACGTTTAGAAGACACATTATGGCTTCTTAACGGGAAAGGTGAGGTGGGGTGATGCATAAAACAAGGGTTTCAAATGAGCTCAGATACCGTTCCATAAACCCAATATGTAATAGACAAGACCTACTCCTTGCTCAGTGAACTGGACTCAACACCCCCTGTTCACCGCCCAAGAATATATCTGACTAGTAAGAATCTTAAAACCAATGTATTGATATCCCTCTGTAAGTGAGTCAAGTGGGTGTAAACCGGCATAAACACAGCAGTGAAAAGCAGCTAAACCCCATTATAAAAATCAATTACTTTTAAAAACCCGTGAAACAAAGACAGTGAAAGAGAGAGAAATTCATACAGAATTCGTTCAGGGGCTGGGATGCCACCTTTATTGACCATCTCTAGACCCACAGCTGATTGAGACATAAGGGTGGACACTCTTCGGGCTGAGAGGTTTGGTGAGGTTGGGTGAGCAAACGCAGACCCTTTAAAGTAATACTGCGTGGTACCCATCCCATGGGTCCAAAATCTCCAGGTTCAAGGGCATCTTCCTACATCGAAAACATGCATGAGAAACCCAGAAGATGGTACACCGTGTGATCGGGAAAGGTTTCTAAAACGCACCTCATTTCTCATCTCCTTGTGCTCGGGCTCGCCATTCCAGCCGCTTTCCTAGCAATCTCCCTCCTTGGAGAATGAGCACCTTTAACCTCCTGTTCTGTACAGGTTGCAAATTTGTCCTGAGGATGAACGGGAAGAGGGGGAACCAATGAGAGACTAGGTCTAGGTGTGGGGACAGGCACAGGTCACTCTATTTTCCCATCAGGAAGAAGAATTAACCACAGGCTCAGCCTGCCGCCCGGAACCACAATAGGGCCTGAAGCAATCCTGCGCTTTTGCGGCCAGCTCCCAAGAAAGCGAGTTGAAAAATGGAGCTCAGGGGCACTGCAATTCACAAACCTGCAGAGTTAGAAATGATAACTCTCGTCCACAAATATATTGAGGGAAGGCAACAAAGAGGATTTGAAAGCATAGCAGAATTGCAGGAAACAGATTTCAGGAGGTAGAGTCGAATCGCCTTTAAAGCACAGGAAAAGCGGCAAAACCTCGACCATGATGCCCTTGGCCAAAAAGGGCGTATGCGTTTTTTCCTGAATATATTCAGGAAAAAACGCATACGCCCTTTTTGGCCAACCAAGCAACCTGGAAAGGCAAATCAGCGCTACAAAGAAGTCTCGCTTCCCATCGGTCAAAAGGGCCATGCTGAATAAAGTGTCAAAACCAGAAATGCAGGACAGGCCATGGAGAAACGGGAGCCTTGCTACGCTGATGGGCGGGATGTAAATTGCCAACAGCCACTCTGGAGAAGTGTACGGTGTGTCCTGAAACATCTAAAAAACTCAGCTTAGAGAGCATAGGGCACTTCCACTCATGGGCGTATAAATTGGGAAAACTAAAAATCAGCAAGACACAGGCACCCCAAAGTTTAGGGCTGCTCTGTTGACAAGAACCTCCACTTCGTTACACCTTAAATATCCCAGGAAAGAGAAAAATGGATAAGGAAGTTGTGGTCCTTATGTACAATGGCATATCACTCAGCCATGAAATTAACGTCATAAGGCTAGTAGCAGCATGATGAGAGGATTTAGGTACGACGATTCTAAGTGAAATAAGTCACACAGAAAAAGACACTTATCATAAGATATCACTTAGAGAGGGAATGTAAAAACCGCTACACTTGAACTGAATTACAAAACAGAACAGCGTCACACGTTTAGAAGACACACTATGGCTGCTTAACGGGAAAGGTGAGGTCGGGTGATGCATAAAACAAGGGTTTCAAATGAGCTCAGATACCGTTCCATAAACCCAATATGTAATAGACAAGACCTACTCCTTGCTCAGTGAACTGGATTCAACACCCCCTGTTCACCGCCCAAGAATATATCTGACTAGTAAGAATCTTAAAACCAATGTATTGATATCCCTCTGTAACTGAGTCAAGTGGGTGTAAACCTGCATAAACACAGCAGTGAAAAGCAGCTAAACCCCATTATAAAAATCAATTACTTTTAAAAACCCGTGAAACAAAGACAGTGAAATAGAGAGAAATTCTTACAAAATTCGTTCAGGGGCTGTGATGCCACCTGGATTGACCATCTCTAGACCCACAGCTGATTGAGACATAAGGGTGGACACTCTTGGGGCTGAGAGGTTTGGTGAGGTTGGGTGAGCAAACGCAGACCCTTTAAAGTAGTACTGCGTGGTATCCATCCCATGGGTCCAAAATCTCCAGGTTCAAGGGCATCTTCCTACATCGAAAACATGCATGAGAAACCCAGAAGATGGTACACCGTGTGATCGGGAAAGGTTTCTAAAACGCACCTCATTTCTCATCTCCTTGTGCTCGGGTTGGCCATTACAGCCGCTTTACTAGCAATCTCCCTCCTTTGAGAATCAGCACTTTTAACCTCCTGTTCCGTACAGGTTGCAATTTGTCCTGAGGATGAACGGGAAGAGGGGGAACCAATGAGAGACTAGGTCTAGGTGTGGGGACAGGCACAGGTCACTCTATTTTCCCATCAGGAAGAAGAATTAACCACAGGCTCAGCCTGCCGCCCGGAACCACAATAGGGCCTGAAGCAATCCTGCGCTTTTGCGGCCAGCTCCCAAGAAAGCGAGTTGAAAAATGGAGCTCAGGGGCACTGCAATTCACAAACCTGCAGAGTTAGAAATGATAACTCTCGTCCACAAATATATGGAGGGAAGGCAACGAAGAGGATTTGAAAGCAAGGCAGAATTGCAGGAAACAGATTTCAGGAGGTAGATTCAAATCGCCTTTAAAGCACAGGAAAAGCGGCAAAACCTCGACCATGATGCCCTTGGCCAAAAAGGGCGTATGCGTTTTTTCCTGAACATATTCAGGAAAAAACGCATACGCCCTTTTTGGCCAACCAAGCAACCTGGAAAGGCAAATCAGCGCTACAAAGAAGTCTCGCTTCCCATCGGTCAAAAGGGCCATGCTGAATAAAGTGTCAAAACCAGAAATGTAGGACAGGCCATGGAGAAACGGGAGCCTTGCTACGCTGATGGGCGGGATGTAAATTGCCAACAGCCACTCTGGAGAAGTGTACGGTGTGTCCTGAAACATCTAAAAAACTCAGATTAGAGAGCATAGGGCACTTCCACTCATGGGCGTATAAATTGGGAAAACTAAAAATCAGCAAGACACAGGCACCCCAAAGTTTAGGGCTGCTCTGTTGACAAGAACCTCCACTTCGTTACACCTTAAATATCCCAGGAAAGAGAAAAATGGATAAAGAAGTTGTGGTCCATATGTATAATGGCATATCACTCAGCAATGAAATCAACATCATAAGGCTAGTAGCAGCATGATGAGAAGATTTAGGTACGACGATTCTAAGTGAAATAAGTCACACAGAAAAAGACACTTATCATAAGATATCACTTAGAGAGGGAATGTAAAAACCGCTACACTTGAACTGAATTACAAAACAGAACAGCGTCACACGTTTAGAAGACACACTATGGCTGCTTAACGGGAAAGGTGAGGTGGGGTGATGCATAAAACAAGGGTTTCAAATGAGCTCAGATACCGTTCCATAAACCCAATATGTAATAGACAAGACCTACTCCTTGCTCAGTGAACTGGACTCAACACCCCCTGTTCACCGCCCAAGAATATATCTGACTAGTAAGAATCTTAAAACCAATGTATTGATATCCCTCTGTAAGTGAGTCAAGTGGGTGTAAACCGGCATAAACACAGCAGTGAAAAGCAGCTAAACCCCATTATAAAAATCAATTACTTTTAAAAACCCGTGAAACAAAGACAGTGAAAGAGAGAGAAATTCTTACAAAATTCGTTCAGGGGATGTGATGCCACCTGGATTGACCATCTCTAGACCCACAGCTGATTGAGACATAAGGGTGGACACTCTTCGGGCTGAGAGGTTTGGTGAGGTTGGGTGAGCAAACGCAGACCCTTTAAAGTAATACTGCGTGGTACCCATCCCATGGGTCCAAAATCTCCAGGTTCAAGGGCATCTTCCTACATCGAAAACATGCATGAGAAACCCAGAAGACGGTACACCGTGTGATCGGGAAAGGTTTCTAAAACGCACCTCATTTCTCATCTCCTTGTGCTCGGGCTCGCCATTCCAGCCGCTTTCCTAGCAATCTCCCTCCTTGGAGAATGAGCAACTTTAACCTCCTGTTCTGTACAGGTTGCAAATTTGTCCTGAGGATGAACGGGAAGAGGGGGAACCAATGAGAGACTAGGTCTAGGTGTGGGGACAGGCACAGGTCACTCTATTTTCTCATCAGGAAGAAGAATTAACCACAGGCTCAGCCTGCCGCCCGGAACCACAATAGGGCCTGAAGCAATCCTGCGCTTTTGCGGCCAGCTCCCAAGAAAGCGAGTTGAAAAATGGAGCTCAGGGGCACTGCAATTCACAAACCTGCAGAGTTAGAAATGATAACTCTCGTCCACAAATATATTGAGGGAAGGCAACGAAGAGGATTTGAAAGCATAGCAGAATTGCAGGAAACAGATTTCAGGAGGTAGAGTCGAATCGCCTTTAAAGCACAGGAAAGGCGGCAAAACCTCGACAATGATGCCCTTGGCCAAAAAGGGCGTATGCGTTTTTTCCTGAATATATTCAGGAAAAAACGCATACGCCCTTTTTGGCCAACCAAGCAACCTGGAAAGGCAAATCAGCGCTACAAAGAAGTCTCGCTTCCCATCGGTCAAAAGGGCCATGCTGAATAAAGTGTCAAAACCAGAAATGCAGGACAGGCCATGGAGAAACGGGAGCCTTGCTACGCTGATGGGCGGGATGTAAATTGCCAACAGCCACTCTGGAGAAGTGTACGGTGTGTCCTGAAACATCTAAAAAACTCAGCTTAGAGAGCATAGGGCACTTCCACTCATGGGCGTATAAATTGGGAAAACTAAAAATCAGCAAGACACAGGCACCCCAAAGTTTAGGGCTGCTCTGTTGACAAGAACCTCCACTTCGTTACACCCTAAATATCCCAGGAAAGAGAAAAATGGGTAAGGAAGTTGTGGTCCTTATGTACAATGGCATATCACTCAGCCATGAAATTAACGTCATAAGGCTAGTAGCAGCATGATGAGAGGATTTAGGTACGACGATTCTAAGTGAAATAAGTCACACAGAAAAAGACACTTATCATAAGATATCACTTAGAGAGGGAATGTAAAAACCGCTACACTTGAACTGAATTACAAAACAGAACAGCGTCACACGTTTAGAAGACACACTATGGCTGCTTAACGGGAAAGGTGAGGTGGGTGATGCATAAAACAAGGGTTTCAAATTAGCTCAGATACCGTTCCATAAACCCAATATGTAATAGACAAGACCTACTCCTTGCTCAGTGAACTGGACTCAACACCCCCTGTTCACCGCCCAAGAATATATCTGACTAGTAAGAATCTTAAAATCAATGTATTGATATCCCTCTGTAAGTGAGTCAAGTGGGTGTAAACCGGCATAAACACAGCAGTGAAAAGCAGCTAAACCCCATTATAAAAATCAATTACTTTTAAAAACCCGTGAAACAAAGACAGTGAAAGAGAGAGAAATTCTTACAAAATTCGTTCAGGGGCTGTGATGCCACCTGGATTGACCATCTCTAGACCCACAGCTGATTGAGACATAAGGGTGGACACTCTTCGGGCTGAGAGGTTTGGTGAGGTTGGGTGAGCAAACGCAGACCCTTTAAAGTAATACTGCGTGGTACCCATCCCATGGGTCCAAAATCTCCAGGTTCAAGGGCATCTTCCTACATCGAAAACATGCATGAGAAACCCAGAAGACGGTACACCGTGTGATCGGGAAAGGTTTCTAAAACGCACCTCATTTCTCATCTCCTTGTGCTCGGGCTCGCCATTACAGCCACTTTACTAGCAATCTCCCTCCTTGGAGAATCAGCACCTTTAACCTCCTGTTCCGAACAGGTTGCAATTTGTCCTGAGGATGAACGGGAAGAGGGGGAACCAATGAGAGACTAGGTCTAGGTGTGGGGACAGGCACAGGTCACTCTATTTTCCCATCAGGAAGAAGGATTAACCACAGGCTCAGCCTGCCGCCCGGAAGCAGAAGAGGGCCTGAAGCAATCCTGCGCTTTTGCGGCCAGCTCCCAAGAAAGCGAGTTGAAAAATGGAGCTCAGGGGCACTGCAATTCACAAACCTGCAGAGTTAGAAATGATAACTCTCGTCCACAAATATATTGAGGGAAGGCAACGAAGAGGATTTGAAAGCAAGGCAGAATTGCAGGAAACAGATTTCAGGAGGTAGATTCGAATCGCCTTTAAAGCACAGGAAAAGCGGCAAAACCTCGACCATGATGCCCTTGGCCAAAAAGGGCGTATGCGTTTTTTCCTGAATATATTCAGGAAAAAACGCATACGCCCTTTTTGGCCAACCAAGCAACCTGGAAAGGCAAATCAGCGCTACAAAGAAGTCTCGCTTCCCATCGGTCAAAAGGGCCATGCTGAATAAAGTGTCAAAACCAGAAATGCAGGACAGGCCATGGAGAAACGGGAGCCTTGCTACGCTGATGGGCGGGATTTAAATTGCCAACAGCCACTCTGGAGAAGTGTACGGTGTGTCCTGAAACATCTAAAACACTCAGCTTAGAGAGCATAGGGCACTTCCACTCATGGGCGTATAAATTGGGAAAACTAAAAATCAGCAAGACACAGGCACCCCAAAGTTTAGGGCTGCTCTGATGACAAGAACCTCCACTTCATTACACCTTAAATATCCCAGGAAAGAGAAAAATGGATAAAGAAGTTGTGGTCCTTATGTACAATGGAATATCACTCAGGCATGAAATCAACATCATAAGGCTAGTAGCAGCATGATGAGAAGATTTAGGTACGACGATTCTAAGTGAAATAAGTCACACAGAAAAAGGCACTTATCATAAGATATCACTTATAGAGGGAATGTAAAAAGCGCTACACTTGAACTGAATTACAAAACAGAACAGCGTCACACGTTTAGAAAACACACTATGGCTGCTTAACGGGAAAGGTGAGGTGGGGTGATGCATAAAACAAGGGTATCAAATTAGCTCAGATACTGTTCCATAAACCCAATATGTAACAGACAAGACCTACTCCTTGCTCAGTGAACTGGACTCGACACCCCCTATTCACCGCCCAAGAATATATCTGACTAGTAAGACTCTTAAAACCAATGTATTGATATCTCTCTGTAAGTGAGTCAAGTGGGTGTAAATCGGCATAAACACAGCAGTGAAAAGCAGCTAAACCCCATTATAAAAGTCAATTACTTTTAAAAACCCGTGAAACAAAGACAGTGAAAGAGAGAGAAATTCATACAGAATTCTTTCAGGGGCTGGGATGCCACCTTTATTGACCATCTCTAGACCCACAGCTGATTGAGACATAAGGGTGGACACTCTTCGGGCTGAGAGGTTTGGTGAGGTTGGGTGAGCAAACGCAGACCCTTTAAAGTAATACTGCGTGGTACCCATCCCATGGGTCCAAAATCTCCAGGTTCAAGGGCATCTTCCTACATCGAAAACATGCATGAGAAACCCAGAAGATGGTACACCGTGTGATCGGGAAAGGTTTCTAAAACGCACCTCATTTCTCATCTCCTTGTGCTCGGGCTCGCCATTCCAGCCGCTTTCCTAGCAATCTCCCTCCTTGGAGAATGAGCACCTTTAACCTCCTGTTCTGTACAGGTTGCAAATTTGTCCTGAGGATGAACGGGAAGAGGGGGAACCAATGAGAGACTAGGTCTAGGTGTGGGGACAGGCACAGGTCACTCTATTTTCCCATCAGGAAGAAGAATTAACCACAGGCTCAGCCTGCCGCCCGGAACCACAATAGGGCCTGAAGCAATCCTGCGCTTTTGCGGCCAGCTCCCAAGAAAGCGAGTTGAAAAATGGAGCTCAGGGGCACTGCAATTCACAAACCTGCAGAGTTAGAAATGATAACTCTCGTCCACAAATATATTGAGGGAAGGCAACAAAGAGGATTTGAAAGCATAGCAGAATTGCAGGAAACAGATTTCAGGAGGTAGAGTCGAATCGCCTTTAAAGCACAGGAAAAGCGGCAAAACCTCGACCATGATGCCCTTGGCCAAAAAGGGCGTATGCGTTTTTTCCTGAATATATTCAGGAAAAAACGCATACGCCCTTTTTGGCCAACCAAGCAACCTGGAAAGGCAAATCAGCGCTACAAAGAAGTCTCACTTCCCATCGGTCAAAAGGGCCATGCTGAATAAAGTGTCAAAACCAGAAATGCAGGACAGGCCATGGAGAAACGGGAGCATTGCTACGCTGATGGGCGGGATGTAAATTGCCAACAGCCACTCTGGAGAAGAGTACGGGGTGTCCTGAAACATCTAAAAAACTCAGCTTAGAGAGCATAGGGCACTTCCACTCATGGGCGTATAAATTGGGAAAACTAAAAATCAGCAAGACACAGGCACCCCAAAGTTTAGGGCTGCTCTGTTGACAAGAACCTCCACTTCGTTACACCTTAAATATCCCAGGAAAGAGAAAAATGGGTAAGGAAGTTGTGGTCCTTATGTACAATGGCATATCACTCAGCCATGAAATTAACGTCATAAGGCTAGTAGCAGCATGATGAGAGGATTTAGGTACGACGATTCTAAGTGAAATAAGTCACACAGAAAAAGACACTTATCATAAGATATCACTTAGAGAGGGAATGTAAAAACCGCTACACTTGAACTGAATTACAAAACAGAACAGCGTCACACGTTTAGAAGACACACTATGGCTGCTTAACGGGAAAGGTGAGGTCGGGTGATGCATAAAACAAGGGTTTCAAATGAGCTCAGATACCGTTCCATAAACCCAATATGTAATAGACAAGACCTACTCCTTGCTCAGTGAACTGGATTCAACACCCCCTGTTCACCGCCCAAGAATATATCTGACTAGTAAGAATCTTAAAACCAATGTATTGATATCCCTCTGTAAGTGAGTCAAGTGGGTGTAAACCTGCGTAAACACAGCAGTGAAAAGCAGCTAAACCCCATTATAAAAATCAATTACTTTTAAAAACCCGTGAAACAAAGACAGTGAAATAGAGAGAAATTCTTACAAAATTCGTTCAGGGGCTGTGATGCCACCTGGATTGACCATCTCTAGACCCACAGCTGATTGAGACATAAGGGTGGACACTCTTGGGGCTGAGAGGTTTGGTGAGGTTGGGTGAGCAAACGCAGACCCTTTAAAGTAGTACTGCGTGGTATCCATCCCATGGGTCCAAAATCTCCAGGTTCAAGGGCATCTTCCTACATCGAAAACATGCATGAGAAACCCAGAAGATGGTACACCGTGTGATCGGGAAAGGTTTCTAAAACGCACCTCATTTCTCATCTCCTTGTGCTCGGGTTGGCCATTACAGCCGCTTTACTAGCAATCTCCCTCCTTTGAGAATCAGCACTTTTAACCTCCTGTTCCGTACAGGTTGCAATTTGTCCTGAGGATGAACGGGAAGAGGGGGAACCAATGAGAGACTAGGTCTAGGTGTGGGGACAGGCACAGGTCACTCTATTTTCCCATCAGGAAGAAGAATTAACCACAGGCTCAGCCTGCCGCCCGGAACCACAATAGGGCCTGAAGCAATCCTGCGCTTTTGCGGCCAGCTCCCAAGAAAGCGAGTTGAAAAATGGAGCTCAGGGGCACTGCAATTCACAAACCTGCAGAGTTAGAAATGATAACTCTCGTCCACAAATATATGGAGGGAAGGCAACGAAGAGGATTTGAAAGCAAGGCAGAATTGCAGGAAACAGATTTCAGGAGGTAGATTCAAATCGCCTTTAAAGCACAGGAAAAGCGGCAAAACCTCGACCATGATGCCCTTGGCCAAAAAGGGCGTATGCGTTTTTTCCTGAACATATTCAGGAAAAAACGCATACGCCCTTTTTGGCCAACCAAGCAACCTGGAAAGGCAAATCAGCGCTACAAAGAAGTCTCGCTTCCCATCGGTCAAAAGGCCATGCTGAATAAAGTGTCAAAACCAGAAATGTAGGACAGGCCATGGAGAAACGGGAGCCTTGCTACGCTGATGGGCGGGATGTAAATTGCCAACAGCCACTCTGGAGAAGTGTACGGTGTGTCCTGAAACATCTAAAAAACTCAGATTAGAGAGCATAGGGCACTTCCACTCATGGGCGTATAAATTGGGAAAACTAAAAATCAGCAAGACACAGGCACCCCAAAGTTTAGGGCTGCTCTGTTGACAAGAACCTCCACTTCGTTACACCTTAAATATCCCAGGAAAGAGAAAAATGGATAAAGAAGTTGTGGTCCATATGTATAATGGCATATCACTCAGCAATGAAATCAACATCATAAGGCTAGTAGCAGCATGATGAGAAGATTTAGGTACGACGATTCTAAGTGAAATAAGTCACACAGAAAAAGACACTTATCATAAGATATCACTTAGAGAGGGAATGTAAAAACCGCTACACTTGAACTGAATTACAAAACAGAACAGCGTCACACGTTTAGAAGACACACTATGGCTGCTTAACGGGAAAGGTGAGGTGGGGTGATGCATAAAACAAGGGTTTCAAATGAGCTCAGATACCGTTCCATAAACCCAATATGTAATAGACAAGACCTACTCCTTGCTCAGTGAACTGGACTCAACACCCCCTGTTCACCGCCCAAGAATATATCTGACTAGTAAGAATCTTAAAACCAATGTATTGATATCCCTCTGTAAGTGAGTCAAGTGGGTGTAAACCGGCATAAACACAGCAGTGAAAAGCAGCTAAACCCCATTATAAAAATCAATTACTTTTAAAAACCCGTGAAACAAAGACAGTGAAAGAGAGAGAAATTCTTACAAAATTCGTTCAGGGGATGTGATGCCACCTGGATTGACCATCTCTAGACCCACAGCTGATTGAGACATAAGGGTGGACACTCTTCGGGCTGAGAGGTTTGGTGAGGTTGGGTGAGCAAACGCAGACCCTTTAAAGTAATACTGCGTGGTACCCATCCCATGGGTCCAAAATCTCCAGGTTCAAGGGCATCTTCCTACATCGAAAACATGCATGAGAAACCCAGAAGATGGTACACCGTGTGATCGGGAAAGGTTTCTAAAACGCACCTCATTTCTCATCTCCTTGTGCTCGGGTTGGCCATTACAGCCGCTTTACTAGAAATCTCCCTCCTTGGAGAATCAGCACCTTTAACCTCCTGTTCCGTACAGGTTGCAATTTGTCCTGAGGATGAACGGGAAGAGGGGGAACCAATGAGAGACTAGGTCTAGGTGTGGGGACAGGCACAGGTCACTCTATTTTCACATCAGGAAGAAGAATTAACCACAGGCTCAGCCTGCCGGCCGGAACCACAATAGGGCCTGAAGCAATCCTGCGCTTTTGCGGCCAGCTCCCAAGAAAGCGAGTTGAAAAATGGAGCTCAGGGGCACTGCAATTCACAAACCTGCAGTGTTATAAATGATGACTCTCTTCCACAAATATATTGAGGGAAGGCAACAAAGAGGATTTGAAAGCATAGCAGAATTGCAAGAAACTGATTTCAGGAGGTAGATTCGAATCGCCTTAAAAGCACAGGAAAAGCGGCAAAACCTCGACCATGATGCCCTTGGCCAAAAAGGGCGTATGCGTTTTTTCCTGAATATATTCAGGAAAAAAACGCATACGCCCTTTTTGGCCAACCAAGCAACCTGGAAAGGCAAATCAGCGCTACAAAGAAGTCTCGCTTCCCATCGGTCAAAAGGGCCATGCTGAATAAAGTGTCAAAACCAGAAATGCAGGACACGCCATGGAGAAACGGGAGCCTTGCTACGCTGATGGGCGGGATGTAAATTGCCAACAGCCACTCTGGAGAAGTGTACGGTGTGTCCTGAAACACCTAAAAAACTCAGCTTAGAGAGCATAGGGCACTTCCACTCATGGGCGTATAAATTGGGAAAACTAAAAATCAGCAAGACACAGGCACCCCAAAGTTTAGGGCTGCTCTGTTGACAAGAACCTCCACTTCATTACACCTTAAATATCCCAGGAAAGAGAAAAATGGATAAAGAAGTTGTGGTCCTTATGTACAATGGAATATCACTCAGGCATGAAATCAACGTCATAAGGCTAGTAGCAGCATGATGAGAGGATTTAGGTACGACGATTCTAAGTGAAATAAGTCACACAGAAAAAGACACTTATCATAAGATATCACTTAGAGAGGGAATGTAAAAACCGCTACACTTGAACTGAATTACAAAACAGAACAGCGTCACACGTTTAGAAGACACACTATGGCTGCTTAACGGGAAAGGTGAGGTGGGTGATGCATAAAACAAGGGTTTCAAATTAGCTCAGATACCGTTCCATAAACCCAATATGTAATAGACAAGACCTACTCCTTGCTCAGTGAACTGGACTCAACACCCCCTGTTCACCGCCCAAGAATATATCTGACTAGTAAGAATCTTAAAATCAATGTATTGATATCCCTCTGTAAGTGAGTCAAGTGGGTGTAAACCGGCATAAACACAGCAGTGAAAAGCAGCTAAACCCCATTATAAAAATCAATTACTTTTAAAAACCCGTGAAACAAAGACAGTGAAAGAGAGAGAAATTCTTACAAAATTCGTTCAGGGGCTGTGATGCCACCTGGATTGACCATCTCTAGACCCACAGCTGATTGAGACATAAGGGTGGACACTCTTGGGGCTAAGAGGTTTGGTGAGGTTGGGTGAACAAACGCAGACCCTTTAAAGTAGTACTGCGTGGTATCCATCCCATCGGTCCAAAATCTCCAGGTTCAAGGGCATCTTCCTACATCGAAAACATGCATGAGAAACCCTGAAGATGGTACACCGTGTGATCGGGAAAGGTTTCTAAAACGCACCTCATTTCTCATCTCCTTGTGCTCGGGTTGGCCATTACAGCCGCTTTACTAGCAATCTCCCTCCTTTGAGAATCAGCACCTTTAACCTCCTGTTCCGTACAGGTTGCAATTTGTCCTGAGGATGAACGGGAAGAGGGGGAACCAATGAGAGACTAGGTCTAGGTGTGGGGACAGGCACAGGTCACTCTATTTTCCCATCAGGAAGAAGAATTAACCACAGGCTCAGCCTGCCGCCCGGAACCACAATAGGGCCTGAAGCAATCCTGTGCTTTTGCGGCCAGCTCCCAAGAAAGCGAGTTGAAAAATGGAGCTCAGGGGCACTGCAATTCACAAACCTGCAGAGTTAGAAATGATAACTCTCGTCCACAAATATATTGAGGGAAGGCAACGAAGAGGATTTGAAAGCAAGGCAAAATTGCAGGAAACAGATTTCAGGAGGTAGATTCGAATCGCCTTTAAAGCACAGGAAAAGCGGCAAAACCTCGACCATGATGCCCTTGGCCAAAGAGGGCGTATGCGTTTTTTCCTGAATATATTCAGGAAAAAACGCATACGCCCTTTTTGGCCAACCAAGCAACCTGGAAAGGCAAATCAGCGCTACAAAGAAGTCTCGCTTCCCATCGGTCAAAAGGGCCATGCTGAATAAAGTGTCAAAACCAGAAATGTAGGACAGGCCATGGAGAAACGGGAGCCTTGCTACGCTGATGGGCGGGATGTAAATTGCCAACAGCCACTCTGGAGAAGTGTACGGTGTGTCCTGAAACATCTAAAAAACTCAGCTTAGAGAGCATAGGGCACTTCCACTCATGGGCGTATAAATTGGGAAAACTAAAAATCAGCAAGACACAGGCACCCCAAAGTTTAGGGCTGCTCTGTTGACAAGAACCTCCACTTCGTTACACCTTAAATATCCCAGGAAAGAGAAAAATGGATAAGGAAGTTGTGGTCCTTATGTACAATGGCATATCACTCAGCCATGAAATTAACGTCATAAGGCTAGTAGCAGCATGATGAGAGGTTTTAGGTACGACGATTCTAAGTGAAATAAGTCACACAGAAAAAGACACTTATCATAATATATCACTTAGAGAGGGAATGTAAAAACCGCTACACTTGAACTGAATTACAAAACAGAACAGCGTCACACGTTTAGAAGACACACTATGGCTGCTTAACGGGAAAGGTGAGGTGGGTGATGCATAAAACAAGGGTTTCAAATTAGCTCAGATACCGTTCCATAAACCCAATATGTAATAGACAAGACCTACTCCTTGCTCAGTGAACTGGACTCAACACCCCCTGTTCACCGCCCAAGAATATATCTGACTAGTAAGAATCTTAAAATCACTATATTGATATCCCTCTGTAAGTGAGTCAAGTGGGTGTAAACCGGCATAAACACAGCAGTGAAAAGCAGCTAAACCCCATTATAAAAATCAATTACTTTTAAAAACCCGTGAAACAAAGACAGTGAAAGAGAGAGAAATTCTTACAAAATTCGTTCAGGGGCTGTGATGCCACCTGGATTGACCATCTCTAGACCCACAGCTGATTGAGACATAAGGGTGGACACTCTTGGGGCTGAGAGGTTTGGTGAGGTTGGGTGAGCAAACACAGACCCTTTAAAGTAATACTGCATGGTATCCATCCCATGGGTCTAAAATCTCCAGGTTCAAGGGCATCTTCCTACATCGAAAACATGCATGAGAAACCCAGAAGATGGTACACCGTGTGATCGGGAAAGGTTTCTAAAACGCACCTCATTTCTCATCTCCTTGTGCTCGGGTTGGCCATTACAGCCGCTTTACTAGAAATCTCCCTCCTTGGAGAATCAGCACCTTTAACCTCCTGTTCCGTACAGGTTGCAATTTGTCCTGAGGATGAACGGGAAGAGGGGGAACCAATGAGAGACTAGGTCTAGGTGTGGGGACAGGCACAGGTCACTCTATTTTCACATCAGGAAGAAGAATTAACCACAGGCTCAGCCTGCCGCCCGGAACCACAATAGGGCCTGAAGCAATCCTGCGCTTTTGCGGCCAGCTCCCAAGAAAGCGAGTTGAAAAATGGAGCTCAGGGGCACTGCAATTCACAAACCTGCAGTGTTATAAATGATGACTCTCTTCCACAAATATATTGAGGGAAGGCAACAAAGAGGATTTGAAAGCATAGCAGAATTGCAAGAAACTGATTTCAGGAGGTAGATTCGAATCGCCTTAAAAGCACAGGAAAAGCGGCAAAACCTCGACCATGATGCCCTTGGCCAAAAAGGGCGTATGCGTTTTTTCCTGAATATATTCAGGAAAAAAACGCATACGCCCTTTTTGGCCAACCAAGCAACCTGGAAAGGCAAATCAGCGCTACAAAGAAGTCTCGCTTCCCATCGGTCAAAAGGGCCATGCTGAATAAAGTGTCAAAACCAGAAATGCAGGACACGCCATGGAGAAACGGGAGCCTTGCTACGCTGATGGGCGGGATGTAAATTGCCAACAGCCACTCTGGAGAAGTGTACGGTGTGTCCTGAAACACCTAAAAAACTCAGCTTAGAGAGCATAGGGCACTTCCACTCATGGGCGTATAAATTGGGAAAACTAAAAATCAGCAAGACACAGGCACCCCAAAGTTTAGGGCTGCTCTGTTGACAAGAACCTCCACTTCATTACACCTTAAATATCCCAGGAAAGAGAAAAATGGATAAAGAACTTGTGGTCCTTATGTACAATGGAATATCACTCAGGCATGAAATCAACGTCATAAGGCTAGTAGCAGCATGATGAGAGGATTTAGGTACGACGATTCTAAGTGAAATAAGTCACACAGAAAAAGACACTTATCATAAGATATCACTTAGAGAGGGAATGTAAAAACCGCTACACTTGAACTGAATTACAAAACAGAACAGCGTCACACGTTTAGAAGACACACTATGGCTGCTTAACGGGAAAGGTGAGGTGGTGTGATGCATAAAACAAGGGTTTCAAATGAGCTCAGATACCGTTCCATAAACCCAATATGTAATAGACAAGACCTACTCCTTGCTCAGTGAACTGGACTCAACACCCCCTGTTCACCGCCCAAGAATATATCTGACTAGTAAGACTCTTAAAACCAATGTATTGATATCCCTCTGTAAGTGAGTCAAGTGGGTGTAAAGCGGCATAAACACAGCAGTGAAAAGCAGCTAAACCCCATTATAAAAATCAATTACTTTTAAAAACCCGTGAAACAAAGACAGTGAAAGAGAGAGAAATTCATACAGAATTCGTTCAGGGGCTGGGATGCCACCTTTATTGACCATCTCTAGACCCACAGCTGATTGAGTCATAAGGGTGGACACTCTTGGGGCTGAGAGGTTTGGTGAGGTTGGGTGAGCAAACGCAGACCCTTTAAAGTAATACTGCGTGGTATCCATCCCATGGGTCCAAAATTTCCAGGTTCAAGGGCATCTTCCTACATCGAAAACATGCATGAGAAACCCAGAAGATGGTACACCGTGTGATCGGGAAAGCTTTCTAAAACGCACCTCATTTCTCATCTCCTTGTGCTGGGGTTGGCCATTACAGCCGCTTTACTAGCAATCTCCCTCCTTGGAGAATCAGCCCCTTTAACCTTCTGTTCCGTACAGGTTGCAATTTGTCCTGAGGATAAACGGGAAGAGGGGGAACCAATGAGAGACTAGCTCTTGGTGTTGGGACAGCCACATGTCACTCTATTTTCCCATCAGGAAGAAGGATTAACCACAGGCTCAGCCTGCCGCCCGGGAGCAGAAGAGGGCCTGAAGCAATCCTGTGCTTTTGCGGCCAGCTCCCAAAAAAGCGAGTTGAAAAATGGAGCTCAGGGGCACTGCAATTCACAAAACTGCAGAGTTATAAATGGTAACTCTCGTCCACAAATATATTGAGGGAAGGCAACGAAGAGGATTTGAAAGCATAGCAGAATTGCAGGAAACTGATTTCAGGAGGTAGAGTCGAATCGCCTTTAAAGCACAGGAAAAGCGGCAAAACCTCGACAATGATGCCCTTGGCCAAAAAGGGCGTATGCGTTTTTTCCTGAATATATTCAGGAAAAAACGCATACGCCCTTTTTGGCCAACCAAGCAACCTGGAAAGGCAAATCAGCGCTACAAAGAAGTCTCGCTTCCCATCGGTCAAAAGGGCCATGCTGAATAAAGTGTCAAAACCAGAAATGCAGGACAGGCCATGGAGAAACGGGAGCCTTGCTACGCTGATGGGCGGGATGTAAATTGCCAACAGCCACTCTGGAGAAGTGTACGGTGTTTCCTGAAACACCTAAAAAACTCAGCATAGAGAGCATAGGGCACTTCCACTCATGGGCGTATAAATTGGGAAAACTAAAAATCAGCAAGACACAGGCACCCCAAAGTTTAGGGCTGCTCTGTTGACAAGAACCTCCACTTCATTACACCTTAAATATCCCAGGAAAGAGAAAAATGGATAAAGAAGTTGTGGTCCTTATGTACAATGGAATATCACTCAGGCATGAAATCAACGTCATAAGGCTAGTAGCAGCATGATGAGTGGATTTAGGTACGACGATTGTAAGTGAAATAAGTCACAGAGAAAGACACTTATCGTAACATATCACTTATAGAGGGAATGTAAAATCCGCTACACTTGAACTGAATTACAAAACAGAACAGCGTCACACGTTTAGAAAACACACTATGGCTGCTTAACGGGAAAGGTGAGGTGGGGTGATGCATAAAACAAGGGTATCAAATTAGCTCAGATACTGTTCCATAAACCCAATATGTAACAGACAAGACCTACTCCTTGCTCAGTGAACTGGACTCAATACCCCCTGTTCACCGCCCAAGAATATATCTGACTAGTAAGACTCTTAAAACCAATGTATTGATATCTCTCTGTAAGTGAGTCAAGTGGGTGTAAATCGGCATAAACACAGCAGTGAAAAGCAGCTAAACCCCATTATAAAAGTCAATTACTTTTAAAAACCCGTGAAACAAAGACAGTGAAACAGAGAGAAATTCATACAGAATTCGTTCAGGGGCTGGGATGCCACCTTTATTGACCATCTCTAGACCCACAGCTGATTGAGACATAAGGGTGGACACTCCTCGAGCTGAGAGGTTTGGTGAGGTTGGGTTAGCAAACGCAGACCCTTTAAAGTAATACTGCGTGGTACCCATCCCATGGGTCCAAAATCTCCAGGTTCAAGGGCATCTTCCTACATCGAAAACATGCATGAGAAACCCAGAAGACGGTACACCGTGTGATCGGGAAAGGTTTCTAAAACGCACCTCATTTCTCATCTCCTTGTGCTCGGGCTCGCCATTACAGCCACTTTACTAGCAATCTCCCTCCTTGGAGAATCAGCACCTTTAACCTCCTGTTCCGAACAGGTTGCAATTTGTCCTGAGGATGAACGGGAAGAGGGGGAACCAATGAGAGACTAGGTCTAGGTGTGGGGACAGGCACAGGTCACTCTATTTTCCCATCAGGAAGAAGGATTAACCACAGGCTCAGCCTGCCGCCCGGAAGCAGAACAGCGCCTGAAGCAATCCTGTGCTTTTGCGGCCAGCTCCCAAAAAAGCGAGTTGAAAAATGGAGCTCAGGGGCACTGCAATTCACAAACCTGCAGAGTTATAAATGGTAACTCTCGTCCACAAATATATTGAGGGAAGGCAACGAAGAGGATTTGAAAGCATAGCAGAATTGCAGGAAACTGATTTCAGGAGGTAGAGTCGAATCGCCTTTAAAGCACAGGAAAAGCGGCAAAACCTCGACAATGATGCCCTTGGCCAAAAAGGGCGTATGCGTTTTTTCCTGAATATATTCAGGAAAAAACGCATACGCCCTTTTTGGCCAACCAAGCAACCTGGAAAGGCAAATCAGCGCTACAAAGAAGTCTCGCTTCCCATCGGTCAAAAGGGCCATGCTGAATAAAGTGTCAAAACCAGAAATGCAGGACAGGCCATGGAGAAACGGGAGCCTTGCTACGCTGATTGGCGTGATGTAAATTGCCAACAGCCACTCTGGAGAAGTGTACGGTGTGTCCTGAAACCTCTAAAAAACTCAGCTTAGAGAGCATAAGACACTTCCACTCATGGGCGTATAAATTGGGAAAACTAAAAATCAGCAAGACACAGGCACCCCAAAGTTTAGGGCTGCTCTGTTGACAAGAACGTCCACTTCGTTACACCTTAAATATCCCAGGAAAGAGAAAAATGGATAAGGAAGTTGTGGTCCTTATGTACAATGGCATATCACTCAGCCATGAAATTAACGTCATAAGGCTAGTAGCAGCATGATGAGAGGATTTAGGTACGACGATTCTAAGTGAAATAAGTCACACAGAAAAAGACACTTATCATAAGATATCACTTAGAGAGGGAATGTAAAAACCGCTACACTTGAACTGAATTACAAAACAGAACAGCGTCACACGTTTAGAAGACACACTATGGCTGCTTAACGGGAAAGGTGAGGTGGGTGATGCATAAAACAAGGGTTTCAAATTAGCTCAGATACCGTTCCATAAACCCAATATGTAATAGACAAGACCTACTCCTTGCTCAGTGAACTGGACTCAACACCCCCTGTTCACCGCCCAAGAATATATCTGACTAGTAAGAATCTTAAAACCAATGTATTGATATCCCTCTCTAAGTGAGTCAAGTGGGTGTAAACCGGAATAAACACAGCAGTGAAAAGCAGCTAAACCCCATTATAAAAATCAATTACTTTTAAAAACCCGTGAAACAAAGACAGTGAAATAGAGAGAAATTCTTACAAAATTCGTTCAGGGGCTGTGATGCCACCTGGATTGACCATCTCTAGACCCACAGCTGATTGAGACATAAGGGTGGACACTCTTCGGGCTGAGAGGTTTGGTGAGGTTGGGTGAGCAAACGCAGACCCTTTAAAGTAGTACTGCGTGGTATCCATCCCATGGGTCCAAAATCTCCAGGTTCAAGGGCATCTTCCTACATCGAAAACATGCATGAGAAACCCAGAAGATGGTACACCGTGTGATCGGGAAAGGTTTCTAAAACGCACCTCATTTCTCATCTCCTTGTGCTCGGGTTGGCCATTACAGCCGCTTTACTAGCAATCTCCCTCCTTTGAGAATCAGCACTTTTAACCTCCTGTTCCGTACAGGTTGCAATTTGTCCTGAGGATGAACGGGAAGAGGGGGAACCAATGAGAGACAAGGTCTAGGTGTGGGGACAGGCACAGGTCACTCTATTTTCCCATCAGGAAGAAGAATTAACCACAGGCTCAGCCTGCCGCCCGGAACCACAATAGGGCCTGAAGCAATCCTGCGCTTTTGCGGCCAGCTCCCAAGAAAGCGAGTTGAAAAATGGAGCTCAGGGGCACTGCAATTCACAAACCTGCAGAGTTAGAAATGATAACTCTCGTCCACAAATATATTGAGGGAAGGCAACGAAGAGGATTTGAAAGCAAGGCAGAATTGCAGGAAACAGATTTCAGGAGGTAGATTCGAATCGCCTTTAAAGCACAGGAAAAGCGGCAAAACCTCGACCATGATGCCCTTGGCCAAAAAGGGCGTATGCGTTTTTTCCTGAATATATTCAGGAAAAAACGCATACGCCCTTTTTGGCCAACCAAGCAACCTGGAAAGGCAAATCAGCGCTACAAAGAAGTCTCGCTTCCCATCGGTCAAAAGGGCCATGCTGAATAAAGTGTCAAAACCAGAAATGCAGGACAGGCCATGGAGAAACGGGAGCCTTGCTACGCTGATGGGCGGGATGTAAATTGCCAACAGCCACTCTGGAGAAGTGTACGGTGTGTCCTGAAACATCTAAAAAACTCAGCTTAGAGAGCATAGGGCACTTCCACTCATGGGCGTATAAATTGGGAAAACTAAAAATCAGCAAGACACAGGCACCCCAAAGTTTAGGGCTGCTCTGTTGACAAGAACCTCCACTTCGTTACACCTTAAATATCCCAGGAAAGAGAAAAATGGATAAAGAAGTTGTGGTCCATATGTATAATGGCATATCACTCAGCAATGAAATCAACATCATAAGGCTAGTAGCAGCATGATGAGAAGATTTAGGTACGACGATTCTAAGTGAAATAAGTCACACAGAAAAAGACACTTATCATAAGATATCACTTAGAGAGGGAATGTAAAAACCGCTACACTTGAACTGAATTACAAAACAGAACAGCGTCACACGTTTAGAAGACACACTATGGCTGCTTAACGGGAAAGGTGAGGTGGGGTGATGCATAAAACAAGGGTTTCAAATGAGCTCAGATACCGTTCCATAAACCCAATATGTAATAGAAAAGACCTACTCCTTGCTCAGTGAACTGGACTCAACACCCCCTGTTCACCGCCCAAGAATATATCTGACTAGTAAGAATCTTAAAACCAATGTATTGATATCCCTCTGTAAGTGAGTCAAGTGGGTGTAAAGCGGCATAAACACAGCAGTGAAAAGCAGCTAAACCCCATTATAAAAATCAATTACTTTTAAAAACCCGTGAAACAAAGACAGTGAAAGAGAGAGAAATTCTTACAAAATTCGTTCAGGGGCTGTGATGCCACCTGGATTGACCATCTCTAGACCCACAGCTTATTGAGACATAAGGGTGGACACTCTTCGGGCTGAGAGGTTTGGTGAGGTTGGGTGAGCAAACGCAGACCCTTTAAAGTAATACTGCGTGGTACCCATCCCATGGGTCCAAAATCTCCAGGTTCAAGGGCATCTTCCTACATCGAAAACATGCATGAGAAACCCAGAAGATGGTACACCGTGTGATCGGGAAAGGTTTCTAAAACGCACCTCATTTCTCATCTCCTTGTGCTCGGGCTCGCCATTCCAGCCGCTTTACTAGCAATCTCCCTCCTTGGAGAATGAGCACCTTTAACCTCCTGTTCCGTACAGGTTGCAAATTTGTCCTGAGGATGAACGGAAAGAGGGGGAACCAATGAGAGACTAGGTCTAGGTGTGGGGACAGGCACAGGTCACTCTATTTTCCCATCAGGAAGAAGAATTAACCACAGGCTCAGCCTGCCGCCCGGAACCACAATAGGGCCTGAAGCAATCCTGCGCTTTTGCGGCCAGCTCCCAAGAAAGCGAGTTGAAAAATGGAGCTCAGGGGCACTGCAATTCACAAACCTGCAGAGTTAGAAATGATAACTCTCGTCCACAAATATATTGAGGGAAGGCAACGAAGAGGATTTGAAAGCAAGGCAGAATTGCAGGAAACAGATTTCAGGAGGTAGATTCGAATCGCCTTTAAAGCACAGGAAAAGCGGCAAAACCTCGACCATGATGCCCTTGGCCAAAAAGGGCGTATGCGTTTTTTCCTGAATATATTCAGGAAAAAACGCATACGCCCTTTTTGGCCAACCAAGCAACCTGGAAAGGCAAATCAGCGCTACAAAGAAGTCTCGCTTCCCATCGGTCAAAAGGGCCATGCTGAATAAAGTGTCAAAACCAGAAATGCAGGACAGGCCATGGAGAAACGGGAGCCTTGCTACGCTGATGGGCGGGATGTAAATTGCCAACAGCCACTCTGGAGAAGTGTACGGTGTGTCCTGAAACATCTAAAAAACTCAGCTTAGAGAGCATAGGGCACTTCCACTCATGGGCATATAAATTGGGAAAACTAAAAATCAGCAAGACACAGGCACCCCAAAGTTTAGGGCTGCTCTGATGACAAGAACCTCCACTTCATTACACCTTAAATATCCCAGGAAAGAGAAAATTGGATAAAGAAGTTGTGGTCCTTATGTACAATGGAATATCACTCAGGCATGAAATCAACATCATAAGGCTAGTAGCAGCATGATGAGAAGATTTAGGTACGACGATTCTAAGTGAAATAAGTCACACAGAAAAAGGCACTTATCATAAGATATCACTTATAGAGGGAATGTAAAAACCGCTACACTTGAACTGAATTACAAAACAGAACAGCGTCACACGTTTAGAAAACACGCTATGGCTGCTTAACGGGAAAGGTGAGGTGGGGTGATGCATAACACAAGGGTTTCAAATTAGCTCAGATACTGTTCCATAAACCCAATATGTAACAGACAAGACCTACTCCTTGCTCAGTGAACTGGATTCAACACCCCCTGTTCACCGCCCAAGAATATATCTGACTAGTAAGACTCTTAAAACCAATGTATTGATATCTCTCTGTAAGTGAGTCAAGTGGGTGTAAAGCGGCATAAACACAGCAGTGAAAAGCAGCTAAACCCCATTATAAAAATCAATTACTTTTAAAAACCCGTGAAACAAAGACAGTGAAAGAGAGAGAAATTCATACAGAATTCGTTCAGGGGCTGGGATGCCACCTTTATTGACCATCTCTAGACCCACAGCTGATTGAGACATAAGGGTGGACACTCTTGGGGCTGAGAGGTTTGGTGAGGTTGGGTGAGCAAACGCAGACCCTTTAAAGTAATACTGCGTGGTACCCATCCCATGGGTCCAAAATCTCCAGCTTCAAGGGCATCTTCCTACATCGAAAACATGCATAAGAAACCCAGAAGATGGTACACCGTGTGATCGGGAAAGGTTTCTAAAACGCACCTCATTTCTCATCTCCTTGTGCTCGGGCTCGCCATTCCAGCCGCTTTACTAGCAATCTCCCTCCTTGGAGAATGAGCACCTTTAAACTCCTGTTCTGTACAGGTTGCAAATTTGTCCTGAGGATGAACGGGAAGAGGGGGAACCAATGAGAGACTAGGTCTAGGTGTGGGGACAGGCACAGGTCACTCTATTTTCCCATCAGGAAGAAGAATTAACCACAGGCTCAGCCTGCCGCCCGGAACCACAATAGGGCCTGAAGCAATCCTGCGCTTTTGCGGCCAGCTCCCAAGAAAGCGAGTTGAAAAATGGAGCTCAGGGGCACTGCAATTCACAAACCTGCAGAGTTAGAAATGATAACTCTCGTCCACAAATATATTGAGGGAAGGCAACGAAGAGGATTTGAAAGCAAGGCAGAATTGCAGGAAACAGATTTCAGGAGGTAGATTCGAATCGCCTTTAAAGCACAGGAAAAGCGGCAAAACCTCGACCATGATGCCCTTGGCCAAAAAGGGCGTATGCGTTTTTTCCTGAATATATTCAGGAAAAAACGCATACGCCCTTTTTGGCCAACCAAGCAACCTGGAAAGGCAAATCAGCGCTACAAAGAAGTCTCGCTTCCCATCGGTCAAAAGGGCCATGCTGAATAAAGTGTCAAAACCAGAAATGCAGGACAGGCCATGGAGAAACGGGAGCCTTGCTACGCTGATGGGCGGGATTTAAATTGCCAACAGCCACTCTGGAGAAGTGTACGGTGTGTCCTGAAACATCTAAAACACTCAGCTTAGAGAGCATAGGGCACTTCCACTCATGGGCGTATAAATTGGGAAAACTAAAAATCAGCAAGACACAGGCACCCCAAAGTTTAGGGCTGCTCTGATGACAAGAACCTCCACTTCATTACACCTTAAATATCCCAGGAAAGAGAAAAATGGATAAAGAAGTTGTGGTCCTTATGTACAATGGAATATCACTCAGGCATGAAATCAACATCATAAGGCTAGTAGCAGCATGATGAGAAGATTTAGGTACGACGATTCTAAGAGAAATAAGTCACACAGAAAAAGGCACTTATCATAAGATATCACTTATAGAGGGAATGTAAAAACCGCTACACTTGAACTGAATTACAAAACAGAACAGCGTCACACGTTTAGAAAACACACTATGGCTGCTTAACGGGAAAGGTGAGGTGGGGTGATGCATAAAACAAGGGTATCAAATTAGCTCAGATACTGTTCCATAAACCCAATATGTAACAGACAAGACCTACTCCTTGCTCAGTGAACTGGACTCGACACCCCCTATTCACCGCCCAAGAATATATCTGACTAGTAAGACTCTTAAAACCAATGTATTGATATCTCTCTGTAAGTGAGTCAAGTGGGTGTAAATCGGCATAAACACAGCAGTGAAAAGCAGCTAAACCCCATTATAAAAGTCAATTACTTTTAAAAACCCGTGAAACAAAGACAGTGAAAGAGAGAGAAATTCATACAGAATTCGTTCAGGGGCTGGGATGCCACCTTTATTGACCATCTCTAGACCCACAGCTGATTGAGACATAAGGGTGGACACTCTTCGGGCTGAGAGGTTTGGTGAGGTTGGGTGAGCAAACGCAGACCCTTTAAAGTAATACTGCGTGGTACCCATCCCATGGGTCCAAAATCTCCAGCTTCAAGGGCATCTTCCTACATCGAAAACATGCATGAGAAACCCAGAAGACGGTACACCGTGTGATCGGGAAAGGTTTCTAAAACGCACCTCATTTCTCATCTCCTTGTGCTCGGGCTCGCCATTACAGCCACTTTACTAGCAATCTCCCTCCTTGGAGAATCAGCACCTTTAACCTCCTGTTCCGAACAGGTTGCAATTTGTCCTGAGGATGAACGGGAAGAGGGGGAACCAATGAGAGACTAGGTCTAGGTGTGGGGACAGGCACAGGTCACTCTATTTTCCCATCAGGAAGAAGGATTAACCACAGGCTCAGCCTGCCGCCCGGAAGCAGAAGAGGGCCTGAAGCAATCCTGTGCTTTTGCGGCCAGCTCCCAAAAAAGCGAGTTGAAAAATCGAGCTCAGGGGCACTGCAATTCACAAACCTGCAGAGTTAGAAATGATAACTCTCGTCCACAAATATATTGAGGGAAGGCAACGAAGAGGATTTGAAAGCATAGCAGAATTGCAGGAAACAGATTTCAGGAGGTAGAGTCGAATCGCCTTTAAAGCACAGGAAAGGCGGCAAAACCTCGACAATGATGCCCTTGGCCAAAAAGGGCGTATGCGTTTTTTCCTGAATATATTCAGGAAAAAACGCATACGCCCTTTTTGGCCAACCAAGCAACCTGGAAAGGCAAATCAGCGCTACAAAGAAGTCTCGCTTCCCATCGGTCAAAAGGGCCATGCTGAATAAAGTGTCAAAACCAGAAATGCAGGACAGGCCATGGAGAAACGGGAGCCTTGCTACGCTGATGGGCGGGATGTAAATTGCCAACAGCCACTCTGGAGAAGTGTACGGTGTGTCCTGAAACATCTAAAAAACTCAGCTTAGAGAGCATAGGGCACTTCCACTCATGGGCGTATAAATTGGGAAAACTAAAAATCAGCAAGACACAGGCACCCCAAAGTTTAGGGCTGCTCTGTTGACAAGAACCTCCACTTCGTTACACCTTAAATATCCCAGGAAAGAGAAAAATGGATAAGGAAGTTGTGGTCCTTATGTACAATGGCATATCACTCAGCCATGAAATTAACGTCATAAGGCTAGTAGCAGCATGATGAGAGGATTTAGGTACGACGATTCTAAGTGAAATAAGTCACACAGAAAAAGACACTTATCATAAGATATCACTTAGAGAGGGAATGTAAAAACCGCTACACTTGAACTGAATTACAAAAAGGAACAGCGTCACACGTTTAGAAGACACACTATGGCTGCTTAACGGGAAAGGTGAGGTGGGGTGATGCATAAAACAAGGGTTTCAAATGAGCTCAGATACCGTTCCATAAACCCAATATGTAACAGACAAGACCTACTCCTTGCTCAGTGAACTGGACTCAACACCCCCTGTTCACCGCCCAAGAATATATCTGACTAGTAAGAATCTTAAAACCAATGTATTGATATCCCTCTGTAAGTGAGTCAAGTGGGTGTAAACCGGCATAAACACAGCAGTGAAAAGCAGCTAAACCCCATTATAAAAATCAATTACTTTTAAAAACCCGTGAAACAAAGACAGTGAAAGAGAGAGAAATTCTTACAAAATTCGTTCAGGGGCTGGGATGCCACCTGGATTGACCATCTCTAGACCCACAGCTGATTGAGACATAAGGGTGGACACTCTTCGGGCTGAGAGGTTTGGTGAGGTTGGGTGAGCAAACGCAGACCCTTTAAAGTAATACTGCGTGGTACCCATCCCATGGGTCCAAAATCTCCAGGTTCAAGGACATCTTCCTACATCGAAAACATGCATGAGAAACCCAGAAGACGGTACACCGTGTGATCGGGAAAGGTTTCTAAAACGCACCTCATTTCTCATCTCCTTGTGCTCGGGCTCGCCATTCCAGCCGCTTTACTAGCAATCTCCCTCCTTGGAGAATGAGCACCTTTAACCTCCTGTTCTGTACAGGTTGCAAATTTGTCCTGAGGATGAACGGGAAGAGGGGGAACCAATGAGAGACTAGGTCTAGGTGTGGGGACAGGCACAGGTCACTCTATTTTCACATCAGGAAGAAGAATTAACCACAGGCTCAGCCTGCCGCCCGGAACCACAATAGGGCCTGAAGCAATCCTGCGCTTTTGCGGCCAGCTCCCAAGAAAGCGAGTTGAAAAATGGAGCTCAGGGGCACTGCAATTCACAAACCTGCAGAGTTAGAAATGATAACTCTCGTCCACAAATATATTGAGGGAAGGCAACGAAGAGGATTTGAAAGCAAGGCAGAATTGCAGGAAACAGATTTCAGGAGGTAGATTCGAATCGCCTTTAAAGCACAGGAAAAGCGGCAAAACCTCGACCATGATGCCCTTGGCCAAAAAGGGCGTATGCGTTTTTTCCTGAATATATTCAGGAAAAAACGCATACGCCCTTTTTGGCCAACCAAGCAACCTGGAAAGGCAAATCAGCGCTACAAAGAAGTCTCGCTTCCCATCGGTCAAAAGGGCCATGCTGAATAAAGTGTCAAAACCAGAAATGCAGGACAGGCCATGGAGAAACGGGAGCCTTGCTACGCTGATGGGCGGGATGTAAATTGCCAACAGCCACTCTGGAGAAGTGTACGGTGTGTCCTGAAACATCTAAAACACTCAGCTTAGAGAGCATAGGGCACTTCCACTCATGGGCGTATAAATTGGGAAAACTAAAAATCAGCCAGACACAGGCACCCCAAAGTTTAGGGCTGCTCTGATGACAAGAACCTCCACTTCATTACACCTTAAATATCCCAGGAAAGAGAAAAATGGATAAAGAAGTTGTGGTCCTTATGTACAATGGAATATCACTCAGGCATGAAATCAACATCATAAGGCTAGTAGCAGCATGATGAGAAGATTTAGGTACGACGATTCTAAGTGAAATAAGTCACACAGAAAAAGGCACTTATCATAAGATATCACTTATAGAGGGAATGTAAAAACCGCTACACTTGAACTGAATTACAAAACAGAACAGCGTCACACGTTTAGAAAACACACTATGGCTGCTTAACGGGAAAGGTGAGGTGGGGTGATGCATAACACAAGGGTTTCAAATTAGCTCAGATACTGTTCCATAAACCCAATATGTAACAGACAAGACCTACTCCTTGCTCAGTGAACTGGATTCAACACCCCCTGTTCACCGCCCAAGAATATATCTGACTAGTAAGACTCTTAAAACCAATGTATTGATATCTCTCTGTAAGTGAGTCAAGTGGGTGTAAAGCGGCATAAACACAGCAGTGAAAAGCAGCTAAACCCCATTATAAAAATCAATTACTTTTAAAAACCCGTGAAACAAAGACAGTGAAAGAGAGAGAAATTCATACAGAATTCGTTCAGGGGCTGGGATGCCACCTTTATTGACCATCTCTAGACCCACAGCTGATTGAGACATAAGGGTGGACACTCTTCGGGCTGAGAGGCTTGGTGAGGTTGGGTGAGCAAACGCAGACCCTTTAAAGTAATACTGCGTGGTACCCATCCCATGGGTCCAAAATCTCCAGGTTCAAGGGCATCTTCCTACATCGAAAACATGCATGAGAAACCCAGAAGATGGTACACCGTGTGATCGGGAAAGGTTTCTAAAACGCACCTCATTTCTCATCTCCTTGTGCTCGGGCTCGCCATTCCAGCCGCTTTACTAGCAATCTCCCTCCTTGGAGAATGAGCACCTTTAACCTCCTGTTCTGTACAGGTTGCAAATTTGTCCTGAGGATGAACGGGAAGAGGGGGAACCAATGAGAGACTAGGTCTAGGTGTGGGGACAGGCACAGGTCACTCTATTTTCCCATCAGGAAGAAGAATTAACCACAGGCTCAGCCTGCCGCCCGGAACCACAATAGGGCCTGAAGCAATCCTGCGCTTTTGCGGCCAGCTCCCAAGAAAGCGAGTTGAAAAATGGAGCTCAGGGGCACTGCAATTCACAAACCTGCAGAGTTAGAAATGATAACTCTCGTCCACAAATATATTGAGGGAAGGCAACGAAGAGGATTTGAAAGCAAGGCAGAATTGCAGGAAACAGATTTCAGGAGGTAGATTCGAATCGCCTTTAAAGCACAGGAAAAGCGGCAAAACCTCGACCATGATGCCCTTGGCCAAAAAGGGCGTATGCGTTTTTTCCTGAATATATTCAGGAAAAAACGCATACGCCCTTTTTGGCCAACCAAGCAACCTGGAAAGGCAAATCAGCGCTACAAAGAAGTCTCGCTTCCCATCGGTCAAAAGGGCCATGCTGAATAAAGTGTCAAAACCAGAAATGCAGGACAGGCCATGGAGAAACGGGAGCCTTGCTACGCTGATGGGCGGGATGTAAATTGCCAACAGCCACTCTGGAGAAGTGTACGGTGTGTCCTGAAACACCTAAAAAACTCAGCTTAGAGAGCATAGGGCACTTCCACTCATGGGCGTATAAATTGGGAAAACTAAAAATCAGCAAGACACAGGCACCCCAAAGTTTAGGGCTGCTCTGTTGACAAGAACCTCCACTTCATTACACCTTAAATATCCCAGGAAAGAGAAAAATGGAAAAAGAAGTTGTGGTCCTTATGTACAATGGAATATCACTCAGGCATGAAATCAACGTCATAAGGCTAGTAGCAGCATGATGAGTGGATTTAGGTACGACGATTCTAAGTGAAATAAGTCACAGAGAAAGACACTTATCGTAAGATATCACTTATAGAGGGAATGTAAAATCCGCTACACTTGAACTGAATTACAAAACAGAACAGCGTCACACGTTTAGAAAACACACTATGGCTGCTTAACGGGAAAGGTGAGGTGGGGTGATGCATAAAACAAGGGTATCAAATTAGCTCAGATACTGTTCCATAAACCCAATATGTAACAGACAAGACCTACTCCTTGCTCAGTGAACTGGACTCGACACCCCCTATTCACCGCCCAAGAATATATCTGACTAGTAAGACTCTTAAAACCAATGTATTGATATCTCTCTGTAAGTGAGTCAAGTGGGTGTAAATCGGCATAAACACAGCAGTGAAAAGCAGCTAAACCCCATTATAAAAGTCAATTACTTTTAAAAACCCGTGAAACAAAGACAGTGAAACAGAGAGAAATTCATACAGAATTCGTTCAGGGGCTGGGATGCCACCTTTATTGACCATCTCTAGACCCACAGCTGATTGAGACATAAGGGTGGACACTCTTCGGGCTGAGAGGTTTGGTGAGGTTGGGTGAGCAAACGCAGACCCTTTAAAGTAATACTGCGTGGTACCCATCCCATGGGTCCAAAATCTCCAGCTTCAAGGGCATCTTCCTACATCGAAAACATGCATGAGAAACCCAGAAGACGGTACACCGTGTGATCGGGAAAGGTTTCTAAAACGCACCTCATTTCTCATCTCCTTGTGCTCGGGCTCGCCATTACAGCCACTTTACTAGCAATCTCCCTCCTTGGAGAATCAGCACCTTTAACCTCCTGTTCCGAACAGGTTGCAATTTGTCCTGAGGATGAACGGGAAGAGGGGGAACCAATGAGAGACTAGGTCTAGGTGTGGGGACAGGCACAGGTCACTCTATTTTCCCATCAGGAAGAAGGATTAACCACAGGCTCAGCCTGCCGCCCGGAAGCAGAAGAGGGCCTGAAGCAATCCTGTGCTTTTGCGGCCAGCTCCCAAAAAAGCGAGTTGAAAAATCGAGCTCAGGGGCACTGCAATTCACAAACCTGCAGAGTTAGAAATGATAACTCTCGTCCACAAATATATTGAGGGAAGGCAACGAAGAGGATTTGAAAGCATAGCAGAATTGCAGGAAACAGATTTCAGGAGGTAGAGTCGAATCGCCTTTAAAGCACAGGAAAGGCGGCAAAACCTCGACAATGATGCCCTTGGCCAAAAAGGGCGTATGCGTTTTTTCCTGAATATATTCAGGAAAAAACGCATACGCCCTTTTTGGCCAACCAAGCAACCTGGAAAGGCAAATCAGCGCTACAAAGAAGTCTCGCTTCCCATCGGTCAAAAGGGCCATGCTGAATAAAGTGTCAAAACCAGAAATGCAGGACAGGCCATGGAGAAACGGGAGCCTTGCTACGCTGATGGGCGGGATGTAAATTGCCAACAGCCACTCTGGAGAAGTGTACGGTGTGTCCTGAAACATCTAAAAAACTCAGCTTAGAGAGCATAGGGCACTTCCACTCATGGGCGTATAAATTGGGAAAACTAAAAATCAGCAAGACACAGGCACCCCAAAGTTTAGGGCTGCTCTGTTGACAAGAACCTCCACTTCGTTACACCTTAAATATCCCAGGAAAGAGAAAAATGGATAAGGAAGTTGTGGTCCTTATGTACAATGGCATATCACTCAGCCATGAAATTAACGTCATAAGGCTAGTAGCAGCATGATGAGAGGATTTAGGTACGACGATTCTAAGTGAAATAAGTCACACAGAAAAAGACACTTATCATAAGATATCACTTAGAGAGGGAATGTAAAAACCGCTACACTTGAACTGAATTACAAAAAGGAACAGCGTCACACGTTTAGAAGACACACTATGGCTGCTTAACGGGAAAGGTGAGGTGGGGTGATGCATAAAACAAGGGTTTCAAATGAGCTCAGATACCGTTCCATAAACCCAATATGTAATAGACAAGACCTACTCCTTGCTCAGTGAACTGGACTCAACACCCCCTGTTCACCGCCCAAGAATATATCTGACTAGTAAGAATCTTAAAACCAATGTATTGATATCCCTCTGTAAGTGAGTCAAGTGGGTGTAAACCGGCATAAACACAGCAGTGAAAAGCAGCTAAACCCCATTATAAAAATCAATTACTTTTAAAAACCCGTGAAACAAAGACAGTGAAAGAGAGAGAAATTCTTACAAAATTCGTTCAGGGGCTGGGATGCCACCTGGATTGACCATCTCTAGACCCACAGCTGATTGAGACATAAGGGTGGACACTCTTCGGGCTGAGAGGTTTGGTGAGGTTGGGTGAGCAAACGCAGACCCTTTAAAGTAATACTGCGTGGTACCCATCCCATGGGTCCAAAATCTCCAGGTTCAAGGACATCTTCCTACATCGAAAACATGCATGAGAAACCCAGAAGACGGTACACCGTGTGATCGGGAAAGGTTTCTAAAACGCACCTCATTTCTCATCTCCTTGTGCTCGGGCTCGCCATTCCAGCCGCTTTACTAGCAATCTCCCTCCTTGGAGAATGAGCACCTTTAACCTCCTGTTCTGTACAGGTTGCAAATTTGTCCTGAGGATGAACGGGAAGAGGGGGAACCAATGAGAGACTAGGTCTAGGTGTGGGGACAGGCACAGGTCACTCTATTTTCCCATCAGGAAGAAGAATTAACCACAGGCTCAGCCTGCCGCCCGGAACCACAATAGGGCCTGAAGCAATCCTGCGCTTTTGCGGCCAGCTCCCAAGAAAGCGAGTTGAAAAATGGAGCTCAGGGGCACTGCAATTCACAAACCTGCAGAGTTAGAAATGATAACTCTCGTCCACAAATATATTGAGGGAAGGCAACGAAGAGGATTTGAAAGCAAGGCAGAATTGCAGGAAACAGATTTCATGAGGTAGATTCGAATCGCCTTTAAAGCACAGGAAAAGCGGCAAAACCTCGACCATGATGCCCTTGGCCAAAAAGGGCGTATGCGTTTTTTCCTGAATATATTCAGGAAAAAACGCATACGCCCTTTTTGGCCAACCAAGCAACCTGGAAAGGCAAATCAGCGCTACAAAGAAGTCTCGCTTCCCATCGGTCAAAAGGGCCATGCTGAATAAAGTGTCAAAACCAGAAATGCAGGACAGGCCATGGAGAAACGGGAGCCTTGCTACGCTGATGGGCGGGATGTAAATTGCCAACAGCCACTCTGGAGAAGTGTACGGTGTGTCCTGAAACATCTAAAACACTCAGCTTAGAGAGCATAGGGCACTTCCACTCATGGGCGTATAAATTGGGAAAACTAAAAATCAGCAAGACACAGGCACCCCAAAGTTTAGGGCTGCTCTGATGACAAGAACCTCCACTTCATTACACCTTAAATATCCCAGGAAAGAGAAAAATGGAAAAAGAAGTTGTGGTCCTTATGTACAATGGAATATCACTCAGGCATGAAATCAACGTCATAAGGCTAGTAGCAGCATGATGAGAAGATTTAGGTACGACGATTCTAAGTGAAATAAGTCACAGAGAAAGACACTTATCGTAAGATATCACTTATAGAGGGAATGTAAAATCCGCTACACTTGAACTGAATTACAAAACAGAACAGCGTCACACGTTTAGAAAACACACTATGGCTGCTTAACGGGAAAGGTGAGGTGGGGTGATGCATAAAACAAGGGTATCAAATTAGCTCAGATACTGTTCCATAAACCCAATATGTAACAGACAAGACCTACTCCTTGCTCAGTGAACTGGACTCGACACCCCCTATTCACCGCCCAAGAATATATCTGACTAGTAAGACTCTTAAAACCAATGTATTGATAGCTCTCTGTAAGTGAGTCAAGTGGGTGTAAATCGGCATAAACACAGCAGTGAAAAGCAGCTAAACCCCATTATAAAAGTCAATTACTTTTAAAAACCCGTGAAACAAAGACAGTGAAAGAGAGAGAAATTCATACAGAATTCGTTCAGGGGCTGGGATGCCACCTTTATTGACCATCTCTAGACCCACAGCTGATTGAGACATAAGGGTGGACACTCTTCGGGCTGAGAGGTTTGGTGAGGTTGGGTGAGCAAACGCAGACCCTTTAAAGTAATACTGCGTGGTACCCATCCCATGGGTCCAAAATCTCCAGCTTCAAGGGCATCTTCCTACATCGAAAACATGCATGAGAAACCCAGAAGATGGTACACCGTGTGATCGGGAAAGGTTTCTAAAACGCACCTCATTTCTCATCTCCTTGTGCTCGGGCTCGCCATTCCAGCCGCTTTACTAGCAATCTCCCTCCTTGGAGAATGAGCACCTTTAACCTCCTGTTCTGTACAGGTTGCAAATTTGTCCTGAGGATGAACGGGAAGAGGGGGAACCAATGAGAGACTAGGTCTAGGTGTGGGGACAGGCACAGGTCACTCTATTTTCACATCAGGAAGAAGAATTAACCACAGGCTCAGCCTGCCGCCCAGAACCACAATAGGGCCTGAAGCAATCCTGCGCTTTTGCGGCCAGCTCCCAAGAAAGCGAGTTGAAAAATGGAGCTCAGGGGCACTGCAATTCACAAACCTGCAGAGTTATAAATGGTAACACTCGTCCACAAATATATTGAGGGAAGGCAACGAAGAGGATTTGAAAGCATAGCAGAATTGCAGGAAACTGATTTCAGGAGGTAGAGTCGAATCGCCTTTAAAGCACAGGAAAAGCGGCAAAACCTAGACCATGATGCCCTTGGCCAAAAAGGGCGTATGCGTTTTTTCCTGAATATATTCAGGAAAAAACGCATACGCCCTTTTTGGCCAACCAAGCAACCTGGAAAGGCAAATCAGCGCTACAAAGAAGTCTCGCTTCCCATTGGTCAAAAGGGCCATGCTGAATAAAGTGTCAAAACCAGAAATGCAGGACAGGCCATGGAGAAACGGGAGCCTTGCTACGCTGATGGGCGGGATGTAAATTGCCAACAGCCACTCTGGAGAAGTGTACGGTGTGTCCTGAAACACCTAAAAAACTCAGCTTAGAGAGCATAGGGCACTTCCACTCATGGGCGTATAAATTGGGAAAACTAAAAATCAGCAAGACACAGGCACCCCAAAGTTTAGGGCTGCTCTGTTGACAAGAACCTCCACTTCATTACACCTTAAATATCCCAGGAAAGAGAAAAATGGAAAAAGAAGTTGTGGTCCTTATGTACAATGGAATATCACTCAGGCATGAAATCAACGTCATAAGGCTAGTAGCAGCATGATGAGTGGATTTAGGTACGACGATTCTAAGTGAAATAAGTCACAGAGAAAGACACTTATCGTAAGATATCACTTATAGAGGGAATGTAAAATCCGCTACACTTGAACTGAATTACAAAACAGAACAGCGTCACACGTTTAGAAAACACACTATGGCTGCTTAACGGGAAAGGTGAGGTGGGGTGATGCATAAAACAAGGGTATCAAATTAGCTCAGATACTGTTCCATAAACCCAATATGTAACAGACAAGACCTACTCCTTGCTCAGTGAACTGGACTCGACACCCCCTATTCACCGCCCAAGAATATATCTGACTAGTAAGACTCTTAAAACCAATGTATTGATAGCTCTCTGTAAGTGAGTCAAGTGGGTGTAAATCGGCATAAACACAGCAGTGAAAAGCAGCTAAACCCCATTATAAAAGTCAATTACTTTTAAAAACCCGTGAAACAAAGACAGTGAAAGAGAGAGAAATTCATACAGAATTCGTTCAGGGGCTGGGATGCCACCTTTATTGACCATCTCTAGACCCACAGCTGATTGAGACATAAGGGTGGACACTCTTCGGGCTGAGAGGTTTCGTGAGGTTGGGTGAGCAAACGCAGACCCTTTAAAGTAATACTGCGTGGTACCCATCCCATGGGTCCAAAATCTCCAGCTTCAAGGGCATCTTCCTACATCGAAAACATGCATGAGAAACCCAGAAGATGGTACACCGTGTGATCGGGAAAGGTTTCTAAAACGCACCTCATTTCTCATCTCCTTGTGCTCGGGCTCGCCATTCCAGCCGCTTTACTAGCAATCTCCCTCCTTGGAGAATGAGCACCTTTAACCTCCTGTTCTGTACAGGTTGCAAATTTGTCCTGAGGATGAACGGGAAGAGGGGGAACCAATGAGAGACTAGGTCTAGGTGTGGGGACAGGCACAGGTCACTCTATTTTCACATCAGGAAGAAGAATTAACCACAGGCTCAGCCTGCCGCCCAGAACCACAATAGGGCCTGAAGCAATCCTGCGCTTTTGCGGCCAGCTCCCAAGAAAGCGAGTTGAAAAATGGAGCTCAGGGGCACTGCAATTCACAAACCTGCAGAGTTATAAATGGTAACACTCGTCCACAAATATATTGAGGGAAGGCAACGAAGAGGATTTGAAAGCATAGCAGAATTGCAGGAAACTGATTTCAGGAGGTAGAGTCGAATCGCCTTTAAAGCACAGGAAAAGCGGCAAAACCTAGACCATGATGCCCTTGGCCAAAAAGGGCGTATGCGTTTTTTCCTGAATATATTCAGGAAAAAACGCATACGCCCTTTTTGGCCAACCAAGCAACCTGGAAAGGCAAATCAGCGCTACAAAGAAGTCTCGCTTCCCATTGGTCAAAAGGGCCATGCTGAATAAAGTGTCAAAACCAGAAATGCAGGACAGGCCATGGAGAAACGGGAGCCTTGCTACGCTGATGGGCGGGATGTAAATTGCCAACAGCCACTCTGGAGAAGTGTACGGTGTGTCCTGAAACACCTAAAAAACTCAGCTTAGAGAGCATAGGGCACTTCCACTCATGGGCGTATAAATTGGGAAAACTAAAAATCAGCAAGACACAGGCACCCCAAAGTTTAGGGCTGCTCTGTTGACAAGAACCTCCACTTCATTACACCTTAAATATCCCAGGAAAGAGAAAAATGGAAAAAGAAGTTGTGGTCCTTATGTACAATGGAATATCACTCAGGCATGAAATCAACGTCATAAGGCTAGTAGCAGCATGATGAGTGGATTTAGGTACGACGATTCTAAGTGAAATAAGTCACAGAGAAAGACACTTATCGTAAGATATCACTTATAGAGGGAATGTAAAATCCGCTACACTTGAACTGAATTACAAAACAGAACAGCGTCACACGTTTAGAAAACACACTATGGCTGCTTAACGGGAAAGGTGAGGTGGGGTGATGCATAAAACAAGGGTATCAAATTAGCTCAGATACTGTTCCATAAACCCAATATGTAACAGACAAGACCTACTCCTTGCTCAGTGAACTGGACTCGACACCCCCTATTCACCGCCCAAGAATATATCTGACTAGTAAGACTCTTAAAACCAATGTATTGATAGCTCTCTGTAAGTGAGTCAAGTGGGTGTAAATCGGCATAAACACAGCAGTGAAAAGCAGCTAAACCCCATTATAAAAGTCAATTACTTTTAAAAACCCGTGAAACAAAGACAGTGAAACAGAGAGAAATTCATACAGAATTCGTTCAGGGGCTGGGATGCCACCTTTATTGACCATCTCTAGACCCACAGCTGATTGAGACATAAGGGTGGACACTCTTCGGGCTGAGAGGTTTGGTGAGGTTGGGTGAGCAAACGCAGACCCTTTAAAGTAATACTGTGTGGTACCCATCCCATGGGTCCAAAATCTCCAGCTTCAAGGGCATCTTCCTACATCGAAAACATGCATGAGAAACCCAGAAGATGGTACACCGTGTGATCGGGAAAGGTTTCTAAAACGCACCTCATTTCTCATCTCCTTGTGCTCGGGCTCGCCATTCCAGCCGCTTTACTAGCAATCTCCCTCCTTGGAGAATGAGCACCTTTAACCTCCTGTTCTGTACAGGTTGCAAATTTGTCCTGAGGATGAACGGGAAGAGGGGGAACCAATGAGAGACTAGGTCTAGGTGTGGGGACAGGCACAGGTCACTCTATTTTCACATCAGGAAGAAGAATTAACCACAGGCTCAGCCTGCCGCCCAGAACCACAATAGGGCCTGAAGCAATCCTGCGCTTTTGCGGCCAGCTCCCAAGAAAGCGAGTTGAAAAATGGAGCTCAGGGGCACTGCAATTCACAAACCTGCAGAGTTATAAATGGTAACACTCGTCCACAAATATATTGAGGGAAGGCAACGAAGAGGATTTGAAAGCATAGCAGAATTGCAGGAAACTGATTTCAGGAGGTAGAGTCGAATCGCCTTTAAAGCACAGGAAAAGCGGCAAAACCTCGACCATGATGCCCTTGGCCAAAAAGGGCGTATGCGTTTTTTCCTGAATATATTCAGGAAAAAACGCATACGCCCTTTTTGGCCAACCAAGCAACCTGGAAAGGCAAATCAGCGCTACAAAGAAGTCTCGCTTCCCATCGGTCAAAAGGGCCATGCTGAATAAAGTGTCAAAACCAGAAATGCAGGACAGGCCATGGAGAAACGGGAGCCTTGCTACGCTGATGGGCGGGATGTAAATTGCCAACAGCCACTCTGGAGAAGTGTACGGTGTGTCCTGAAACACCTAAAAAACTCAGCTTAGAGAGCATAGGGCACTTCCACTCATGGGCGTATAAATTGGGAAAACTAAAAATCAGCAAGACACAGGCACCCCAAAGTTTAGGGCTGCTCTGTTGACAAGAACCTCCACTTCATTACACCTTAAATATCCCAGGAAAGAGAAAAATGGAAAAAGAAGTTGTGGTCCTTATGTACAATGGAATATCACTCAGGCATGAAATCAACGTCATAAGGCTAGTAGCAGCATGATGAGTGGATTTAGGTACGACGATTCTAAGTGAAATAAGTCACAGAGAAAGACACTTATCGTAAGATATCACTTATAGAGGGAATGTAAAATCCGCTACACTTGAACTGAATTACAAAACAGAACAGCGTCACACGTTTAGAAAACACACTATGGCTGCTTAACGGGAAAGGTGAGGTGGGGTGATGCATAAAACAAGGGTATCAAATTAGCTCAGATACTGTTCCATAAACCCAATATGTAACAGACAAGACCTACTCCTTGCTCAGTGAACTGGACTCGACACCCCCTATTCACCGCCCAAGAATATATCTGACTAGTAAGACTCTTAAAACCAATGTATTGATATCTCTCTGTAAGTGAGTCAAGTGGGTGTAAATCGGCATAAACACAGCAGTGAAAAGCAGCTAAACCCCATTATAAAAGTCAATTACTTTTAAAAACCCGTGAAACAAAGACAGTGAAACAGAGAGAAATTCATACAGAATTCGTTCAGGGGCTGGGATGCCACCTTTATTGACCATCTCTAGACCCACAGCTGATTGAGACATAAGGGTGGACACTCTTCGGGCTGAGAGGTTTGGTGAGGTTGGGTGAGCAAACGCAGACCCTTTAAAGTAATACTGCGTGGTACCCATCCCATGGGTCCAAAATCTCCAGCTTCAAGGGCATCTTCCTACATCGAAAACATGCATGAGAAACCCAGAAGACGGTACACCGTGTGATCGGGAAAGGTTTCTAAAACGCACCTCATTTCTCATCTCCTTGTGCTCGGGCTCGCCATTACAGCCACTTTACTAGCAATCTCCCTCCTTGGAGAATCAGCACCTTTAACCTCCTGTTCCGAACAGGTTGCAATTTGTCCTGAGGATGAACGGGAAGAGGGGGAACCAATGAGAGACTAGGTCTAGGTGTGGGGACAGGCACAGGTCACTCTATTTTCCCATCAGGAAGAAGAATTAACCACAGGCTCAGCCTGCCGCCCGGAACCACAATAGGGCCTGAAGCAATCCTGCGCTTTTGCGGCCAGCTCCCAAGAAAGCGAGTTGAAAAATGGAGCTCAGGGGCACTGCAATTCACAAACCTGCAGAGTTAGAAATGATAACTCTCGTCCACAAATATATTGAGGGAAGGCAACAAAGAGGATTTGAAAGCATAGCAGAATTGCAGGAAACAGATTTCAGGAGGTAGATTCGAATCGCCTTTAAAGCACAGGAAAAGCGGCAAAACCTCGACCATGATGCCCTTGGCCAAAAAGGGCGTATGCGTTTTTTCCTGAATATATTCAGGAAAAAACGCATACGCCCTTTTTGGCCAACCAAGCAACCTGGAAAGGCAAATCAGCGCTACAAAGATGTCTCGCTTCCCATCGGTCAAAAGGGCCATGCTGAATAAAGTGTCAAAACCAGAAATGCAGGACAGGCCATGGAAACGGGAGCCTTGCTACGCTGATGGGCGGGATGTAAATTGCCAACAGCCACTCTGGAGAAGTGTACGGTGTGTCCTGAAACATCTAAAACACTCAGCTTAGAGAGCATAGGGCACTTCCACTCATGGGCGTATAAATTGGGAAAACTAAAAATCAGCAAGACACAGGCACCCCAAAGTTTAGGGCTGCTCTGTTGACAAGAACCTCCACTTCATTACACCTTAAATATCCCAGGAAAGAGAAAAATGGATAAAGAAGTTGTGGTCCTTATGTACAATGGAATATCACTCAGGCATGAAATCAACATCATAAGGCTAGTAGCAGCATGATGAGAAGATTTAGGTACGACGATTCTAAGTGAAATAAGTCACACAGAAAAAGGCACTTATCATAAGATATCACTTATAGAGGGAATGTAAAAACCGCTACACTTGAACTGAATTACAAAACAGAACAGCGTCACACGTTTAGAAAACACACTATGGCTGCTTAACGGGAAAGGTGAGGTGGGGTGATGCATAACACAAGGGTTTCAAATTAGCTCAGATACTGTTCCATAAACCCAATATGTAACAGACAAGACCTACTCCTTGCTCAGTGAACTGGATTCAACACCCCCTGTTCACCGCCCAAGAATATATCTGACTAGTAAGACTCTTAAAACCAATGTATTGATATCTCTCTGTAAGTGAGTCAAGTGGGTGTAAAGCGGCATAAACACAGCAGTGAAAAGCAGCTAAACCCCATTATAAAAATCAATTACTTTTAAAAACCCGTGAAACAAAGACAGTGAAAGAGAGAGAAATTCATACAGAATTCGTTCAGGGGCTGGGATGCCACCTTTATTGACCATCTCTAGACCCACAGCTGATTGAGACATAAGGGTGGACACTCTTTGGGCTGAGAGGTTTGGTGAGGTTGGGTGAGCAAACGCAGACCCTTTAAAGTAATACTGCGTGGTACCCATCCCATGGGTCCAAAATCTCCAGGTTCAAGGGCATCTTCCTACATCGAAAACATGCATGAGAAACCCAGAAGACGGTACACCGTGTGATCGGGAAAGGTTTCTAAAACGCACCTCATTTCTCATCTCCTTGTGCTCGGGCTCGCCATTACAGCCACTTTACTAGCAATCTCCCTCCTTGGAGAATCAGCACCTTTAACCTCCTGTTCCGAACAGGTTGCAATTTGTCCTGAGGATGAACGGGAAGAGGGGGAACCAATGAGAGACTAGGTCTAGGTGTGGGGACAGGCACAGGTCACTCTATTTTCCCATCAGGAAGAAGGATTAACCACAGGCTCAGCCTGCCGCCCGGAAGCAGAAGAGGGCCTGAAGCAATCCTGTGCTTTTGCGGCCAGCTCCCAAAAAAGCGAGTTGAAAAATCGAGCTCAGGGGCACTGCAATTCACAAACCTGCAGAGTTAGAAATGATAACTCTCGTCCACAAATATATTGAGGGAAGGCAACGAAGAGGATTTGAAAGCAAGGCAGAATTGCAGGAAACAGATTTCATGAGGTAGATTCGAATCGCCTTTAAAGCACAGGAAAAGCGGCAAAACCTCGACCATGATGCCCTTGGCCAAAAAGGGCGTATGCGTTTTTTCCTGAATATATTCAGGAAAAAACGCATACGCCCTTTTTGGCCAACCAAGCAACCTGGAAAGGCAAATCAGCGCTACAAAGAAGTCTCGCTTCCCATCGGTCAAAAGGGCCATGCTGAATAAAGTGTCAAAACCAGAAATGCAGGACAGGCCATGGAGAAATGGGAGCCTTGCTACGCTGATGGGCGGGATGTAAATTGCCAACAGCCACTCTGGAGAAGTGTACGGTGTGTCCTGAAACATCTAAAACACTCAGCTTAGAGAGCATAGGGCACTTCCACTCATGGGCGTATAAATTGGGAAAACTAAAAATCAGCAAGACACAGGCACCCCAAAGTTTAGGGGTGCTCTGATGACAAGAACCTCCACTTCATTACACCTTAAATATCCCAGGAAAGAGAAAAATGGATAAAGAAGTTGTGGTCCTTATGTACAATGGAATATCACTCAGGCATGAAATCAACATCATAAGGCTAGTAGCAGCATGATGAGAAGATTTAGGTACGACGATTCTAAGTGAAATAAGTCACACAGAAAAAGGCACTTATCATAAGATATCACTTATAGAGGGAATGTAAAAACCGCTACACTTGAACTGAATTACAAAACAGAACAGCGTCACACGTTTAGAAAACACACTATGGCTGCTTAACGGGAAAGGTGAGGTGGGGTGATGCATAACACAAGGGTTTCAAATTAGCTCAGATACTGTTCCATAAACCCAATATGTAAGAGACAAGACCTACTCCTTGCTCAGTGAACTGGATTCAACACCCCCTGTTCACCGCCCAAGAATATATCTGACTAGTAAGACTCTTAAAACCAATGTATTGATATCCCTCTGTAAGTGAGTCAAGTGGGTGTAAAGCGGCATAAACACAGCAGTGAAAAGCAGCTAAACCCCATTATAAAAATCAATTACTTTTAAAAACCCGTGAAACAAAGACAGTGAAAGAGAGAGAAATTCATACAGAATTCGTTCAGGGGCTGGGATGCCACCTTTATTGACCATCTCTAGACCCACAGCTGATTGAGACATAAGGGTGGACACTCTTCGGGCTGAGAGGTTTGGTGAGGTTGGGTGAGCAAACGCAGACCCTTTAAAGTAATACTGCGTGGTACCCATCCCATGGGTCCAAAATCTCCAGGTTCAAGGGCATCTTACTACATCGAAAACATGCATGAGAAACCCAGAAGATGGTACACCGTGTGATCGGGAAAGGTTTCTAAAACGCACCTCATTTCTCATCTCCTTGTGCTCGGGCTCGCCATTCCAGCCGCTTTACTAGCAATCTCCCTCCTTGGAGAATGAGCACCTTTAACCTCCTGTTCTGTACAGGTTGCAAATTTGTCCTGAGGATGAACGGGAAGAGGGGGAACCAATGAGAGACTAGGTCTAGGTGTGGGGACAGGCACAGGTCACTCTATTTTCCCATCAGGAAGAAGAATTAACCACAGGCTCAGCCTGCCGCCCGGAACCACAAAAGGGCCTGAAGCAATCCTGCGCTTTTGCGGCCAGCTCCCAAGAAAGCGAGTTGAAAAATGGAGCTCAGAGGCACTGCAATTCACAAACCTGCAGAGTTAGAAATGATAACTCTCGTCCACAAATATATTGAGGGAAGGCAACAAAGAGGATTAGAAAGCAAGAAAGAATTGCAGGAAACAGATTTCAGGAGGTAGATTCGAATCGCCTTTAAAGCACAGGAAAAGCGGCAAAACCTAGACCATGATGCCCTTGGCCAAAAAGGGCGTATGCGTTTTTTCCTGAATATATTCAGGAAAAAACGCATACGCCCTTTTTGGCCAACCAAGCAACCTGGAAAGGCAAATCAGCGCTACAAAGAAGTCTCGCTTCCCATCGGTCAAAAGGGCCATGCTGAATAAAGTGTCAAAACCAGAAATGCAGGACAGGCCATGGAGAAACGGGAGCCTTGCTACGCTGATGGGCGGGATGTAAATTGCCAACAGCCACTCTGGAGAAGTGTACGGTGTGTCCTGAAACATCTAAAGAACTCAGCATAGAGAGCATAAGGCACTTCCACTCATGGGCGTATAAATTGGGAAAACTAAAAATCAGCAAGACACAGGCACCCCAAAGTTTAGGGCTGCTCTAATGACAAGAACCTCCACTTCATTACACCTTAAATATCCCAGGAAAGAGAAAAATGGATAAAGAAGTTGTGGTCCTTATGTACAATGGAATATCACTCAGGCATGAAATCAACGTCATAAGGCTAGTAGCAGCATGATGAGAGGATTTAGGTACGACGATTCTAAGTGAAATAAGTCACACAGAAAAAGACACTTATCATAAGATATCACTTAGAGAGGGAATGTAAAAACCGCTACACTTGAACTGAATTACAAAACAGAACAGTGTCACACGTTTAGAAGACACACTATGGCTGCTTAACGGGAAAGGTGAGGTGGTGTGATGCATAAAACAAGGGTTTCAAATTAGCTCAGATACCGTTCCATAAACCCAATATGTAATAGACAAGACCTACTCCTTGCTCAGTGAACTGGACTCAACACCCCCTGTTCACCGCCCAAGAATATTTCTGACTAGTAAGACTCTTAAAACCAATGTATTGATATCCCTCTGTAAGTGAGTCAAGTGGGTGTAAAGCGGCATAAACACAGCACTGAAAAGCAGCTAAACCCCATTATAAAAATCAATTACTTTTAAAAACCCGTGAAACAAAGACAGTGAAAGAGAGAGAAATTCATACAGAATTCGTTCAGGGGCTGGGATGCCACCTTTATTGACCATCTCTAGACCCACAGCTGATTGAGACATAAGGGTGGACACTCTTCGGGCTGAGAGGTTTGGTGAGGTTGGGTGAGCAAACGCAGACCCTTTAAAGTAATACTGCGTGGTACCCATCCCATGGGTCCAAAATCTCCAGGTTCAAGGGCATCTTACTACATCGAAAACATGCATGAGAAACCCAGAAGACGGTACACCGTGTGATCGGGAAAGGTTTCTAAAACGCACCTCATTTCTCATCTCCTTGTGCTCGGGCTCGCCATTCCAGCCGCTTTACTAGCAATCTCCCTCCTTGGAGAATGAGCACCTTTAACCTCCTGTTCTTTACAGGTTGCAAATTTGTCCTGAGGATGAACGGGAAGAGGGGGAACCAATGAGAGACTAGGTCTAGGTGTGGGGACAGGCACAGGTCACTCTATTTTCCCATCAGGAAGAAGAATTAACCACAGGCTCAGCCTGCCGCCCGGAACCACAAAAGGGCCTGAAGCAATCCTGCGCTTTTGCGGCCAGCTCCCAAGAAAGCGAGTTGAAAAATGGAGCTCAGAGGCACTGCAATTCACAAACCTGCAGAGTTAGAAATGATAACTCTCGTCCACAAATATATTGAGGGAAGGCAACAAAGAGGATTAGAAAGTAAAAAAGAATTGCAGGAAACAGATTTCAGGAGGTAGATTCGAATCGCCTTTAAAGCACAGGAAAAGCGGCAAAACCTCGACCATGATGCCCTTGGCCAAAAAGGGCGTATGCGTTTTTTCCTGAATATATTCAGGAAAAAACGCATACGCCCTTTTTGGCCAACCAAGCAACCTGGAAAGGCAAATCAGCGCTACAAAGAAGTCTCGCTTCCCATCGGTCAAAAGGGCCATGCTGAATAAAGTGTCAAAACCAGAAATGCAGGACAGGCCATGGAGAAACGGGAGCCTTGCTACGCTGATGGGCGGGATGTAAATTGCCAACAGCCACTCTGGAGAAGTGTACGGTGTGTCCTGAAACATCTAAAGAACTCAGCATAGAGAGCATAAGGCACTTCCACTCATGGGCGTATAAATTGGGAAAACTAAAAATCAGCAAGACACAGGCACCCCAAAGTTTAGGGGTGCTCTGATGACAAGAACCTCCACTTCATTACACCTTAAATATCCCAGGAAAGAGAAAAATGGATAAAGAAGTTGTGGTCCTTATGTACAATGGAATATCACTCAGGCATGAAATCAACGTCATAAGGCTAGTAGCAGCATGATGAGAGGATTTAGGTACGACGATTCTAAGTGAAATAAGTCACACAGAAAAAGACACTTATCATAAGATATCACTTAGAGAGGGAATGTAAAAACCGCTACACTTGAACTGAATTACAAAACAGAACAGCGTCACACGTTTAGAAGACACACTATGGCTGCTTAACGGGAAAGGTGAGGTGGTGTGATGCATAAAACAAGGGTTTCAAATTAGCTCAGATACCGTTCCATAAACCCAATATGTAATAGACAAGACCTACTCCTTGCTCAGTGAACTGGACTCAACACCCCCTGTTCACCGCCCAAGAATATTTCTGACTAGTAAGACTCTTAAAACCAATGTATTGATATCCCTCTGTAAGTGAGTCAAGTGGGTGTAAAGCGGCATAAACACAGCAGTGAAAAGCAGCTAAACCCCATTATAAAAATCAATTACTTTTAAAAACCCGTGAAACAAAGACAGTGAAAGAGAGAGAAATTCATACAGAATTCGTTCAGGGGCTGGGATGCCACCTTTATTGACCATCTCTAGACCCACAGCTGATTGAGACATAAGGGTGGACACTCTTCGGGCTGAGAGGTTTGGTGAGGTTGGGTGAGCAAACGCAGACCCTTTAAAGTAATACTGCGTGGTACCCATCCCATGGGTCCAAAATCTCCAGGTTCAAGGGCATCTTCCTACATCGAAAACATGCATGAGAAACCCAGAAGACGGTACACCGTGTGATCGGGAAAGGTTTCTAAAACGCACCTCATTTCTCATCTCCTTGTGCTCGGGCTCGCCATTCCAGCCGCTTTACTAGCAATCTCCCTCCTTGGAGAATGAGCACCTTTAACCTCCTGTTCTGTACAGGTTGCAAATTTGTCCTGAGGATGAACGGGAAGAGGGGGAACCAATGAGAGACTAGGTCTAGGTGTGGGGACAGGCACAGGTCACTCTATTTTCCCATCAGGAAGAAGAATTAACCACAGGCTCAGCCTGCCGCCCGGAACCACAAAAGGGCCTGAAGCAATCCTGCGCTTTTGCGGCCAGCTCCCAAGAAAGCGAGTTGAAAAATGGAGCTCAGAGGCACTGCAATTCACAAACCTGCAGAGTTAGAAATGATAACTCTCGTCCACAAATATATTGAGGGAAGGCAACAAAGAGGATTAGAAAGCAAGAAAGAATTGCAGGAAACAGATTTCAGGAGGTAGATTCGAATCGCCTTTAAAGCACAGGAAAAGCGGCAAAACCTCGACCATGATGCCCTTGGCCAAAAAGGGCGTATGCGTTTTTTCCTGAATATATTCAGGAAAAAACGCATACGCCCTTTTTGGCCAACCAAGCAACCTGGAAAGGCAAATCAGCGCTACAAAGAAGTCTCGCTTCCCATCGGTCAAAAGGGCCATGCTGAATAAAGTGTCAAAACCAGAAATGCAGGACAGGCCATGGAGAAACGGGAGCCTTGCTACGCTGATGGGCGGGATGTAAATTGCCAACAGCCACTCTGGAGAAGTGTACGGTGTGTCCTGAAACATCTAAAGAACTCAGCATAGAGAGCATAAGGCACTTCCACTCATGGGCGTATAAATTGGGAAAACTAAAAATCAGCAAGACACAGGCACCCCAAAGTTTAGGGCTGCTCTGATGACAAGAACCTCCACTTCATTACACCTTAAATATCCCAGGAAAGAGAAAAATGGATAAAGAAGTTGTGGTCCTTATGTACAATGGAATATCACTCAGGCATGAAATCAACGTCATAAGGCTAGTAGCAGCATGATGAGAGGATTTAGGTACGACGATTCTAAGTGAAATAAGTCACACAGAAAAAGACACTTATCATAAGATATCACTTAGAGAGGGAATGTAAAAACCGCTACACTTGAACTGAATTACAAAACAGAACAGCGTCACACGTTTAGAAGACACACTATGGCTGCTTAACGGGAAAGGTGAGGTGGTGTGATGCATAAAACAAGGGTTTCAAATTAGCTCAGATACCGTTCCATAAACCCAATATGTAATAGACAAGACCTACTCCTTGCTCAGTGAACTGGACTCAACACCCCCTGTTCACCGCCCAAGAATATTTCTGACTAGTAAGACTCTTAAAACCAATGTATTGATATCCCTCTGTAAGTGAGTCAAGTGGGTGTAAAGCGGCATAAACACAGCAGTGAAAAGCAGCTAAACCCCATTATAAAAATCAATTACTTTTAAAAACCCGTGAAACAAAGACAGTGAAAGAGAGAGAAATTCATACAGAATTCGTTCAGGGGCTGGGATGCCACCTTTATTGACCATCTCTAGACCCACAGCTGATTGAGTCATAAGGGTGGACACTCTTGGGGCTGAGATATTTGGTGAGGTTGGGTGAGCAAACGCAGACCCTTTAAAGTAATACTGCGTGGTATCCATCCCATGGGTCCAAAATCTCCAGGTTCAAGGGCATCTTCCTTCATCGAAAACATGCATGAGAAACCCAGAAGATGGTACACCGTGTGATCGGGAAAGGTTTCTAAAACGCACCTCATTTCTCATCTCCTTGTGCTGGGGTTGGCCATTACAGCCGCTTTACTAGCAATCTCCCTCCTTGGAGAATCAGCCCCTTTAACCTTCTGTTCCGTACAGGTTGCAATTTGTCCTGAGGATAAACGGGAAGAGGGGGAACCAATGAGAGACTAGCTCTAGGTGTTGGGACAGCCACATGTCACTCTATTTTCCCATCAGGAAGAAGGATTAACCACAGGCTCAGCCTGCCGCCCGGAAGCAGAACAGCGCCTGAAGCAATACTGTGGTTTTGCGGCCAGCTCCCAAAAAAGCGAGTTGCAAAATGGAGCTCAGGGGCACTGCAATTCACAAACCTGCAGAGTTATAAATGGTAACTCTCGTCCACAAATATATTGAGGGAAGGCAACGAAGAGGATTTGAAAGCATAGCAGAATTGCAGGAAACTGATTTCAGGAGGTAGAGTCGAATCGCCTTTAAAGCACAGGAAAAGCTGCAAAACCTCGACCATGATGCCCTTGGCCAAAAAGGGCGTATGCGTTTTTTCCTGAATATATTCAGGAAAAAACGCATACGCCCTTTTTGGCCAACCAAGCAACCTGGAAAGGCAAATCAGCGCTACAAAGAAGTCTCGCTTCCCATCGGTCAAAAGGGCCATGCTGAATAAAGTGTCAAAACCAGAAATGCAGGACAGGCCATGGAGAAACGGGAGCCTTGCTACGCTGATGGGCGGGATGTAAATTGCCAACAGCCACTCTGGAGAAGTGTACGGTGTGTCCTGAAACATCTAAAACACTCAGCTTAGAGAGCATAGGGCACTTCCACTCATGGGCGTATAAATTGGGAAAACTAAAAATCAGCAAGACACAGGCACCCCAAAGTTTAGGGGTGCTCTGATGACAAGAACCTCCACTTCATTACACCTTAAATATCCCAGGAAAGAGAAAAATGGATAAAGAAGTTGTGGTCCTTATGTACAATGGAATATCACTCAGGCATGAAATCAACATCATAAGGCTAGTAGCAGCATGATGAGAAGATTTAGGTACGACGATTCTAAGTGAAATAAGTCACACAGAAAAAGGCACTTATCATAAGATATCACTTATAGAGGGAATGTAAAAACCGCTACACTTGAACTGAATTACAAAACAGAACAGCGTCACACGTTTAGAAAACACACTATGGCTGCTTAACGGGAAAGGTGAGGTGGGGTGATGCATAACACAAGGGTTTCAAATTAGCTCAGATACTGTTCCATAAACCCAATATGTAACAGACAAGACCTACTCCTTGCTCAGTGAACTGGATTCAACACCCCCTGTTCACCGCCCAAGAATATATCTGACTAGTAAGACTCTTAAAACCAATGTATTGATATCTCTCTGTAAGTGAGTCAAGTGGGTGTAAATCGGCATAAACACAGCAGTGAAAAGCAGCTAAACCCCATTATAAAAATCAATTACTTTTAAAAACCCGTGAAACAAAGACAGTGAAAGAGAGAGAAATTCATACAGAATTCGTTCAGGGGCTGGGATGCCACCTTTATTGACCATCTCTAGACCCACAGCTGATTGAGACATAAGGGTGGACACTCTTCGGGCTGAGAGGTTTGGTGAGGTTGGGTGAGCAAACGCAGACCCTTTAAAGTAATACTGCGTGGTACCCATCCCATGGGTCCAAAATCTCCAGGTTCAAGGGCATCTTACTACATCGAAAACATGCATGAGAAACCCAGAAGATGGTACACCGTGTGATCGGGAAAGGTTTCTAAAACGCACCTCATTTCTCATCTCCTTGTGCTCGGGCTCGCCATTCCAGCCGCTTTACTAGCAATCTCCCTCCTTGGAGAATGAGCACCTTTAACCTCCTGTTCTGTACAGGTTGCAAATTTGTCCTGAGGATGAACGGGAAGAGGGGGAACCAATGAGAGACTAGGTCTAGGTGTGGGGACAGGCACAGGTCACTCTATTTTCCCATCAGGAAGAAGAATTAACCACAGGCTCAGCCTGCCGCCCGGAACCACAAAAGGGCCTGAAGCAATCCTGCGCTTTTGCGGCCAGCTCCCAAGAAAGCGAGTTGAAAAATGGAGCTCAGAGGCACTGCAATTCACAAACCTGCAGAGTTAGAAATGATAACTCTCGTCCACAAATATATTGAGGGAAGGCAACAAAGAGGATTAGAAAGCAAGAAAGAATTGCAGGAAACAGATTTCAGGAGGTAGATTCGAATCGCCTTTAAAGCACAGGAAAAGCGGCAAAACCTAGACCATGATGCCCTTGGCCAAAAAGGGCGTATGCGTTTTTTCCTGAATATATTCAGGAAAAAACGCATACGCCCTTTTTGGCCAACCAAGCAACCTGGAAAGGCAAATCAGCGCTACAAAGAAGTCTCGCTTCCCATCGGTCAAAAGGGCCATGCTGAATAAAGTGTCAAAACCAGAAATGCAGGACAGGCCATGGAGAAACGGGAGCCTTGCTACGCTGATGGGCGGGATGTAAATTGCCAACAGCCACTCTGGAGAAGTGTACGGTGTGTCCTGAAACATCTAAAGAACTCAGCATAGAGAGCATAAGGCACTTCCACTCATGGGCGTATAAATTGGGAAAACTAAAAATCAGCAAGACACAGGCACCCCAAAGTTTAGGGCTGCTCTAATGACAAGAACCTCCACTTCATTACACCTTAAATATCCCAGGAAAGAGAAAAATGGATAAAGAAGTTGTGGTCCTTATGTACAATGGAATATCACTCAGGCATGAAATCAACGTCATAAGGCTAGTAGCAGCATGATGAGAGGATTTAGGTACGACGATTCTAAGTGAAATAAGTCACACAGAAAAAGACACTTATCATAAGATATCACTTAGAGAGGGAATGTAAAAACCGCTACACTTGAACTGAATTACAAAACAGAACAGTGTCACACGTTTAGAAGACACACTATGGCTGCTTAACGGGAAAGGTGAGGTGGTGTGATGCATAAAACAAGGGTTTCAAATTAGCTCAGATACCGTTCCATAAACCCAATATGTAATAGACAAGACCTACTCCTTGCTCAGTGAACTGGACTCAACACCCCCTGTTCACCGCCCAAGAATATTTCTGACTAGTAAGACTCTTAAAACCAATGTATTGATATCCCTCTGTAAGTGAGTCAAGTGGGTGTAAAGCGGCATAAACACAGCACTGAAAAGCAGCTAAACCCCATTATAAAAATCAATTACTTTTAAAAACCCGTGAAACAAAGACAGTGAAAGAGAGAGAAATTCATACAGAATTCGTTCAGGGGCTGGGATGCCACCTTTATTGACCATCTCTAGACCCACAGCTGATTGAGACATAAGGGTGGACACTCTTCGGGCTGAGAGGTTTGGTGAGGTTGGGTGAGCAAACGCAGACCCTTTAAAGTAATACTGCGTGGTACCCATCCCATGGGTCCAAAATCTCCAGGTTCAAGGGCATCTTACTACATCGAAAACATGCATGAGAAACCCAGAAGACGGTACACCGTGTGATCGGGAAAGGTTTCTAAAACGCACCTCATTTCTCATCTCCTTGTGCTCGGGCTCGCCATTCCAGCCGCTTTACTAGCAATCTCCCTCCTTGGAGAATGAGCACCTTTAACCTCCTGTTCTTTACAGGTTGCAAATTTGTCCTGAGGATGAACGGGAAGAGGGGGAACCAATGAGAGACTAGGTCTAGGTGTGGGGACAGGCACAGGTCACTCTATTTTCCCATCAGGAAGAAGAATTAACCACAGGCTCAGCCTGCCGCCCGGAACCACAAAAGGGCCTGAAGCAATCCTGCGCTTTTGCGGCCAGCTCCCAAGAAAGCGAGTTGAAAAATGGAGCTCAGAGGCACTGCAATTCACAAACCTGCAGAGTTAGAAATGATAACTCTCGTCCACAAATATATTGAGGGAAGGCAACAAAGAGGATTAGAAAGTAAAAAAGAATTGCAGGAAACAGATTTCAGGAGGTAGATTCGAATCGCCTTTAAAGCACAGGAAAAGCGGCAAAACCTCGACCATGATGCCCTTGGCCAAAAAGGGCGTATGCGTTTTTTCCTGAATATATTCAGGAAAAAACGCATACGCCCTTTTTGGCCAACCAAGCAACCTGGAAAGGCAAATCAGCGCTACAAAGAAGTCTCGCTTCCCATCGGTCAAAAGGGCCATGCTGAATAAAGTGTCAAAACCAGAAATGCAGGACAGGCCATGGAGAAACGGGAGCCTTGCTACGCTGATGGGCGGGATGTAAATTGCCAACAGCCACTCTGGAGAAGTGTACGGTGTGTCCTGAAACATCTAAAGAACTCAGCATAGAGAGCATAAGGCACTTCCACTCATGGGCGTATAAATTGGGAAAACTAAAAATCAGCAAGACACAGGCACCCCAAAGTTTAGGGGTGCTCTGATGACAAGAACCTCCACTTCATTACACCTTAAATATCCCAGGAAAGAGAAAAATGGATAAAGAAGTTGTGGTCCTTATGTACAATGGAATATCACTCAGGCATGAAATCAACGTCATAAGGCTAGTAGCAGCATGATGAGAGGATTTAGGTACGACGATTCTAAGTGAAATAAGTCACACAGAAAAAGACACTTATCATAAGATATCACTTAGAGAGGGAATGTAAAAACCGCTACACTTGAACTGAATTACAAAACAGAACAGCGTCACACGTTTAGAAGACACACTATGGCTGCTTAACGGGAAAGGTGAGGTGGTGTGATGCATAAAACAAGGGTTTCAAATTAGCTCAGATACCGTTCCATAAACCCAATATGTAATAGACAAGACCTACTCCTTGCTCAGTGAACTGGACTCAACACCCCCTGTTCACCGCCCAAGAATATTTCTGACTAGTAAGACTCTTAAAACCAATGTATTGATATCCCTCTGTAAGTGAGTCAAGTGGGTGTAAAGCGGCATAAACACAGCAGTGAAAAGCAGCTAAACCCCATTATAAAAATCAATTACTTTTAAAAACCCGTGAAACAAAGACAGTGAAAGAGAGAGAAATTCATACAGAATTCGTTCAGGGGCTGGGATGCCACCTTTATTGACCATCTCTAGACCCACAGCTGATTGAGACATAAGGGTGGACACTCTTCGGGCTGAGAGGTTTGGTGAGGTTGGGTGAGCAAACGCAGACCCTTTAAAGTAATACTGCGTGGTACCCATCCCATGGGTCCAAAATCTCCAGGTTCAAGGGCATCTTCCTACATCGAAAACATGCATGAGAAACCCAGAAGACGGTACACCGTGTGATCGGGAAAGGTTTCTAAAACGCACCTCATTTCTCATCTCCTTGTGCTCGGGCTCGCCATTCCAGCCGCTTTACTAGCAATCTCCCTCCTTGGAGAATGAGCACCTTTAACCTCCTGTTCTGTACAGGTTGCAAATTTGTCCTGAGGATGAACGGGAAGAGGGGGAACCAATGAGAGACTAGGTCTAGGTGTGGGGACAGGCACAGGTCACTCTATTTTCCCATCAGGAAGAAGAATTAACCACAGGCTCAGCCTGCCGCCCGGAACCACAAAAGGGCCTGAAGCAATCCTGCGCTTTTGCGGCCAGCTCCCAAGAAAGCGAGTTGAAAAATGGAGCTCAGAGGCACTGCAATTCACAAACCTGCAGAGTTAGAAATGATAACTCTCGTCCACAAATATATTGAGGGAAGGCAACAAAGAGGATTAGAAAGCAAGAAAGAATTGCAGGAAACAGATTTCAGGAGGTAGATTCGAATCGCCTTTAAAGCACAGGAAAAGCGGCAAAACCTCGACCATGATGCCCTTGGCCAAAAAGGGCGTATGCGTTTTTTCCTGAATATATTCAGGAAAAAACGCATACGCCCTTTTTGGCCAACCAAGCAACCTGGAAAGGCAAATCAGCGCTACAAAGAAGTCTCGCTTCCCATCGGTCAAAAGGGCCATGCTGAATAAAGTGTCAAAACCAGAAATGCAGGACAGGCCATGGAGAAACGGGAGCCTTGCTACGCTGATGGGCGGGATGTAAATTGCCAACAGCCACTCTGGAGAAGTGTACGGTGTGTCCTGAAACATCTAAAGAACTCAGCATAGAGAGCATAAGGCACTTCCACTCATGGGCGTATAAATTGGGAAAACTAAAAATCAGCAAGACACAGGCACCCCAAAGTTTAGGGCTGCTCTGATGACAAGAACCTCCACTTCATTACACCTTAAATATCCCAGGAAAGAGAAAAATGGATAAAGAAGTTGTGGTCCTTATGTACAATGGAATATCACTCAGGCATGAAATCAACGTCATAAGGCTAGTAGCAGCATGATGAGAGGATTTAGGTACGACGATTCTAAGTGAAATAAGTCACACAGAAAAAGACACTTATCATAAGATATCACTTAGAGAGGGAATGTAAAAACCGCTACACTTGAACTGAATTACAAAACAGAACAGCGTCACACGTTTAGAAGACACACTATGGCTGCTTAACGGGAAAGGTGAGGTGGTGTGATGCATAAAACAAGGGTTTCAAATTAGCTCAGATACCGTTCCATAAACCCAATATGTAATAGACAAGACCTACTCCTTGCTCAGTGAACTGGACTCAACACCCCCTGTTCACCGCCCAAGAATATTTCTGACTAGTAAGACTCTTAAAACCAATGTATTGATATCCCTCTGTAAGTGAGTCAAGTGGGTGTAAAGCGGCATAAACACAGCAGTGAAAAGCAGCTAAACCCCATTATAAAAATCAATTACTTTTAAAAACCCGTGAAACAAAGACAGTGAAAGAGAGAGAAATTCATACAGAATTCGTTCAGGGGCTGGGATGCCACCTTTATTGACCATCTCTAGACCCACAGCTGATTGAGTCATAAGGGTGGACACTCTTGGGGCTGAGATATTTGGTGAGGTTGGGTGAGCAAACGCAGACCCTTTAAAGTAATACTGCGTGGTATCCATCCCATGGGTCCAAAATCTCCAGGTTCAAGGGCATCTTCCTTCATCGAAAACATGCATGAGAAACCCAGAAGATGGTACACCGTGTGATCGGGAAAGGTTTCTAAAACGCACCTCATTTCTCATCTCCTTGTGCTGGGGTTGGCCATTACAGCCGCTTTACTAGCAATCTCCCTCCTTGGAGAATCAGCCCCTTTAACCTTCTGTTCCGTACAGGTTGCAATTTGTCCTGAGGATAAACGGGAAGAGGGGGAACCAATGAGAGACTAGCTCTAGGTGTTGGGACAGCCACATGTCACTCTATTTTCCCATCAGGAAGAAGGATTAACCACAGGCTCAGCCTGCCGCCCGGAAGCAGAACAGCGCCTGAAGCAATACTGTGGTTTTGCGGCCAGCTCCCAAAAAAGCGAGTTGCAAAATGGAGCTCAGGGGCACTGCAATTCACAAACCTGCAGAGTTATAAATGGTAACTCTCGTCCACAAATATATTGAGGGAAGGCAACGAAGAGGATTTGAAAGCATAGCAGAATTGCAGGAAACTGATTTCAGGAGGTAGAGTCGAATCGCCTTTAAAGCACAGGAAAAGCTGCAAAACCTCGACCATGATGCCCTTGGCCAAAAAGGGCGTATGCGTTTTTTCCTGAATATATTCAGGAAAAAACGCATACGCCCTTTTTGGCCAACCAAGCAACCTGGAAAGGCAAATCAGCGCTACAAAGAAGTCTCGCTTCCCATCGGTCAAAAGGGCCATGCTGAATAAAGTGTCAAAACCAGAAATGCAGGACAGGCCATGGAGAAACGGGAGCCTTGCTACGCTGATGGGCGGGATGTAAATTGCCAACAGCCACTCTGGAGAAGTGTACGGTGTGTCCTGAAACATCTAAAACACTCAGCTTAGAGAGCATAGGGCACTTCCACTCATGGGCGTATAAATTGGGAAAACTAAAAATCAGCAAGACACAGGCACCCCAAAGTTTAGGGGTGCTCTGATGACAAGAACCTCCACTTCATTACACCTTAAATATCCCAGGAAAGAGAAAAATGGATAAAGAAGTTGTGGTCCTTATGTACAATGGAATATCACTCAGGCATGAAATCAACATCATAAGGCTAGTAGCAGCATGATGAGAAGATTTAGGTACGACGATTCTAAGTGAAATAAGTCACACAGAAAAAGGCACTTATCATAAGATATCACTTATAGAGGGAATGTAAAAACCGCTACACTTGAACTGAATTACAAAACAGAACAGCGTCACACGTTTAGAAAACACACTATGGCTGCTTAACGGGAAAGGTGAGGTGGGGTGATGCATAACACAAGGGTTTCAAATTAGCTCAGATACTGTTCCATAAACCCAATATGTAACAGACAAGACCTACTCCTTGCTCAGTGAACTGGATTCAACACCCCCTGTTCACCGCCCAAGAATATATCTGACTAGTAAGACTCTTAAAACCAATGTATTGATATCTCTCTGTAAGTGAGTCAAGTGGGTGTAAATCGGCATAAACACAGCAGTGAAAAGCAGCTAAACCCCATTATAAAAATCAATTACTTTTAAAAACCCGTGAAACAAAGACAGTGAAAGAGAGAGAAATTCATACAGAATTCGTTCAGGGGCTGGGATGCCACCTTTATTGACCATCTCTAGACCCACAGCTGATTGAGACATAAGGGTGGACACTCTTCGGGCTGAGAGGTTTGGTGAGGTTGGGTGAGCAAACGCAGACCCTTTAAAGTAATACTGCGTGGTACCCATCCCATGGGTCCAAAATCTCCAGGTTCAAGGGCATCTTACTACATCGAAAACATGCATGAGAAACCCAGAAGATGGTACACCGTGTGATCGGGAAAGGTTTCTAAAACGCACCTCATTTCTCATCTCCTTGTGCTCGGGCTCGCCATTCCAGCCGCTTTACTAGCAATCTCCCTCCTTGGAGAATGAGCACCTTTAACCTCCTGTTCTGTACAGGTTGCAAATTTGTCCTGAGGATGAACGGGAAGAGGGGGAACCAATGAGAGACTAGGTCTAGGTGTGGGGACAGGCACAGGTCACTCTATTTTCCCATCAGGAAGAAGAATTAACCACAGGCTCAGCCTGCCGCCCGGAACCACAATAGGGCCTGAAGCAATCCTGCGCTTTTGCGGCCAGCTCCCAAGAAAGCGAGTTGAAAAATGGAGCTCAGGGGCACTGCAATTCACAAACCTGCAGAGTTAGAAATGATAACTCTCGTCCACAAATATATTGAGGGAAGGCAACGAAGAGGATTTGAAAGCAAGGCAGAATTGCAGAAAACAGATTTCAGGAGGTAGATTCGAATCGCCTTTAAAGCACAGGAAAAGCGGCAAAACCTCGACCATGATGCCCTTGGCCAAAAAGGGCGTATGCGTTTTTTCCTGAATATATTCAGGAAAAAACGCATACGCCCTTTTTGGCCAACCAAGCAACCTGGAAAGGCAAATCAGCGCTACAAAGAAGTCTCGCTTCCCATCGGTCAAAAGGGCCATGCTGAATAAAGTGTCAAAACCAGAAATGCAGGACAGGCCATGGAGAAACGGGAGCCTTGCTACGCTGATGGGCGGGATGTAAATTGCCAACAGCCACTCTGGAGAAGTGTACGGTGTGTCCTGAAACATCTAAAACACTCAGCTTAGAGAGCATAGGGCACTTCCACTCATGGGCGTATAAATTGGGAAAACTAAAAATCAGCAAGACACAGGCACCCCAAAGTTTAGGGCTGCTCTGATGACAAGAACCTCCACTTCATTACACCTTAAATATCCCAGGAAAGAGAAAAATGGATAAAGAAGTTGTGGTCCTTATGTACAATGGAATATCACTCAGGCATGAAATCAACATCATAAGGCTAGTAGCAGCATGATGAGAAGATTTAGGTACGACGATTCTAAGTGAAATAAGTCACACAGAAAAAGGCACTTATCATAAGATATCACTTATAGAGGGAATGTAAAAACCGCTACACTTGAACTGAATTACAAAACAGAACAGCGTCACACGTTTAGAAAACACACTATGGCTGCTTAACGGGAAAGGTGAGGTGGGGTGATGCATAACACAAGGGTTTCAAATTAGCTCAGATACTGTTCCATAAACCCAATATGTAACAGACAAGACCTACTCCTTGCTCAGTGAACTGGATTCAACACCCCCTGTTCACCGCCCAAGAATATATCTGACTAGTAAGACTCTTAAAACCAATGTATTGATATCTCTCTGTAAGTGAGTCAAGTGGGTGTAAAGCGGCATAAACACAGCACTGAAAAGCAGCTAAACCCCATTATAAAAATCAATTACTTTTAAAAACCCGTGAAACAAAGACAGTGAAAGAGAGAGAAATTCTTACAAAATTCGTTCAGGGGCTGTGATGCCACCTGGATTGACCATCTCTAGACCCACAGCTGATTGAGACATAAGGGTGGACACTCTTCGGGCTGAGAGGTTTGGTGAGGTTGGGTGAGCAAACGCAGACCCTTTAAAGTAATACTGCGTGGTACCCATCCCATGGGTCCAAAATCTCCAGGTTCAAGGACATCTTCCTACATCGAAAACATGCATGAGAAACCCAGAAGACGGTACACCGTGTGATCGGGAAAGGTTTCTAAATCGCACCTCATTTCTCATCTCCTTGTGCTCGGGCTCGCCATTCCAGCCGCTTTACTAGCAATCTCCCTCCTTGGAGAATGAGCACCTTTAACCTCCTGTTCTGTACAGGTTGCAAATTTGTCCTGAGGATGAACGGGAAGAGGGGGAACCAATGAGAGACTAGGTCTAGGTGTGGGGACAGGCACAGGTCACTCGATTTTCCCATCAGGAAGAAGAATTAACCACAGGCTCAGCCTGCCGCCCGGAACCACAATAGGGCCTGAAGCAATCCTGCGCTTTTGCGGCCAGCTCCCAAGAAAGCGAGTTGAAAAATGGAGCTCAGGGGCACTGCAATTCACAAACCTGCAGAGTTAGAAATGATAACTCTCGTCCACAAATATATTGAGGGAAGGCAACGAAGAGGATTTGAAAGCAAGGCAGAATTGCAGGAAACAGATTTCAGGAGGTAGATTCGAATCGCCTTTAAAGCACAGGAAAAGCGGCAAAACCTCGACCATGATGCCCTTGGCCAAAAAGGGCGTATGCGTTTTTTCCTGAATATATTCAGGAAAAAACGCATACGCCCTTTTTGGCCAACCAAGCAACCTGGAAAGGCAAATCAGCGCTACAAAGAAGTCTCGCTTCCCATCGGTCAAAAGGGCCATGCTGAATAAAGTGTCAAAACCAGAAATGCAGGACAGGCCATGGAGAAACGGGAGCCTTGCTACGCTGATGGGCGGGATGTAAATTGCCAACAGCCACTCTGGAGAAGTGTACGGTGTGTCCTGAAACATCTAAAACACTCAGCTTAGAGAGCATAGGGCACTTCCACTCATGGGCGTATAAATTGGGAAAACTAAAAATCAGCAAGACACAGGCACCCCAAAGTTTAGGGCTGCTCTGATGACAAGAACCTCCACTTCATTACACCTTAAATATCCCAGGAAAGAGAAAAATGGATAAAGAAGTTGTGGTCCTTATGTACAATGGAATATCACTCAGGCATGAAATCAACATCATAAGGCTAGTAGCAGCATGATGAGAAGATTTAGGTACGACGATTCTAAGTGAAATAAGTCACACAGAAAAAGGCACTTATCATAAGATATCACTTATAGAGGGAATGTAAAAACCGCTACACTTGAACTGAATTACAAAACAGAACAGCGTCACACGTTTAGAAAACACACTATGGCTGCTTAACGGGAAAGGTGAGGTGGGGTGATGCATAACACAAGGGTTTCAAATTAGCTCAGATACTGTTCCATAAACCCAATATGTAACAGACAAGACCTACTCCTTGCTCAGTGAACTGGATTCAACACCCCCTGTTCACCGCCCAAGAATATATCTGACTAGTAAGACTCTTAAAACCAATGTATTGATATCTCTCTGTAAGTGAGTCAAGTGGGTGTAAAGCGGCATAAACACAGCACTGAAAAGCAGCTAAACCCCATTATAAAAATCAATTACTTTTAAAAACCCGTGAAACAAAGACAGTGAAAGAGAGAGAAATTCTTACAAAATTCGTTCAGGGGCTGTGATGCCACCTGGATTGACCATCTCTAGACCCACAGCTGATTGAGACATAAGGGTGGACACTCTTCGGGCTGAGAGGTTTGGTGAGGTTGGGTGAGCAAACGCAGACCCTTTAAAGTAATACTGCGTGGTACCCATCCCATGGGTCCAAAATCTCCAGGTTCAAGGACATCTTCCTACATCGAAAACATGCATGAGAAACCCAGAAGACGGTACACCGTGTGATCGGGAAAGGTTTCTAAAACGCACCTCATTTCTCATCTCCTTGTGCTCGGGCTCGCCATTCCAGCCGCTTTACTAGCAATCTCCCTCCTTGGAGAATGAGCACCTTTAACCTCCTGTTCTGTACAGGTTGCAAATTTGTCCTGAGGATGAACGGGAAGAGGGGGAACCAATGAGAGACTAGGTCTAGGTGTGGGGACAGGCACAGGTCACTCTATTTTCCCATCAGGAAGAAGAATTAACCACAGGCTCAGCCTGCCGCCCGGAACCACAATAGGGCCTGAAGCAATCCTGCGCTTTTGCGGCCAGCTCCCAAGAAAGCGAGTTGAAAAATGGAGCTCAGGGGCACTGCAATTCACAAACCTGCAGAGTTAGAAATGATAACTCTCGTCCACAAATATATTGAGGGAAGGCAACGAAGAGGATTTGAAAGCAAGGCAGAATTGCAGGAAACAGATTTCAGGAGGTAGATTCGAATCGCCTTTAAAGCACAGGAAAAGCGGCAAAACCTCGACCATGATGCCCTTGGCCAAAAAGGGCGTATGCGTTTTTTCCTGAATATATTCAGGAAAAAACGCATACGCCCTTTTTGGCCAACCAAGCAACCTGGAAAGGCAAATCAGCGCTACAAAGAAGTCTCGCTTCCCATCGGTCAAAAGGGCCATGCTGAATAAAGTGTCAAAACCAGAAATGCAGGACAGGCCATGGAGAAACGGGAGCCTTGCTACGCTGATGGGCGGGATGTAAATTGCCAACAGCCACTCTGGAGAAGTGTACGGTGTGTCCTGAAACATCTAAAACACTCAGCTTAGAGAGCATAGGGCACTTCCACTCATGGGCGTATAAATTGGGAAAACTAAAAATCAGCAAGACACAGGCACCCCAAAGTTTAGGGCTGCTCTGATGACAAGAACCTCCACTTCATTACACCTTAAATATCCCAGGAAAGAGAAAAATGGATAAAGAAGTTGTGGTCCTTATGTACAATGGAATATCACTCAGGCATGAAATCAACATCATAAGGCTAGTAGCAGCATGATGAGAAGATTTAGGTACGACGATTCTAAGTGAAATAAGTCACACAGAAAAAGGCACTTATCATAAGATATCACTTATAGAGGGAATGTAAAAACCGCTACACTTGAACTGAATTACAAAACAGAACAGCGTCACACGTTTAGAAAACACACTATGGCTGCTTAACGGGAAAGGTGAGGTGGGGTGATGCATAACACAAGGGTTTCAAATTAGCTCAGATACTGTTCCATAAACCCAATATGTAACAGACAAGACCTACTCCTTGCTCAGTGAACTGGATTCAACACCCCCTGTTCACCGCCCAAGAATATATCTGACTAGTAAGACTCTTAAAACCAATGTATTGATATCTCTCTGTAAGTGAGTCAAGTGGGTGTAAAGCGGCATAAACACAGCACTGAAAAGCAGCTAAACCCCATTATAAAAATCAATTACTTTTAAAAACCCGTGAAACAAAGACAGTGAAAGAGAGAGAAATTCTTACAAAATTCGTTCAGGGGCTGTGATGCCACCTGGATTGACCATCTCTAGACCCACAGCTGATTGAGACATAAGGGTGGACACTCTTCGGGCTGAGAGGTTTGGTGAGGTTGGGTGAGCAAACGCAGACCCTTTAAAGTAATACTGCGTGGTACCCATCCCATGGGTCCAAAATCTCCAGGTTCAAGGACATCTTCCTACATCGAAAACATGCATGAGAAACCCAGAAGACGGTACACCGTGTGATCGGGAAAGGTTTCTAAAACGCACCTCATTTCTCATCTCCTTGTGCTCGGGCTCGCCATTCCAGCCGCTTTACTAGCAATCTCCCTCCTTGGAGAATGAGCACCTTTAACCTCCTGTTCTGTACAGGTTGCAAATTTGTCCTGAGGATGAACGGGAAGAGGGGGAACCAATGAGAGACTAGGTCTAGGTGTGGGGACAGGCACAGGTCACTCTATTTTCCCATCAGGAAGAAGAATTAACCACAGGCTCAGCCTGCCGCCCGGAACCACAATAGGGCCTGAAGCAATCCTGCGCTTTTGCGGCCAGCTCCCAAGAAAGCGAGTTGAAAAATGGAGCTCAGGGGCACTGCAATTCACAAACCTGCAGAGTTAGAAATGATAACTCTCGTCCACAAATATATTGAGGGAAGGCAACGAAGAGGATTTGAAAGCAAGGCAGAATTGCAGGAAACAGATTTCAGGAGGTAGATTCGAATCGCCTTTAAAGCACAGGAAAAGCGGCAAAACCTCGACCATGATGCCCTTGGCCAAAAAGGGCGTATGCGTTTTTTCCTGAATATATTCAGGAAAAAACGCATACGCCCTTTTTGGCCAACCAAGCAACCTGGAAAGGCAAATCAGCGCTACAAAGAAGTCTCGCTTCCCATCGGTCAAAAGGGCCATGCTGAATAAAGTGTCAAAACCAGAAATGCAGGACAGGCCATGGAGAAACGGGAGCCTTGCTACGCTGATGGGCGGGATGTAAATTGCCAACAGCCACTCTGGAGAAGTGTACGGTGTGTCCTGAAACATCTAAAACACTCAGCTTAGAGAGCATAGGGCACTTCCACTCATGGGCGTATAAATTGGGAAAACTAAAAATCAGCAAGACACAGGCACCCCAAAGTTTAGGGCTGCTCTGTTGACAAGAACCTCCACTTCGTTACACCTTAAATATCCCAGGAAAGAGAAAAATGGATAAGGAAGTTGTGGTCCTTATGTACAATGGCATATCACTCAGCCATGAAATTAACGTCATAAGGCTAGTAGCAGCATGATGAGAGGATTTAGGTACGACGATTCTAAGTGAAATAAGTCACACAGAAAAAGACACTTATCATAAGATATCACTTAGAGAGGGAATGTAAAAACCGCTACACTTGAACTGAATTACAAAAAGGAACAGCGTCACACGTTTAGAAGACACACTATGGCTGCTTAACGGGAAAGGTGAGGTGGGGTGATGCATAAAACAAGGGTTTCAAATGAGCTCAGATACCGTTCCATAAACCCAATATGTAATAGACAAGACCTACTCCTTGCTCAGTGAACTGGACTCAACACCCCCTGTTCACCGCCCAAGAATATATCTGACTAGTAAGAATCTTAAAACCAATGTATTGATATCCCTCTGTAAGTGAGTCAAGTGGGTGTAAACCGGCATAAACACAGCAGTGAAAAGCAGCTAAACCCCATTATAAAAATCAATTACTTTTAAAAACCCGTGAAACAAAGACAGTGAAAGAGAGAGAAATTCTTACAAAATTCGTTCAGGGGCTGTGATGCCACCTGGATTGACCATCTCTAGATCCACAGCTGATTGAGACATAAGGGTGGACACTCTTCGGGCTGAGAGGTTTGGTGAGGTTGGGTGAGCAAACGCAGACCCTTTAAAGTAATACTGCGTGGTACCCATCCCATGGGTCCAAAATCTCCAGGTTCAAGGACATCTTCCTACATCGAAAACATGCATGAGAAACCCAGAAGACGGTACACCGTGTGATCGGGAAAGGTTTCTAAAACGCACCTCATTTCTCATCTCCTTGTGCTCGGGCTCGCCATTCCAGCCGCTTTACTAGCAATCTCCCTCCTTGGAGAATGAGCACCTTTAACCTCCTGTTCTGTACAGGTTGCAAATTTGTCCTGAGGATGAACGGGAAGAGGGGGAACCAATGAGAGACTAGGTCTAGGTGTGGGGACAGGCACAGGTCACTCTATTTTCCCATCAGGAAGAAGAATTAACCACAGGCTCAGCCTGCCGCCCGGAACCACAATAGGGCCTGAAGCAATCCTGCGCTTTTGCGGCCAGCTCCCAAGAAAGCGAGTTGAAAAATGGAGCTCAGGGGCACTGCAATTCACAAACCTGCAGAGTTAGAAATGATAACTCTCGTCCACAAATATATTGAGGGAAGGCAACGAAGAGGATTTGAAAGCAAGGCAGAATTGCAGGAAACAGATTTCAGGAGGTAGATTCGAATCGCCTTTAAAGCACAGGAAAAGCGGCAAAACCTCGACCATGATGCCCTTGGCCAAAAAGGGCGTATGCGTTTTTTCCTGAATATATTCAGGAAAAAACGCATACGCCCTTTTTGGCCAACCAAGCAACCTGGAAAGGCAAATCAGCGCTACAAAGAAGTCTCGCTTCCCATCGGTCAAAAGGGCCATGCTGAATAAAGTGTCAAAACCAGAAATGCAGGACAGGCCATGGAGAAACGGGAGCCTTGCTACGCTGATGGGCGGGATGTAAATTGCCAACAGCCACTCTGGAGAAGTGTACGGTGTGTCCTGAAACATCTAAAACACTCAGCTTAGAGAGCATAGGGCACTTCCACTCATGGGCGTATAAATTGGGAAAACTAAAAATCAGCAAGACACAGGCACCCCAAAGTTTAGGGCTGCTCTGATGACAAGAACCTCCACTTCATTACACCTTAAATATCCCAGGAAAGAGAAAAATGGATAAAGAAGTTGTGGTCCTTATGTACAATGGAATATCACTCAGGCATGAAATCAACATCATAAGGCTAGTAGCAGCATGATGAGAAGATTTAGGTACGACGATTCTAAGTGAAATAAGTCACACAGAAAAAGGCACTTATCATAAGATATCACTTATAGAGGGAATGTAAAAACCGCTACACTTGAACTGAATTACAAAACAGAACAGCGTCACACGTTTAGAAAACACACTATGGCTGCTTAACGGGAAAGGTGAGGTGGGGTGATGCATAACACAAGGGTTTCAAATTAGCTCAGATACTGTTCCATAAACCCAATATGTAACAGACAAGACCTACTCCTTGCTCAGTGAACTGGATTCAACACCCCCTGTTCACCGCCCAAGAATATATCTGACTAGTAAGACTCTTAAAACCAATGTATTGATATCTCTCTGTAAGTGAGTCAAGTGGGTGTAAAGCGGCATAAACACAGCAGTGAAAAGCAGCTAAACCCCATTATAAAAATCAATTACTTTTAAAAACCCGTGAAACAAAGACAGTGAAAGAGAGAGAAATTCATACAGAATTCGTTCAGGGGCTGGGATGCCACCTTTATTGACCATCTCTAGACCCACAGCTGATTGAGACATAAGGGTGGACACTCTTCGGGCTGAGAGGTTTGGTGAGGTTGGGTGAGCAAACGCAGACCCTTTAAAGTAATACTGCGTGGTACCCATCCCATGGGTCCAAAATCTCCAGGTTCAAGGGCATCTTCCTACATCGAAAACATGCATGAGAAACCCAGAAGATGGTACACCGTGTGATCGGGAAAGGTTTCTAAAACGCACCTCATTTCTCATCTCCTTGTGCTCGGGCTCGCCATTCCAGCCGCTTTACTAGCAATCTCCCTCCTTGGAGAATGAGCACCTTTAACCTCCTGTTCTGTACAGGTTGCAAATTTGTCCTGAGGATGAACGGGAAGAGGGGGAACCAATGAGAGACTAGGTCTAGGTGTGGGGACAGGCACAGGTCACTCTATTTTCCCATCAGGAAGAAGAATTAACCACAGGCTCAGCCTGCCGCCCGGAACCACAATAGGGCCTGAAGCAATCCTGCGCTTTTGCGGCCAGCTCCGAAGAAAGCGAGTTGAAAAATGGAGCTCAGGGGCACTGCAATTCACAAACCTGCAGAGTTAGAAATGATAACTCTCGTCCACAAATATATTGAGGGAAGGCAACAAAGAGGATTAGAAAGCATAGCAGAATTGCAGGAAACAGATTTCAGGAGGTAGATTCGAATCGCCTTTAAAGCACAGGAAAAGCGGCAAAACCTCGACCATGATGCCCTTGGCCAAAAAGGGCGTATGCGTTTTTTCCTGAATATATTTAGGAAAAAACGCATACGCCCTTTTTGGCCAACCAAGCAACCTGGAAAGGCAAATCAGCGCTACAAAGAAGTCTCGCTTCCCATCGGTCAAAAGGGCCATGCTGAATAAAGTGTCAAAACCAGAAATGCAGGACAGGCCATGGAGAAACGGGAGCCTTGCTACGCTGATGGGCGGGATGTAAATTGCCAACAGCCACTCTGGAGAAGTGTACGGTGTGTCCTGAAACATCTAAAACACTCAGCTTAGAGAGCATAGGGCACTTCCACTCATGGGCGTATAAATTGGGAAAACTAAAAATCAGCAAGACACAGGCACCCCAAAGTTTAGGGGTGCTCTGATGACAAGAACCTCCACTTCATTACACCTTAAATATCCCAGGAAAGAGAAAAATGGATAAAGAAGTTGTGGTCCTTATGTACAATGGAATATCACTCAGGCATGAAATCAACATCAATAAGGCTAGTAGCAGCATGATGAGAAGATTTAGGTACGACGATTCTAAGTGAAATAAGTCACACAGAAAAAGGCACTTATCATAAGATATCACTTATAGAGGGAATGTAAAAACCGCTACACTTGAACTGAATTACAAAACAGAACAGCGTCACACGTTTAGAAAACACACTATGGCTGCTTAACGGGAAAGGTGAGGTGGGGTGATGCATAACACAAGGGTTTCAAATTAGCTCAGATACTGTTCCATAAACCCAATATGTAACAGACAAGACCTACTCCTTGCTCAGTGAACTGGATTCAACACCCCCTGTTCACCGCCCAAGAATATATCTGACTAGTAAGACTCTTAAAACCAATGTATTGATATCTCTCTGTAAGTGAGTCAAGTGGGTGTAAAGCGGCATAAACACAGCAGTGAAAAGCAGCTAAACCCCATTATAAAAATCAATTACTTTTAAAAACCCGTGAAACAAAGACAGTGAAAGAGAGAGAAATTCATACAGAATTCGTTCAGGGGCTGGGATGCCACCTTTATTGACCATCTCTAGACCCACAGCTGATTGAGACATAAGGGTGGACACTCTTCGGGCTGAGAGGTTTGGTGAGGTTGGGTGAGCAAACACAGACCCTTTAAAGTAATACTGCGTGGTACCCATCCCATGGGTCCAAAATCTCCAGGTTCAAGGACATCTTCCTACATCGAAAACATGCATGAGAAACCCAGAAGACGGTACACCGTGTGATCGGGAAAGGTTTCTAAAACGCACCTCATTTCTCATCTCCTTGTGCTCGGGCTCGCCATTCCAGCCGCTTTACTAGCAATCTCCCTCCTTGGAGAATGAGCACCTTTAACCTCCTGTTCTGTACAGGTTGCAAATTTGTCCTGAGGATGAACGGGAAGAGGGGGAACCAATGAGAGACTAGGTCTAGGTGTGGGGACAGGCACAGGTCACTCTATTTTCCCATCAGGAAGAAGAATTAACCACAGGCTCAGCCTGCCGCCCGGAACCACAATAGGGCCTGAAGCAATCCTGCGCTTTTGCGGCCAGCTCCCAAGAAAGCGAGTTGAAAAATGGAGCTCAGGGGCACTGCAATTCACAAACCTGCAGAGTTAGAAATGATAACTCTCGTCCACAAATATATTGAGGGAAGGCAACGAAGAGGATTTGAAAGCATAGCAGAATTGCAGGAAACTGATTTCATGAGGTAGATTCGAATCGCCTTTAAAGCACAGGAAAAGCGGCAAAACCTCGACCATGATGCCCTTGGCCAAAAAGGGCGTATGCGTTTTTTCCTGAATATATTCAGGAAAAAACGCATACGCCCTTTTTGGCCAACCAAGCAACCTGGAAAGGCAAATCAGCGCTACAAAGAAGTCTCGCTTCCCATCGGTCAAAAGGGCCATGCTGAATAAAGTGTCAAAACCAGAAATGCAGGACAGGCCATGGAGAAACGGGAGCCTTGCTACGCTGATGGGCGGGATGTAAATTGCCAACAGCCACTCTGGAGAAGTGTACGGTGTGTCCTGAAACATCTAAAACACTCAGCTTAGAGAGCATAGGGCACTTCCACTCATGGGCGTATAAATTGGGAAAACTAAAAATCAGCAAGACACAGGCACCCCAAAGTTTAGGGCTGCTCTGATGACAAGAACCTCCACTTCATTACACCTTAAATATCCCAGGAAAGAGAAAAATGGATAAAGAAGTTGTGGTCCTTATGTACAATGGAATATCACTCAGGCATGAAATCAACATCATAAGGCTAGTAGCAGCATGATGAGAAGATTTACGTACGACGATTCTAAGTGAAATAAGTCACACAGAAAAAGGCACTTATCATAAGATATCACTTATAGAGGGAATGTAAAAACCGCTACACTTGAACTGAATTACAAAACAGAACAGCGTCACACGTTTAGAAAACACACTATGGCTGCTTAACGGGAAAGGTGAGGTGGGGTGATGCATAACACAAGGGTTTCAAATTAGCTCAGATACTGTTCCATAAACCCAATATGTAACAGACAAGACCTACTCCTTGCTCAGTGAACTGGATTCAACACCCCCTGTTCACCGCCCAAGAATATATCTGACTAGTAAGACTCTTAAAACCAATGTATTGATATCTCTCTGTAAGTGAGTCAAGTGGGTGTAAAGCGGCATAAACACAGCACTGAAAAGCAGCTAAACCCCATTATAAAAATCAATTACTTTTAAAAACCCGTGAAACAAAGACAGTGAAAGAGAGAGAAATTCATACAGAATTCGTTCAGGGGCTGGGATGCCACCTTTATTGACCATCTCTAGACCCACAGCTGATTGAGACATAAGGGTGGACACTCTTCGGGCTGAGAGGTTTGGTGAGGTTGGGTGAGCAAACGCAGACCCTTTAAAGTAATACTGCGTGGTACCCATCCCATGGGTCCAAAATCTCCAGGTTCAAGGGCATCTTCCTACATCGAAAACATGCATGAGAAACCCAGAAGACGGTACACCGTGTGATCGGGAAAGGTTTCTAAAACGCACCTCATTTCTCATCTCCTTGTGCTCGGGCTCGCCATTACAGCCACTTTACTAGCAATCTCCCTCCTTGGAGAATCAGCACCTTTAACCTCCTGTTCCGAACAGGTTGCAATTTGTCCTGAGGATGAACGGGAAGAGGGGGAACCAATGAGAGACTAGGTCTAGGTGTGGGGACAGGCACAGGTCACTCTATTTTCCCATCAGGAAGAAGGATTAACCACAGGCTCAGCCTGCCGCCCGGAACCACAATAGGGCCTGAAGCAATCCTGCGCTTTTGCGGCCAGCTCCCAAAAAAGCGAGTTGAAAAATCGAGCTCAGGGGCACTGCAATTCACAAACCTGCAGAGTTAGAAATGATAACTCTCGTCCACAAATATATTGAGGGAAGGCAACGAAGAGGATTTGAAAGCAAGGCAGAATTGCAGGAAACAGATTTCATGAGGTAGATTCGAATCGCCTTTAAAGCACAGGAAAAGCGGCAAAACCTCGACCATGATGCCCTTGGCCAAAAAGGGCGTATGCGTTTTTTCCTGAATATATTCAGGAAAAAACGCATACGCCCTTTTTGGCCAACCAAGCAACCTGGAAAGGCAAATCAGCGCTACAAAGAAGTCTCGCTTCCCATCGGTCAAAAGGGCCATGCTGAATAAAGTGTCAAAACCAGAAATGCAGGACAGGCCATGGAGAAACGGGAGCCTTGCTACGCTGATGGGCGGGATGTAAATTGCCAACAGCCACTCTGGAGAAGTGTACGGTGTGTCCTGAAACATCTAAAACACTCAGCTTAGAGAGCATAGGGCACTTCCACTCATGGGCGTATAAATTGGGAAAACTAAAAATCAGCAAGACACAGGCACCCCAAAGTTTAGGGGTGCTCTGATGACAAGAACCTCCACTTCATTACACCTTAAATATCCCAGGAAAGAGAAAAATGGATAAAGAAGTTGTGGTCCTTATGTACAATGGAATATCACTCAGGCATGAAATCAACATCATAAGGCTAGTAGCAGCATGATGAGAAGATTTAGGTACGACGATTCTAAGTGAAATAAGTCACACAGAAAAAGGCACTTATCATAAGATATCACTTATAGAGGGAATGTAAAAACCGCTACACTTGAACTGAATTACAAAACAGAACAGCGTCACACGTTTAGAAAACACACTATGGCTGCTTAACGGGAAAGGTGAGGTGGGGTGATGCATAACACAAGGGTTTCAAATTAGCTCAGATACTGTTCCATAAACCCAATATGTAACAGACAAGACCTACTCCTTGCTCAGTGAACTGGATTCAACACCCCCTGTTCACCGCCCAAGAATATATCTGACTAGTAAGACTCTTAAAACCAATGTATTGATATCTCTCTGTAAGTGAGTCAAGTGGGTGTAAAGCGGCATAAACACAGCACTGAAAAGCAGCTAAACCCCATTATAAAAATCAATTACTTTTAAAAACCCGTGAAACAAAGACAGTGAAAGAGAGAGAAATTCATACAGAATTCGTTCAGGGGCTGGGATGCCACCTTTATTGACCATCTCTAGACCCACAGCTGATTGAGACATAAGGGTGGACACTCTTCGGGCTGAGAGGTTTGGTGAGGTTGGGTGAGCAAACGCAGACCCTTTAAAGTAATACTGCGTGGTACCCATCCCATGGGTCCAAAATCTCCAGGTTCAAGGGCATCTTCCTACATCGAAAACATGCATGAGAAACCCAGAAGATGGTACACCGTGTGATCGGGAAAGGTTTCTAAAACGCACCTCATTTCTCATCTCCTTGTGCTCGGGCTCGCCATTCCAGCCGCTTTACTAGCAATCTCCCTCCTTGGAGAATGAGCACCTTTAACCTCCTGTTCTGTACAGGTTGCAAATTTGTCCTGAGGATGAACGGGAAGAGGGGGAACCAATGAGAGACTAGGTCTAGGTGTGGGGACAGGCACAGGTCACTCTATTTTCCCATCAGGAAGAAGAATTAACCACAGGCTCAGCCTGCCGCCCGGAACCACAATAGGGCCTGAAGCAATCCTGCGCTTTTGCGGCCAGCTCCGAAGAAAGCGAGTTGAAAAATGGAGCTCAGGGGCACTGCAATTCACAAACCTGCAGAGTTAGAAATGATAACTCTCGTCCACAAATATATTGAGGGAAGGCAACAAAGAGGATTAGAAAGCATAGCAGAATTGCAGGAAACAGATTTCAGGAGGTAGATTCGAATCGCCTTTAAAGCACAGGAAAAGCGGCAAAACCTCGACCATGATGCCCTTGGCCAAAAAGGGCGTATGCGTTTTTTCCTGAATATATTTAGGAAAAAACGCATACGCCCTTTTTGGCCAACCAAGCAACCTGGAAAGGCAAATCAGCGCTACAAAGAAGTCTCGCTTCCCATCGGTCAAAAGGGCCATGCTGAATAAAGTGTCAAAACCAGAAATGCAGGACAGGCCATGGAGAAACGGGAGCCTTGCTACGCTGATGGGCGGGATGTAAATTGCCAACAGCCACTCTGGAGAAGTGTACGGTGTGTCCTGAAACATCTAAAACACTCAGCTTAGAGAGCATAGGGCACTTCCACTCATGGGCGTATAAATTGGGAAAACTAAAAATCAGCAAGACACAGGCACCCCAAAGTTTAGGGGTGCTCTGATGACAAGAACCTCCACTTCATTACACCTTAAATATCCCAGGAAAGAGAAAAATGGATAAAGAAGTTGTGGTCCTTATGTACAATGGAATATCACTCAGGCATGAAATCAACATCAATAAGGCTAGTAGCAGCATGATGAGAAGATTTAGGTACGACGATTCTAAGTGAAATAAGTCACACAGAAAAAGGCACTTATCATAAGATATCACTTATAGAGGGAATGTAAAAACCGCTACACTTGAACTGAATTACAAAACAGAACAGCGTCACACGTTTAGAAAACACACTATGGCTGCTTAACGGGAAAGGTGAGGTGGGGTGATGCATAACACAAGGGTTTCAAATTAGCTCAGATACTGTTCCATAAACCCAATATGTAACAGACAAGACCTACTCCTTGCTCAGTGAACTGGATTCAACACCCCCTGTTCACCGCCCAAGAATATATCTGACTAGTAAGACTCTTAAAACCAATGTATTGATATCTCTCTGTAAGTGAGTCAAGTGGGTGTAAAGCGGCATAAACACAGCAGTGAAAAGCAGCTAAACCCCATTATAAAAATCAATTACTTTTAAAAACCCGTGAAACAAAGACAGTGAAAGAGAGAGAAATTCATACAGAATTCGTTCAGGGGCTGGGATGCCACCTTTATTGACCATCTCTAGACCCACAGCTGATTGAGACATAAGGGTGGACACTCTTCGGGCTGAGAGGTTTGGTGAGGTTGGGTGAGCAAACACAGACCCTTTAAAGTAATACTGCGTGGTACCCATCCCATGGGTCCAAAATCTCCAGGTTCAAGGACATCTTCCTACATCGAAAACATGCATGAGAAACCCAGAAGACGGTACACCGTGTGATCGGGAAAGGTTTCTAAAACGCACCTCATTTCTCATCTCCTTGTGCTCGGGCTCGCCATTCCAGCCGCTTTACTAGCAATCTCCCTCCTTGGAGAATGAGCACCTTTAACCTCCTGTTCTGTACAGGTTGCAAATTTGTCCTGAGGATGAACGGGAAGAGGGGGAACCAATGAGAGACTAGGTCTAGGTGTGGGGACAGGCACAGGTCACTCTATTTTCCCATCAGGAAGAAGAATTAACCACAGGCTCAGCCTGCCGCCCGGAACCACAATAGGGCCTGAAGCAATCCTGCGCTTTTGCGGCCAGCTCCCAAGAAAGCGAGTTGAAAAATGGAGCTCAGGGGCACTGCAATTCACAAACCTGCAGAGTTAGAAATGATAACTCTCGTCCACAAATATATTGAGGGAAGGCAACGAAGAGGATTTGAAAGCATAGCAGAATTGCAGGAAACTGATTTCATGAGGTAGATTCGAATCGCCTTTAAAGCACAGGAAAAGCGGCAAAACCTCGACCATGATGCCCTTGGCCAAAAAGGGCGTATGCGTTTTTTCCTGAATATATTCAGGAAAAAACGCATACGCCCTTTTTGGCCAACCAAGCAACCTGGAAAGGCAAATCAGCGCTACAAAGAAGTCTCGCTTCCCATCGGTCAAAAGGGCCATGCTGAATAAAGTGTCAAAACCAGAAATGCAGGACAGGCCATGGAGAAACGGGAGCCTTGCTACGCTGATGGGCGGGATGTAAATTGCCAACAGCCACTCCGGAGAAGTGTACGGTGTGTCCTGAAACATCTAAAACACTCAGCTTAGAGAGCATAGGGCACTTCCACTCATGGGCGTATAAATTGGGAAAACTAAAAATCAGCAAGACACAGGCACCCCAAAGTTTAGGGCTGCTCTGATGACAAGAACCTCCACTTCATTACACCTTAAATATCCCAGGAAAGAGAAAAATGGATAAAGAAGTTGTGGTCCTTATGTACAATGGAATATCACTCAGGCATGAAATCAACATCATAAGGCTAGTAGCAGCATGATGAGAAGATTTAGGTACGACGATTCTAAGTGAAATAAGTCACACAGAAAAAGGCACTTATCATAAGATATCACTTATAGAGGGAATGTAAAAACCGCTACACTTGAACTGAATTACAAAACAGAACAGCGTCACACGTTTAGAAAACACACTATGGCTGCTTAACGGGAAAGGTGAGGTGGGGTGATGCATAACACAAGGGTTTCAAATTAGCTCAGATACTGTTCCATAAACCCAATATGTAACAGACAAGACCTACTCCTTGCTCAGTGAACTGGATTCAACACCCCCTGTTCACCGCCCAAGAATATATCTGACTAGTAAGACTCTTAAAACCAATGTATTGATATCTCTCTGTAAGTGAGTCAAGTGGGTGTAAAGCGGCATAAACACAGCAGTGAAAAGCAGCTAAACCCCATTATAAAAATCAATTACTTTTAAAAACCCGTGAAACAAAGACAGTGAAAGAGAGAGAAATTCATACAGAATTCGTTCAGGGGCTGGGATGCCACCTTTATTGACCATCTCTAGACCCACAGCTGATTGAGACATAAGGGTGGACACTCTTCGGGCTGAGAGGTTTGGTGAGGTTGGGTGAGCAAACGCAGACCCTTTAAAGTAATACTGCGTGGTACCCATCCCATGGGTCCAAAATCTCCAGGTTCAAGGGCATCTTCCTACATCGAAAACATGCATGAGAAACCCAGAAGACGGTACACCGTGTGATCGGGAAAGGTTTCTAAAACGCACCTCATTTCTCATCTCCTTGTGCTCGGGCTCGCCATTACAGCCACTTTACTAGCAATCTCCCTCCTTGGAGAATCAGCACCTTTAACCTCCTGTTCCGAACAGGTTGCAATTTGTCCTGAGGATGAACGGGAAGAGGGGGAACCAATGAGAGACTAGGTCTAGGTGTGGGGACAGGCACAGGTCACTCTATTTTCCCATCAGGAAGAAGGATTAACCACAGGCTCAGCCTGCCGCCCGGAAGCAGAAGAGGGCCTGAAGCAATCCTGTGCTTTTGCGGCCAGCTCCCAAAAAAGCGAGTTGAAAAATCGAGCTCAGGGGCACTGCAATTCACAAACCTGCAGAGTTAGAAATGATAACTCTCGTCCACAAATATATTGAGGGAAGGCAACGAAGAGGATTTGAAAGCAAGGCAGAATTGCAGGAAACAGATTTCATGAGGTAGATTCGAATCGCCTTTAAAGCACAGGAAAAGCGGCAAAACCTCGACCATGATGCCCTTGGCCAAAAAGGGCGTATGCGTTTTTTCCTGAATATATTCAGGAAAAAACGCATACGCCCTTTTTGGCCAACCAAGCAACCTGGAAAGGCAAATCAGCGCTACAAAGAAGTCTCACTTCCCATCGGTCAAAAGGGCCATGCTGAATAAAGTGTCAAAACCAGAAATGCAGGACAGGCCATGGAGAAACGGGAGCCTTGCTACGCTGATGGGCGGGATGTAAATTGCCAACAGCCACTCTGGAGAAGTGTACGGTGTGTCCTGAAACATCTAAAACACTCAGCTTAGAGAGCATAGGGCACTTCCACTCATGGGCGTATAAATTGGGAAAACTAAAAATCAGCAAGACACAGGCACCCCAAAGTTTAGGGGTGCTCTGATGACAAGAACCTCCACTTCATTACACCTTAAATATCCCAGGAAAGAGAAAAATGGATAAAGAAGTTGTGGTCCTTATGTACAATGGAATATCACTCAGGCATGAAATCAACATCATAAGGCTAGTAGCAGCATGATGAGAAGATTTAGGTACGACGATTCTAAGTGAAATAAGTCACACAGAAAAAGGCACTTATCATAAGATATCACTTATAGAGGGAATGTAAAAACCGCTACACTTGAACTGAATTACAAAACAGAACAGCGTCACACGTTTAGAAAACACACTATGGCTGCTTAACGGGAAAGGTGAGGTGGGGTGATGCATAACACAAGGGTTTCAAATTAGCTCAGATACTGTTCCATAAACCCAATATGTAATAGACAAGACCTACTCCTTGCTCAGTGAACTGGACTCAACACCCCCTGTTCACCGCCCAAGAATATTTCTGACTAGTAAGACTCTTAAAACCAATGTATTGATATCCCTCTGTAAGTGAGTCAAGTGGGTGTAAAGCGGCATAAACACAGCAGTGAAAAGCAGCTAAACCCCATTATAAAAATCAATTACTTTTAAAAACCCGTGAAACAAAGACAGTGAAAGAGAGAGAAATTCATACAGAATTCGTTCAGGGGCTGGGATGCCACCTTTATTGACCATCTCTAGACCCACAGCTGATTGAGACATAAGGGTGGACACTCTTCGGGCTGAGAGGTTTGGTGAGGTTGGGTGAGCAAACGCAGACCCTTTAAAGTAATACTGCGTGGTACCCATCCCATGGGTCCAAAATCTCCAGGTTCAAGGGCATCTTACTACATCGAAAACATGCATGAGAAACCCAGAAGACGGTACACCGTGTGATCGGGAAAGGTTTCTAAAACGCACCTCATTTCTCATCTCCTTGTGCTCGGGCTCGCCATTCCAGCCGCTTTACTAGCAATCTCCCTCCTTGGAGAATGAGCACCTTTAACCTCCTGTTCTGTACAGGTTGCAAATTTGTCCTGAGGATGAACGGGAAGAGGGGGAACCAATGAGAGACTAGGTCTAGGTGTGGGGACAGGCACAGGTCACTCTATTTTCCCATCAGGAAGAAGAATTAACCACAGGCTCAGCCTGCCGCCCGGAACCACAAAAGGGCCTGAAGCAATCCTGCGCTTTTGCGGCCAGCTCCCAAGAAAGCGAGTTGAAAAATGGAGCTCAGAGGCACTGCAATTCACAAACCTGCAGAGTTAGAAATGATAACTCTCGTCCACAAATATATTGAGGGAAGGCAACAAAGAGGATTAGAAAGTAAAAAAGAATTGCAGGAAACAGATTTCAGGAGGTAGATTCGAATCGCCTTTAAAGCACAGGAAAAGCGGCAAAACCTCGACCATGATGCCCTTGGCCAAAAAGGGCGTATGCGTTTTTTCCTGAATATATTCAGGAAAAAACGCATACGCCCTTTTTGGCCAACCAAGCAACCTGGAAAGGCAAATCAGCGCTACAAAGAAGTCTCGCTTCCCATCGGTCAAAAGGGCCATGCTGAATAAAGTGTCAAAACCAGAAATGCAGGACAGGCCATGGAGAAACGGGAGCCTTGCTACGCTGATGGGCGGGATGTAAATTGCCAACAGCCACTCTGGAGAAGTGTACGGTGTGTCCTGAAACATCTAAAGAACTCAGCATAGAGAGCATAAGGCACTTCCACTCATGGGCGTATAAATTGGGAAAACTAAAAATCAGCAAGACACAGGCACCCCAAAGTTTAGGGCTGCTCTGATGACAAGAACCTCCACTTCATTACACCTTAAATATCCCAGGAAAGAGAAAAATGGATAAAGAAGTTGTGGTCCTTATGTACAATGGAATATCACTCAGGCATGAAATCAACGTCATAAGGCTAGTAGCAGCATGATGAGAGGATTTAGGTACGACGATTCTAAGTGAAATAAGTCACACAGAAAAAGACACTTATCATAAGATATCACTTAGAGAGGGAATGTAAAAACCGCTACACTTGAACTGAATTACAAAACAGAACAGCGTCACACGTTTAGAAGACACACTATGGCTGCTTAACGGGAAAGGTGAGGTGGTGTGATGCATAAAACAAGGGTTTCAAATTAGCTCAGATACCGTTCCATAAACCCAATATGTAATAGACAAGACCTACTCCTTGCTCAGTGAACTGGACTCAACACCCCCTGTTCACCGCCCAAGAATATTTCTGACTAGTAAGACTCTTAAAACCAATGTATTGATATCCCTCTGTAAGTGAGTCAAGTGGGTGTAAAGCGGCATAAACACAGCAGTGAAAAGCAGCTAAACCCCATTATAAAAATCAATTACTTTTAAAAACCCGTGAAACAAAGACAGTGAAAGAGAGAGAAATTCATACAGAATTCGTTCAGGGGCTGGGATGCCACCTTTATTGACCATCTCTAGACCCACAGCTGATTGAGACATAAGGGTGGACACTCTTCGGGCTGAGAGGTTTGGTGAGGTTGGGTGAGCAAACGCAGACCCTTTAAAGTAATACTGCGTGGTACCCATCCCATGGGTCCAAAATCTCCAGGTTCAAGGGCATCTTACTACATCGAAAACATGCATGAGAAACCCAGAAGACGGTACACCGTGTGATCGGGAAAGGTTTCTAAAACGCACCTCATTTCTCATCTCCTTGTGCTCGGGCTCGCCATTCCAGCCGCTTTACTAGCAATCTCCCTCCTTGGAGAATGAGCACCTTTAACCTCCTGTTCTGTACAGGTTGCAAATTTGTCCTGAGGATGAACGGGAAGAGGGGGAACCAATGAGAGACTAGGTCTAGGTGTGGGGACAGGCACAGGTCACTCTATTTTCCCATCAGGAAGAAGAATTAACCACAGGCTCAGCCTGCCGCCCGGAACCACAAAAGGGCCTGAAGCAATCCTGCGCTTTTGCGGCCAGCTCCCAAGAAAGCGAGTTGAAAAATGGAGCTCAGAGGCACTGCAATTCACAAACCTGCAGAGTTAGAAATGATAACTCTCGTCCACAAATATATTGAGGGAAGGCAACAAAGAGGATTAGAAAGCAAGAAAGAATTGCAGGAAACAGATTTCAGGAGGTAGATTCGAATCGCCTTTAAAGCACAGGAAAAGCGGCAAAACCTCGACCATGATGCCCTTGGCCAAAAAGGGCGTATGCGTTTTTTCCTGAATATATTCAGGAAAAAACGCATACGCCCTTTTTGGCCAACCAAGCAACCTGGAAAGGCAAATCAGCGCTACAAAGAAGTCTCGCTTCCCATCGGTCAAAAGGGCCATGCTGAATAAAGTGTCAAAACCAGAAATGCAGGACAGGCCATGGAGAAACGGGAGCCTTGCTACGCTGATGGGCGGGATGTAAATTGCCAACAGCCACTCTGGAGAAGTGTACGGTGTTTCCTGAAACATCTAAAGAACTCAGCATAGAGAGCATAAGGCACTTCCACTCATGGGCGTATAAATTGGGAAAACTAAAAATCAGCAAGACACAGGCACCCCAAAGTTTAGGGCTGCTCTGATGACAAGAACCTCCACTTCATTACACCTTAAATATCCCAGGAAAGAGAAAAATGGATAAAGAAGTTGTGGTCCTTATGTACAATGGAATATCACTCAGGCATGAAATCAACGTCATAAGGCTAGTAGCAGCATGATGAGAGGATTTAGGTACGACGATTCTAAGTGAAATAAGTCACACAGAAAAAGACACTTATCATAAGATATCACTTAGAGAGGGAATGTAAAAACCGCTACACTTGAACTGAATTACAAAACAGAACAGCGTCACACGTTTAGAAGACACACTATGGCTGCTTAACGGGAAAGGTGAGGTGGTGTGATGCATAAAACAAGGGTTTCAAATTAGCTCAGATACCGTTCCATAAACCCAATATGTAATAGACAAGACCTACTCCTTGCTCAGTGAACTGGACTCAACACCCCCTGTTCACCGCCCAAGAATATTTCTGACTAGTAAGACTCTTAAAACCAATGTATTGATATCCCTCTGTAAGTGAGTCAAGTGGGTGTAAAGCGGCATAAACACAGCAGTGAAAAGCAGCTAAACCCCATTATAAAAATCAATTACTTTTAAAAACCCGTGAAACAAAGACAGTGAAAGAGAGAGAAATTCATACAGAATTCGTTCAGGGGCTGGGATGCCACCTTTATTGACCATCTCTAGACCCACAGCTGATTGAGTCATAAGGGTGGACACTCTTGGGGCTGAGATATTTGGTGAGGTTGGGTGAGCAAACGCAGACCCTTTAAAGTAATACTGCGTGGTATCCATCCCATGGGTCCAAAATCTCCAGGTTCAAGGGCATCTTCCTACATCGAAAACATGCATGAGAAACCCAGAAGATGGTACACGGTGTGATCGGGAAAGGTTTCTAAAACGCACCTCATTTCTCATCTCCTTGTGCTGGGGTTGGCCATTACAGCCGCTTTACTAGCAATCTCCCTCCTTGGAGAATCAGCCCCTTTAACCTTCTGTTCCGTACAGGTTGCAATTTGTCCTGAGGATAAACGGGAAGAGGGGGAACCAATGAGAGACTAGCTCTAGGTGTTGGGACAGCCACATGTCACTCTATTTTCCCATCAGGAAGAAGGATTAACCACAGGCTCAGCCTGCCGCCCGGAAGCAGAACAGCGCCTGAAGCAATACTGTGCTTTTGCGGCCAGCTCCCAAAAAAGCGAGTTGAAAAATGGAGCTCAGGGGCACTGCAATTCACAAACCTGCAGAGTTATAAATGGTAACTCTCGTCCACAAATATATTGAGGGAAGGCAACGAAGAGGATTTGAAAGCATAGCAGAATTGCAGGAAACTGATTTCAGGAGGTAGAGTCGAATCGCCTTTAAAGCACAGGAAAAGCTGCAAAACCTCGACCATGATGCCCTTGGCCAAAAAGGGCGTATGCGTTTTTTCCTGAATATATTCAGGAAAAAACGCATACGCCCTTTTTGGCCAACCAAGCAACCTGGAAAGGCAAATCAGCGCTACAAAGAAGTCTCGCTTCCCATCGGTCAAAAGGGCCATGCTGAATAAAGTGTCAAAACGAGAAATGCAGGATAGGCCATGGAGAAACGGGAGCCTTGCTACGCTGATGGGCGGGATGTAAATTGCCAACAGCCACTCTGGAGAAGTGTACGGTGTGTCCTGAAACATCTAAAACACTCAGCTTAGAGAGCATAGGGCACTTCCACTCATGGGCGTATAAATTGGGAAAACTAAAAATCAGCAAGACACAGGCACCCCAAAGTTTAGGGCTGCTCTGATGACAAGAACCTCCACTTCATTACACCTTAAATATCCCAGGAAAGAGAAAAATGGATAAAGAAGTTGTGGTCCTTATGTACAATGGAATATCACTCAGGCATGAAATCAACATCATAAGGCTAGTAGCAGCATGATGAGAAGATTTAGGTACGACGATTCTAAGTGAAATAAGTCACACAGAAAAAGGCACTTATCATAAGATATCACTTATAGAGGGAATGTAAAAACCGCTACACTTGAACTGAATTACAAAACAGAACAGCGTCACACGTTTAGAAAACACACTATGGCTGCTTAACGGGAAAGGTGAGGTGGGGTGATGCATAACACAAGGGTTTCAAATTAGCTCAGATACTGTTCCATAAACCCAATATGTAACAGACAAGACCGACTCCTTGCTCAGTGAACTGGATTCAACACCCCCTGTTCACCGCCCAAGAATATATCTGACTAGTAAGACTCTTAAAACCAATGTATTGATATCCCTCTGTAAGTGAGTCAAGTGGGTGTAAAGCGGCATAAACACAGCAGTGAAAAGCAGCTAAACCCCATTATAAAAATCAATTACTTTTAAAAACCCGTGAAACAAAGACAGTGAAAGAGAGAGAAATTCATACAGAATTCGTTCAGGGGCTGGGATGCCACCTTTATTGACCATCTCTAGACCCACAGCTGATTGAGACATAAGGGTGGACACTCTTCGGGCTGAGAGGTTTGGTGAGGTTGGGTGAGCAAACGCAGACCCTTTAAAGTAATACTGCGTGGTACCCATCCCATGGGTCCAAAATCTCCAGGTTCAAGGGCATCTTACTACATCGAAAACATGCATGAGAAACCCAGAAGATGGTACACCGTGTGATCGGGAAAGGTTTCTAAAACGCACCTCATTTCTCATCTCCTTGTGCTCGGGCTCGCCATTCCAGCCGCTTTACTAGCAATCTCCCTCCTTGGAGAATGAGCACCTTTAACCTCCTGTTCTGTACAGGTTGCAAATTTGTCCTGAGGATGAACGGGAAGAGGGGGAACCAATGAGAGACTAGGTCTAGGTGTGGGGACAGGCACAGGTCACTCTATTTTCCCATCAGGAAGAAGAATTAACCACAGGCTCAGCCTGCCGCCCGGAACCACAATAGGGCCTGAAGCAATCCTGCGCTTTTGCGGCCAGCTCCCAAGAAAGCGAGTTGAAAAATGGAGCTCAGGGGCACTGCAATTCACAAACCTGCAGAGTTAGAAATGATAACTCTCGTCCACAAATATATTGAGGGAAGGCAACGAAGAGGATTTGAAAGCAAGGCAGAATTGCAGGAAACAGATTTCAGGAGGTAGATTCGAATCGCCTTTAAAGCACAGGAAAAGCGGCAAAACCTCGACCATGATGCCCTTGGCCAAAAAGGGCGTATGCGTTTTTTCCTGAATATATTCAGGAAAAAACGCATACGCCCTTTTTGGCCAACCAAGCAACCTGGAAAGGCAAATCAGCGCTACAAAGAAGTCTCGCTTCCCATCGGTCAAAAGGGCCATGCTGAATAAAGTGTCAAAACCAGAAATGCAGGACAGGCCATGGAGAAACGGGAGCCTTGCTACGCTGATGGGCGGGATGTAAATTGCCAACAGCCACTCTGGAGAAGTGTACGGTGTGTCCTGAAACATCTAAAACACTCAGCTTAGAGAGCATAGGGCACTTCCACTCATGGGCGTATAAATTGGGAAAACTAAAAATCAGCAAGACACAGGCACCCCAAAGTTTAGGGCTGCTCTGATGACAAGAACCTCCACTTCATTACACCTTAAATATCCCAGGAAAGAGAAAAATGGATAAAGAAGTTGTGGTCCTTATGTACAATGGAATATCACTCAGGCATGAAATCAACATCATAAGGCTAGTAGCAGCATGATGAGAAGATTTAGGTACGACGATTCTAAGTGAAATAAGTCACACAGAAAAAGGCACTTATCATAAGATATCACTTATAGAGGGAATGTAAAAACCGCTACACTTGAACTGAATTACAAAACAGAACAGCGTCACACGTTTAGAAAACACACTATGGCTGCTTAACGGGAAAGGTGAGGTGGGGTGATGCATAACACAAGGGTTTCAAATTAGCTCAGATACTGTTCCATAAACCCAATATGTAACAGACAAGACCTACTCCTTGCTCAGTGAACTGGATTCAACACCCCCTGTTCACCGCCCAAGAATATATCTGACTAGTAAGACTCTTAAAACCAATGTATTGATATCTCTCTGTAAGTGAGTCAAGTGGGTGTAAAGCGGCATAAACACAGCACTGAAAAGCAGCTAAACCCCATTATAAAAATCAATTACTTTTAAAAACCCGTGAAACAAAGACAGTGAAAGAGAGAGAAATTCTTACAAAATTCGTTCAGGGGCTGTGATGCCACCTGGATTGACCATCTCTAGACCCACAGCTGATTGAGACATAAGGGTGGACACTCTTCGGGCTGAGAGGTTTGGTGAGGTTGGGTGAGCAAACGCAGACCCTTTAAAGTAATACTGCGTGGTACCCATCCCATGGGTCCAAAATCTCCAGGTTCAAGGACATCTTCCTACATCGAAAACATGCATGAGAAACCCAGAAGACGGTACACCGTGTGATCGGGAAAGGTTTCTAAAACGCACCTCATTTCTCATCTCCTTGTGCTCGGGCTCGCCATTCCAGCCGCTTTACTAGCAATCTCCCTCCTTGGAGAATGAGCACCTTTAACCTCCTGTTCTGTACAGGTTGCAAATTTGTCCTGAGGATGAACGGGAAGAGGGGGAACCAATGAGAGACTAGGTCTAGGTGTGGGGACAGGCACAGGTCACTCTATTTTCCCATCAGGAAGAAGAATTAACCACAGGCTCAGCCTGCCGCCCGGAACCACAATAGGGCCTGAAGCAATCCTGCGCTTTTGCGGCCAGCTCCCAAGAAAGCGAGTTGAAAAATGGAGCTCAGGGGCACTGCAATTCACAAACCTGCAGAGTTAGAAATGATAACTCTCGTCCACAAATATATTGAGGGAAGGCAACGAAGAGGATTTGAAAGCAAGGCAGAATTGCAGGAAACAGATTTCAGGAGGTAGATTCGAATCGCCTTTAAAGCACAGGAAAAGCGGCAAAACCTCGACCATGATGCCCTTGGCCAAAAAGGGCGTATGCGTTTTTTCCTGAATATATTCAGGAAAAAACGCATACGCCCTTTTTGGCCAACCAAGCAACCTGGAAAGGCAAATCAGCGCTACAAAGAAGTCTCGCTTCCCATCGGTCAAAAGGGCCATGCTGAATAAAGTGTCAAAACCAGAAATGCAGGACAGGCCATGGAGAAACGGGAGCCTTGCTACGCTGATGGGCGGGATGTAAATTGCCAACAGCCACTCTGGAGAAGTGTACGGTGTGTCCTGAAACATCTAAAACACTCAGCTTAGAGAGCATAGGGCACTTCCACTCATGGGCGTATAAATTGGGAAAACTAAAAATCAGCAAGACACAGGCACCCCAAAGTTTAGGGCTGCTCTGATGACAAGAACCTCCACTTCATTACACCTTAAATATCCCAGGAAAGAGAAAAATGGATAAAGAAGTTGTGGTCCTTATGTACAATGGAATATCACTCAGGCATGAAATCAACATCATAAGGCTAGTAGCAGCATGATGAGAAGATTTAGGTACGACGATTCTAAGTGAAATAAGTCACACAGAAAAAGGCACTTATCATAAGATATCACTTATAGAGGGAATGTAAAAACCGCTACACTTGAACTGAATTACAAAACAGAACAGCGTCACACGTTTAGAAAACACACTATGGCTGCTTAACGGGAAAGGTGAGGTGGGGTGATGCATAACACAAGGGTTTCAAATTAGCTCAGATACTGTTCCATAAACCCAATATGTAACAGACAAGACCTACTCCTTGCTCAGTGAACTGGATTCAACACCCCCTGTTCACCGCCCAAGAATATATCTGACTAGTAAGACTCTTAAAACCAATGTATTGATATCTCTCTGTAAGTGAGTCAAGTGGGTGTAAAGCGGCATAAACACAGCACTGAAAAGCAGCTAAACCCCATTATAAAAATCAATTACTTTTAAAAACCCGTGAAACAAAGACAGTGAAAGAGAGAGAAATTCTTACAAAATTCGTTCAGGGGCTGTGATGCCACCTGGATTGACCATCTCTAGACCCACAGCTGATTGAGACATAAGGGTGGACACTCTTCGGGCTGAGAGGTTTGGTGAGGTTGGGTGAGCAAACGCAGACCCTTTAAAGTAATACTGCGTGGTACCCATCCCATGGGTCCAAAATCTCCAGGTTCAAGGACATCTTCCTACATCGAAAACATGCATGAGAAACCCAGAAGACGGTACACCGTGTGATCGGGAAAGGTTTCTAAAACGCACCTCATTTCTCATCTCCTTGTGCTCGGGCTCGCCATTCCAGCCGCTTTACTAGCAATCTCCCTCCTTGGAGAATGAGCACCTTTAACCTCCTGTTCTGTACAGGTTGCAAATTTGTCCTGAGGATGAACGGGAAGAGGGGGAACCAATGAGAGACTAGGTCTAGGTGTGGGGACAGGCACAGGTCACTCGATTTTCCCATCAGGAAGAAGAATTAACCACAGGCTCAGCCTGCCGCCCGGAACCACAATAGGGCCTGAAGCAATCCTGCGCTTTTGCGGCCAGCTCCCAAGAAAGCGAGTTGAAAAATGGAGCTCAGGGGCACTGCAATTCACAAACCTGCAGAGTTAGAAATGATAACTCTCGTCCACAAATATATTGAGGGAAGGCAACGAAGAGGATTTGAAAGCAAGGCAGAATTGCAGGAAACAGATTTCATGAGGTAGATTCGAATCGCCTTTAAAGCACAGGAAAAGCGGCAAAACCTCGACCATGATGCCCTTGGCCAAAAAGGGCGTATGCGTTTTTTCCTGAATATATTCAGGAAAAAACGCATACGCCCTTTTTGGCCAACCAAGCAACCTGGAAAGGCAAATCAGCGCTACAAAGAAGTCTCGCTTCCCATCGGTCAAAAGGGCCATGCTGAATAAAGTGTCAAAACCAGAAATGCAGGACAGGCCATGGAGAAACGGGAGCCTTGCTACGCTGATGGGCGGGATGTAAATTGCCAACAGCCACTCTGGAGAAGTGTACGGTGTTTCCTGAAACATCTAAAGAACTCAGCATAGAGAGCATAAGGCACTTCCACTCATGGGCGTATAAATTGGGAAAACTAAAAATCAGCAAGACACAGGCACCCCAAAGTTTAGGGCTGCTCTGATGACAAGAACCTCCACTTCATTACACCTTAAATATCCCAGGAAAGAGAAAAATGGATAAAGAAGTTGTGGTCCTTATGTACAATGGAATATCACTCAGGCATGAAATCAACGTCATAAGGCTAGTAGCAGCATGATGAGAGGATTTAGGTACGACGATTCTAAGTGAAATAAGTCACACAGAAAAAGACACTTATCATAAGATATCACTTAGAGAGGGAATGTAAAAACCGCTACACTTGAACTGAATTACAAAACAGAACAGCGTCACACGTTTAGAAGACACACTATGGCTGCTTAACGGGAAAGGTGAGGTGGTGTGATGCATAAAACAAGGGTTTCAAATTAGCTCAGATACCGTTCCATAAACCCAATATGTAATAGACAAGACCTACTCCTTGCTCAGTGAACTGGACTCAACACCCCCTGTTCACCGCCCAAGAATATTTCTGACTAGTAAGACTCTTAAAACCAATGTATTGATATCCCTCTGTAAGTGAGTCAAGTGGGTGTAAAGCGGCATAAACACAGCAGTGAAAAGCAGCTAAACCCCATTATAAAAATCAATTACTTTTAAAAACCCGTGAAACAAAGACAGTGAAAGAGAGAGAAATTCATACAGAATTCGTTCAGGGGCTGGGATGCCACCTTTATTGACCATCTCTAGACCCACAGCTGATTGAGTCATAAGGGTGGACACTCTTGGGGCTGAGATATTTGGTGAGGTTGGGTGAGCAAACGCAGACCCTTTAAAGTAATACTGCGTGGTATCCATCCCATGGGTCCAAAATCTCCAGGTTCAAGGGCATCTTCCTACATCGAAAACATGCATGAGAAACCCAGAAGATGGTACACGGTGTGATCGGGAAAGGTTTCTAAAACGCACCTCATTTCTCATCTCCTTGTGCTGGGGTTGGCCATTACAGCCGCTTTACTAGCAATCTCCCTCCTTGGAGAATCAGCCCCTTTAACCTTCTGTTCCGTACAGGTTGCAATTTGTCCTGAGGATAAACGGGAAGAGGGGGAACCAATGAGAGACTAGCTCTAGGTGTTGGGACAGCCACATGTCACTCTATTTTCCCATCAGGAAGAAGGATTAACCACAGGCTCAGCCTGCCGCCCGGAAGCAGAACAGCGCCTGAAGCAATACTGTGCTTTTGCGGCCAGCTCCCAAAAAAGCGAGTTGAAAAATGGAGCTCAGGGGCACTGCAATTCACAAACCTGCAGAGTTATAAATGGTAACTCTCGTCCACAAATATATTGAGGGAAGGCAACGAAGAGGATTTGAAAGCATAGCAGAATTGCAGGAAACTGATTTCAGGAGGTAGAGTCGAATCGCCTTTAAAGCACAGGAAAAGCTGCAAAACCTCGACCATGATGCCCTTGGCCAAAAAGGGCGTATGCGTTTTTTCCTGAATATATTCAGGAAAAAACGCATACGCCCTTTTTGGCCAACCAAGCAACCTGGAAAGGCAAATCAGCGCTACAAAGAAGTCTCGCTTCCCATCGGTCAAAAGGGCCATGCTGAATAAAGTGTCAAAACGAGAAATGCAGGATAGGCCATGGAGAAACGGGAGCCTTGCTACGCTGATGGGCGGGATGTAAATTGCCAACAGCCACTCTGGAGAAGTGTACGGTGTGTCCTGAAACATCTAAAACACTCAGCTTAGAGAGCATAGGGCACTTCCACTCATGGGCGTATAAATTGGGAAAACTAAAAATCAGCAAGACACAGGCACCCCAAAGTTTAGGGCTGCTCTGATGACAAGAACCTCCACTTCATTACACCTTAAATATCCCAGGAAAGAGAAAAATGGATAAAGAAGTTGTGGTCCTTATGTACAATGGAATATCACTCAGGCATGAAATCAACATCATAAGGCTAGTAGCAGCATGATGAGAAGATTTAGGTACGACGATTCTAAGTGAAATAAGTCACACAGAAAAAGGCACTTATCATAAGATATCACTTATAGAGGGAATGTAAAAACCGCTACACTTGAACTGAATTACAAAACAGAACAGCGTCACACGTTTAGAAAACACACTATGGCTGCTTAACGGGAAAGGTGAGGTGGGGTGATGCATAACACAAGGGTTTCAAATTAGCTCAGATACTGTTCCATAAACCCAATATGTAACAGACAAGACCTACTCCTTGCTCAGTGAACTGGATTCAACACCCCCTGTTCACCGCCCAAGAATATATCTGACTAGTAAGACTCTTAAAACCAATGTATTGATATCTCTCTGTAAGTGAGTCAAGTGGGTGTAAAGCGGCATAAACACAGCACTGAAAAGCAGCTAAACCCCATTATAAAAATCAATTACTTTTAAAAACCCGTGAAACAAAGACAGTGAAAGAGAGAGAAATTCTTACAAAATTCGTTCAGGGGCTGTGATGCCACCTGGATTGACCATCTCTAGACCCACAGCTGATTGAGACATAAGGGTGGACACTCTTCGGGCTGAGAGGTTTGGTGAGGTTGGGTGAGCAAACGCAGACCCTTTAAAGTAATACTGCGTGGTACCCATCCCATGGGTCCAAAATCTCCAGGTTCAAGGACATCTTCCTACATCGAAAACATGCATGAGAAACCCAGAAGACGGTACACCGTGTGATCGGGAAAGGTTTCTAAAACGCACCTCATTTCTCATCTCCTTGTGCTCGGGCTCGCCATTCCAGCCGCTTTACTAGCAATCTCCCTCCTTGGAGAATGAGCACCTTTAACCTCCTGTTCTGTACAGGTTGCAAATTTGTCCTGAGGATGAACGGGAAGAGGGGGAACCAATGAGAGACTAGGTCTAGGTGTGGGGACAGGCACAGGTCACTCTATTTTCCCATCAGGAAGAAGAATTAACCACAGGCTCAGCCTGCCGCCCGGAACCACAATAGGGCCTGAAGCAATCCTGCGCTTTTGCGGCCAGCTCCCAAGAAAGCGAGTTGAAAAATGGAGCTCAGGGGCACTGCAATTCACAAACCTGCAGAGTTAGAAATGATAACTCTCGTCCACAAATATATTGAGGGAAGGCAACGAAGAGGATTTGAAAGCAAGGCAGAATTGCAGGAAACAGATTTCAGGAGGTAGATTCGAATCGCCTTTAAAGCACAGGAAAAGCGGCAAAACCTCGACCATGATGCCCTTGGCCAAAAAGGGCGTATGCGTTTTTTCCTGAATATATTCAGGAAAAAACGCATACGCCCTTTTTGGCCAACCAAGCAACCTGGAAAGGCAAATCAGCGCTACAAAGAAGTCTCGCTTCCCATCGGTCAAAAGGGCCATGCTGAATAAAGTGTCAAAACCAGAAATGCAGGACAGGCCATGGAGAAACGGGAGCCTTGCTACGCTGATGGGCGGGATGTAAATTGCCAACAGCCACTCTGGAGAAGTGTACGGTGTGTCCTGAAACATCTAAAACACTCAGCTTAGAGAGCATAGGGCACTTCCACTCATGGGCGTATAAATTGGGAAAACTAAAAATCAGCAAGACACAGGCACCCCAAAGTTTAGGGCTGCTCTGATGACAAGAACCTCCACTTCATTACACCTTAAATATCCCAGGAAAGAGAAAAATGGATAAAGAAGTTGTGGTCCTTATGTACAATGGAATATCACTCAGGCATGAAATCAACATCATAAGGCTAGTAGCAGCATGATGAGAAGATTTAGGTACGACGATTCTAAGTGAAATAAGTCACACAGAAAAAGGCACTTATCATAAGATATCACTTATAGAGGGAATGTAAAAACCGCTACACTTGAACTGAATTACAAAACAGAACAGCGTCACACGTTTAGAAAACACACTATGGCTGCTTAACGGGAAAGGTGAGGTGGGGTGATGCATAACACAAGGGTTTCAAATTAGCTCAGATACTGTTCCATAAACCCAATATGTAACAGACAAGACCTACTCCTTGCTCAGTGAACTGGATTCAACACCCCCTGTTCACCGCCCAAGAATATATCTGACTAGTAAGACTCTTAAAACCAATGTATTGATATCTCTCTGTAAGTGAGTCAAGTGGGTGTAAAGCGGCATAAACACAGCACTGAAAAGCAGCTAAACCCCATTATAAAAATCAATTACTTTTAAAAACCCGTGAAACAAAGACAGTGAAAGAGAGAGAAATTCTTACAAAATTCGTTCAGGGGCTGTGATGCCACCTGGATTGACCATCTCTAGACCCACAGCTGATTGAGACATAAGGGTGGACACTCTTCGGGCTGAGAGGTTTGGTGAGGTTGGGTGAGCAAACGCAGACCCTTTAAAGTAATACTGCGTGGTACCCATCCCATGGGTCCAAAATCTCCAGGTTCAAGGACATCTTCCTACATCGAAAACATGCATGAGAAACCCAGAAGACGGTACACCGTGTGATCGGGAAAGGTTTCTAAAACGCACCTCATTTCTCATCTCCTTGTGCTCGGGCTCGCCATTCCAGCCGCTTTACTAGCAATCTCCCTCCTTGGAGAATGAGCACCTTTAACCTCCTGTTCTGTACAGGTTGCAAATTTGTCCTGAGGATGAACGGGAAGAGGGGGAACCAATGAGAGACTAGGTCTAGGTGTGGGGACAGGCACAGGTCACTCGATTTTCCCATCAGGAAGAAGAATTAACCACAGGCTCAGCCTGCCGCCCGGAACCACAATAGGGCCTGAAGCAATCCTGCGCTTTTGCGGCCAGCTCCCAAGAAAGCGAGTTGAAAAATGGAGCTCAGGGGCACTGCAATTCACAAACCTGCAGAGTTAGAAATGATAACTCTCGTCCACAAATATATTGAGGGAAGGCAACGAAGAGGATTTGAAAGCAAGGCAGAATTGCAGGAAACAGATTTCATGAGGTAGATTCGAATCGCCTTTAAAGCACAGGAAAAGCGGCAAAACCTCGACCATGATGCCCTTGGCCAAAAAGGGCGTATGCGTTTTTTCCTGAATATATTCAGGAAAAAACGCATACGCCCTTTTTGGCCAACCAAGCAACCTGGAAAGGCAAATCAGCGCTACAAAGAAGTCTCGCTTCCCATCGGTCAAAAGGGCCATGCTGAATAAAGTGTCAAAACCAGAAATGCAGGACAGGCCATGGAGAAACGGGAGCCTTGCTACGCTGATGGGCGGGATGTAAATTGCCAACAGCCACTCTGGAGAAGTGTACGGTGTTTCCTGAAACATCTAAAGAACTCAGCATAGAGAGCATAAGGCACTTCCACTCATGGGCGTATAAATTGGGAAAACTAAAAATCAGCAAGACACAGGCACCCCAAAGTTTAGGGCTGCTCTGATGACAAGAACCTCCACTTCATTACACCTTAAATATCCCAGGAAAGAGAAAAATGGATAAAGAAGTTGTGGTCCTTATGTACAATGGAATATCACTCAGGCATGAAATCAACGTCATAAGGCTAGTAGCAGCATGATGAGAGGATTTAGGTACGACGATTCTAAGTGAAATAAGTCACACAGAAAAAGACACTTATCATAAGATATCACTTAGAGAGGGAATGTAAAAACCGCTACACTTGAACTGAATTACAAAACAGAACAGCGTCACACGTTTAGAAGACACACTATGGCTGCTTAACGGGAAAGGTGAGGTGGTGTGATGCATAAAACAAGGGTTTCAAATTAGCTCAGATACCGTTCCATAAACCCAATATGTAATAGACAAGACCTACTCCTTGCTCAGTGAACTGGACTCAACACCCCCTGTTCACCGCCCAAGAATATTTCTGACTAGTAAGACTCTTAAAACCAATGTATTGATATCCCTCTGTAAGTGAGTCAAGTGGGTGTAAAGCGGCATAAACACAGCAGTGAAAAGCAGCTAAACCCCATTATAAAAATCAATTACTTTTAAAAACCCGTGAAACAAAGACAGTGAAAGAGAGAGAAATTCATACAGAATTCGTTCAGGGGCTGGGATGCCACCTTTATTGACCATCTCTAGACCCACAGCTGATTGAGTCATAAGGGTGGACACTCTTGGGGCTGAGATATTTGGTGAGGTTGGGTGAGCAAACGCAGACCCTTTAAAGTAATACTGCGTGGTATCCATCCCATGGGTCCAAAATCTCCAGGTTCAAGGGCATCTTCCTACATCGAAAACATGCATGAGAAACCCAGAAGATGGTACACGGTGTGATCGGGAAAGGTTTCTAAAACGCACCTCATTTCTCATCTCCTTGTGCTGGGGTTGGCCATTACAGCCGCTTTACTAGCAATCTCCCTCCTTGGAGAATCAGCCCCTTTAACCTTCTGTTCCGTACAGGTTGCAATTTGTCCTGAGGATAAACGGGAAGAGGGGGAACCAATGAGAGACTAGCTCTAGGTGTTGGGACAGCCACATGTCACTCTATTTTCCCATCAGGAAGAAGGATTAACCACAGGCTCAGCCTGCCGCCCGGAAGCAGAACAGCGCCTGAAGCAATACTGTGCTTTTGCGGCCAGCTCCCAAAAAAGCGAGTTGAAAAATGGAGCTCAGGGGCACTGCAATTCACAAACCTGCAGAGTTATAAATGGTAACTCTCGTCCACAAATATATTGAGGGAAGGCAACGAAGAGGATTTGAAAGCATAGCAGAATTGCAGGAAACTGATTTCAGGAGGTAGAGTCGAATCGCCTTTAAAGCACAGGAAAAGCTGCAAAACCTCGACCATGATGCCCTTGGCCAAAAAGGGCGTATGCGTTTTTTCCTGAATATATTCAGGAAAAAACGCATACGCCCTTTTTGGCCAACCAAGCAACCTGGAAAGGCAAATCAGCGCTACAAAGAAGTCTCGCTTCCCATCGGTCAAAAGGGCCATGCTGAATAAAGTGTCAAAACGAGAAATGCAGGATAGGCCATGGAGAAACGGGAGCCTTGCTACGCTGATGGGCGGGATGTAAATTGCCAACAGCCACTCTGGAGAAGTGTACGGTGTGTCCTGAAACATCTAAAACACTCAGCTTAGAGAGCATAGGGCACTTCCACTCATGGGCGTATAAATTGGGAAAACTAAAAATCAGCAAGACACAGGCACCCCAAAGTTTAGGGCTGCTCTGATGACAAGAACCTCCACTTCATTACACCTTAAATATCCCAGGAAAGAGAAAAATGGATAAAGAAGTTGTGGTCCTTATGTACAATGGAATATCACTCAGGCATGAAATCAACATCATAAGGCTAGTAGCAGCATGATGAGAAGATTTAGGTACGACGATTCTAAGTGAAATAAGTCACACAGAAAAAGGCACTTATCATAAGATATCACTTATAGAGGGAATGTAAAAACCGCTACACTTGAACTGAATTACAAAACAGAACAGCGTCACACGTTTAGAAAACACACTATGGCTGCTTAACGGGAAAGGTGAGGTGGGGTGATGCATAACACAAGGGTTTCAAATTAGCTCAGATACTGTTCCATAAACCCAATATGTAACAGACAAGACCTACTCCTTGCTCAGTGAACTGGATTCAACACCCCCTGTTCACCGCCCAAGAATATATCTGACTAGTAAGACTCTTAAAACCAATGTATTGATATCTCTCTGTAAGTGAGTCAAGTGGGTGTAAAGCGGCATAAACACAGCACTGAAAAGCAGCTAAACCCCATTATAAAAATCAATTACTTTTAAAAACCCGTGAAACAAAGACAGTGAAAGAGAGAGAAATTCTTACAAAATTCGTTCAGGGGCTGTGATGCCACCTGGATTGACCATCTCTAGACCCACAGCTGATTGAGACATAAGGGTGGACACTCTTCGGGCTGAGAGGTTTGGTGAGGTTGGGTGAGCAAACGCAGACCCTTTAAAGTAATACTGCGTGGTACCCATCCCATGGGTCCAAAATCTCCAGGTTCAAGGACATCTTCCTACATCGAAAACATGCATGAGAAACCCAGAAGACGGTACACCGTGTGATCGGGAAAGGTTTCTAAAACGCACCTCATTTCTCATCTCCTTGTGCTCGGGCTCGCCATTCCAGCCGCTTTACTAGCAATCTCCCTCCTTGGAGAATGAGCACCTTTAACCTCCTGTTCTGTACAGGTTGCAAATTTGTCCTGAGGATGAACGGGAAGAGGGGGAACCAATGAGAGACTAGGTCTAGGTGTGGGGACAGGCACAGGTCACTCTATTTTCCCATCAGGAAGAAGAATTAACCACAGGCTCAGCCTGCCGCCCGGAACCACAATAGGGCCTGAAGCAATCCTGCGCTTTTGCGGCCAGCTCCCAAGAAAGCGAGTTGAAAAATGGAGCTCAGGGGCACTGCAATTCACAAACCTGCAGAGTTAGAAATGATAACTCTCGTCCACAAATATATTGAGGGAAGGCAACGAAGAGGATTTGAAAGCAAGGCAGAATTGCAGGAAACAGATTTCAGGAGGTAGATTCGAATCGCCTTTAAAGCACAGGAAAAGCGGCAAAACCTCGACCATGATGCCCTTGGCCAAAAAGGGCGTATGCGTTTTTTCCTGAATATATTCAGGAAAAAACGCATACGCCCTTTTTGGCCAACCAAGCAACCTGGAAAGGCAAATCAGCGCTACAAAGAAGTCTCGCTTCCCATCGGTCAAAAGGGCCATGCTGAATAAAGTGTCAAAACCAGAAATGCAGGACAGGCCATGGAGAAACGGGAGCCTTGCTACGCTGATGGGCGGGATGTAAATTGCCAACAGCCACTCTGGAGAAGTGTACGGTGTGTCCTGAAACATCTAAAACACTCAGCTTAGAGAGCATAGGGCACTTCCACTCATGGGCGTATAAATTGGGAAAACTAAAAATCAGCAAGACACAGGCACCCCAAAGTTTAGGGCTGCTCTGATGACAAGAACCTCCACTTCATTACACCTTAAATATCCCAGGAAAGAGAAAAATGGATAAAGAAGTTGTGGTCCTTATGTACAATGGAATATCACTCAGGCATGAAATCAACATCATAAGGCTAGTAGCAGCATGATGAGAAGATTTAGGTACGACGATTCTAAGTGAAATAAGTCACACAGAAAAAGGCACTTATCATAAGATATCACTTATAGAGGGAATGTAAAAACCGCTACACTTGAACTGAATTACAAAACAGAACAGCGTCACACGTTTAGAAAACACACTATGGCTGCTTAACGGGAAAGGTGAGGTGGGGTGATGCATAACACAAGGGTTTCAAATTAGCTCAGATACTGTTCCATAAACCCAATATGTAACAGACAAGACCTACTCCTTGCTCAGTGAACTGGATTCAACACCCCCTGTTCACCGCCCAAGAATATATCTGACTAGTAAGACTCTTAAAACCAATGTATTGATATCTCTCTGTAAGTGAGTCAAGTGGGTGTAAAGCGGCATAAACACAGCACTGAAAAGCAGCTAAACCCCATTATAAAAATCAATTACTTTTAAAAACCCGTGAAACAAAGACAGTGAAAGAGAGAGAAATTCTTACAAAATTCGTTCAGGGGCTGTGATGCCACCTGGATTGACCATCTCTAGACCCACAGCTGATTGAGACATAAGGGTGGACACTCTTCGGGCTGAGAGGTTTGGTGAGGTTGGGTGAGCAAACGCAGACCCTTTAAAGTAATACTGCGTGGTACCCATCCCATGGGTCCAAAATCTCCAGGTTCAAGGACATCTTCCTACATCGAAAACATGCATGAGAAACCCAGAAGACGGTACACCGTGTGATCGGGAAAGGTTTCTAAAACGCACCTCATTTCTCATCTCCTTGTGCTCGGGCTCGCCATTCCAGCCGCTTTACTAGCAATCTCCCTCCTTGGAGAATGAGCACCTTTAACCTCCTGTTCTGTACAGGTTGCAAATTTGTCCTGAGGATGAACGGGAAGAGGGGGAACCAATGAGAGACTAGGTCTAGGTGTGGGGACAGGCACAGGTCACTCGATTTTCCCATCAGGAAGAAGAATTAACCACAGGCTCAGCCTGCCGCCCGGAACCACAATAGGGCCTGAAGCAATCCTGCGCTTTTGCGGCCAGCTCCCAAGAAAGCGAGTTGAAAAATGGAGCTCAGGGGCACTGCAATTCACAAACCTGCAGAGTTAGAAATGATAACTCTCGTCCACAAATATATTGAGGGAAGGCAACGAAGAGGATTTGAAAGCAAGGCAGAATTGCAGGAAACAGATTTCATGAGGTAGATTCGAATCGCCTTTAAAGCACAGGAAAAGCGGCAAAACCTCGACCATGATGCCCTTGGCCAAAAAGGGCGTATGCGTTTTTTCCTGAATATATTCAGGAAAAAACGCATACGCCCTTTTTGGCCAACCAAGCAACCTGGAAAGGCAAATCAGCGCTACAAAGAAGTCTCGCTTCCCATCGGTCAAAAGGGCCATGCTGAATAAAGTGTCAAAACCAGAAATGCAGGACAGGCCATGGAGAAACGGGAGCCTTGCTACGCTGATGGGCGGGATGTAAATTGCCAACAGCCACTCTGGAGAAGTGTACGGTGTTTCCTGAAACATCTAAAGAACTCAGCATAGAGAGCATAAGGCACTTCCACTCATGGGCGTATAAATTGGGAAAACTAAAAATCAGCAAGACACAGGCACCCCAAAGTTTAGGGCTGCTCTGATGACAAGAACCTCCACTTCATTACACCTTAAATATCCCAGGAAAGAGAAAAATGGATAAAGAAGTTGTGGTCCTTATGTACAATGGAATATCACTCAGGCATGAAATCAACGTCATAAGGCTAGTAGCAGCATGATGAGAGGATTTAGGTACGACGATTCTAAGTGAAATAAGTCACACAGAAAAAGACACTTATCATAAGATATCACTTAGAGAGGGAATGTAAAAACCGCTACACTTGAACTGAATTACAAAACAGAACAGCGTCACACGTTTAGAAGACACACTATGGCTGCTTAACGGGAAAGGTGAGGTGGTGTGATGCATAAAACAAGGGTTTCAAATTAGCTCAGATACCGTTCCATAAACCCAATATGTAATAGACAAGACCTACTCCTTGCTCAGTGAACTGGACTCAACACCCCCTGTTCACCGCCCAAGAATATTTCTGACTAGTAAGACTCTTAAAACCAATGTATTGATATCCCTCTGTAAGTGAGTCAAGTGGGTGTAAAGCGGCATAAACACAGCAGTGAAAAGCAGCTAAACCCCATTATAAAAATCAATTACTTTTAAAAACCCGTGAAACAAAGACAGTGAAAGAGAGAGAAATTCATACAGAATTCGTTCAGGGGCTGGGATGCCACCTTTATTGACCATCTCTAGACCCACAGCTGATTGAGTCATAAGGGTGGACACTCTTGGGGCTGAGATATTTGGTGAGGTTGGGTGAGCAAACGCAGACCCTTTAAAGTAATACTGCGTGGTATCCATCCCATGGGTCCAAAATCTCCAGGTTCAAGGGCATCTTCCTACATCGAAAACATGCATGAGAAACCCAGAAGATGGTACACGGTGTGATCGGGAAAGGTTTCTAAAACGCACCTCATTTCTCATCTCCTTGTGCTGGGGTTGGCCATTACAGCCGCTTTACTAGCAATCTCCCTCCTTGGAGAATCAGCCCCTTTAACCTTCTGTTCCGTACAGGTTGCAATTTGTCCTGAGGATAAACGGGAAGAGGGGGAACCAATGAGAGACTAGCTCTAGGTGTTGGGACAGCCACATGTCACTCTATTTTCCCATCAGGAAGAAGGATTAACCACAGGCTCAGCCTGCCGCCCGGAAGCAGAACAGCGCCTGAAGCAATACTGTGCTTTTGCGGCCAGCTCCCAAAAAAGCGAGTTGAAAAATGGAGCTCAGGGGCACTGCAATTCACAAACCTGCAGAGTTATAAATGGTAACTCTCGTCCACAAATATATTGAGGGAAGGCAACGAAGAGGATTTGAAAGCATAGCAGAATTGCAGGAAACTGATTTCAGGAGGTAGAGTCGAATCGCCTTTAAAGCACAGGAAAAGCTGCAAAACCTCGACCATGATGCCCTTGGCCAAAAAGGGCGTATGCGTTTTTTCCTGAATATATTCAGGAAAAAACGCATACGCCCTTTTTGGCCAACCAAGCAACCTGGAAAGGCAAATCAGCGCTACAAAGAAGTCTCGCTTCCCATCGGTCAAAAGGGCCATGCTGAATAAAGTGTCAAAACGAGAAATGCAGGATAGGCCATGGAGAAACGGGAGCCTTGCTACGCTGATGGGCGGGATGTAAATTGCCAACAGCCACTCTGGAGAAGTGTACGGTGTGTCCTGAAACATCTAAAACACTCAGCTTAGAGAGCATAGGGCACTTCCACTCATGGGCGTATAAATTGGGAAAACTAAAAATCAGCAAGACACAGGCACCCCAAAGTTTAGGGCTGCTCTGATGACAAGAACCTCCACTTCATTACACCTTAAATATCCCAGGAAAGAGAAAAATGGATAAAGAAGTTGTGGTCCTTATGTACAATGGAATATCACTCAGGCATGAAATCAACATCATAAGGCTAGTAGCAGCATGATGAGAAGATTTAGGTACGACGATTCTAAGTGAAATAAGTCACACAGAAAAAGGCACTTATCATAAGATATCACTTATAGAGGGAATGTAAAAACCGCTACACTTGAACTGAATTACAAAACAGAACAGCGTCACACGTTTAGAAAACACACTATGGCTGCTTAACGGGAAAGGTGAGGTGGGGTGATGCATAACACAAGGGTTTCAAATTAGCTCAGATACTGTTCCATAAACCCAATATGTAACAGACAAGACCGACTCCTTGCTCAGTGAACTGGATTCAACACCCCCTGTTCACCGCCCAAGAATATATCTGACTAGTAAGACTCTTAAAACCAATGTATTGATATCCCTCTGTAAGTGAGTCAAGTGGGTGTAAAGCGGCATAAACACAGCAGTGAAAAGCAGCTAAACCCCATTATAAAAATCAATTACTTTTAAAAACCCGTGAAACAAAGACAGTGAAAGAGAGAGAAATTCATACAGAATTCGTTCAGGGGCTGGGATGCCACCTTTATTGACCATCTCTAGACCCACAGCTGATTGAGACATAAGGGTGGACACTCTTCGGGCTGAGAGGTTTGGTGAGGTTGGGTGAGCAAACGCAGACCCTTTAAAGTAATACTGCGTGGTACCCATCCCATGGGTCCAAAATCTCCAGGTTCAAGGGCATCTTACTACATCGAAAACATGCATGAGAAACCCAGAAGATGGTACACCGTGTGATCGGGAAAGGTTTCTAAAACGCACCTCATTTCTCATCTCCTTGTGCTCGGGCTCGCCATTCCAGCCGCTTTACTAGCAATCTCCCTCCTTGGAGAATGAGCACCTTTAACCTCCTGTTCTGTACAGGTTGCAAATTTGTCCTGAGGATGAACGGGAAGAGGGGGAACCAATGAGAGACTAGGTCTAGGTGTGGGGACAGGCACAGGTCACTCTATTTTCCCATCAGGAAGAAGAATTAACCACAGGCTCAGCCTGCCGCCCGGAACCACAATAGGGCCTGAAGCAATCCTGCGCTTTTGCGGCCAGCTCCCAAGAAAGCGAGTTGAAAAATGGAGCTCAGGGGCACTGCAATTCACAAACCTGCAGAGTTAGAAATGATAACTCTCGTCCACAAATATATTGAGGGAAGGCAACGAAGAGGATTTGAAAGCAAGGCAGAATTGCAGGAAACAGATTTCAGGAGGTAGATTCGAATCGCCTTTAAAGCACAGGAAAAGCGGCAAAACCTCGACCATGATGCCCTTGGCCAAAAAGGGCGTATGCGTTTTTTCCTGAATATATTCAGGAAAAAACGCATACGCCCTTTTTGGCCAACCAAGCAACCTGGAAAGGCAAATCAGCGCTACAAAGAAGTCTCGCTTCCCATCGGTCAAAAGGGCCATGCTGAATAAAGTGTCAAAACCAGAAATGCAGGACAGGCCATGGAGAAACGGGAGCCTTGCTACGCTGATGGGCGGGATGTAAATTGCCAACAGCCACTCTGGAGAAGTGTACGGTGTGTCCTGAAACATCTAAAACACTCAGCTTAGAGAGCATAGGGCACTTCCACTCATGGGCGTATAAATTGGGAAAACTAAAAATCAGCAAGACACAGGCACCCCAAAGTTTAGGGCTGCTCTGATGACAAGAACCTCCACTTCATTACACCTTAAATATCCCAGGAAAGAGAAAAATGGATAAAGAAGTTGTGGTCCTTATGTACAATGGAATATCACTCAGGCATGAAATCAACATCATAAGGCTAGTAGCAGCATGATGAGAAGATTTAGGTACGACGATTCTAAGTGAAATAAGTCACACAGAAAAAGGCACTTATCATAAGATATCACTTATAGAGGGAATGTAAAAACCGCTACACTTGAACTGAATTACAAAACAGAACAGCGTCACACGTTTAGAAAACACACTATGGCTGCTTAACGGGAAAGGTGAGGTGGGGTGATGCATAACACAAGGGTTTCAAATTAGCTCAGATACTGTTCCATAAACCCAATATGTAACAGACAAGACCTACTCCTTGCTCAGTGAACTGGATTCAACACCCCCTGTTCACCGCCCAAGAATATATCTGACTAGTAAGACTCTTAAAACCAATGTATTGATATCTCTCTGTAAGTGAGTCAAGTGGGTGTAAAGCGGCATAAACACAGCACTGAAAAGCAGCTAAACCCCATTATAAAAATCAATTACTTTTAAAAACCCGTGAAACAAAGACAGTGAAAGAGAGAGAAATTCTTACAAAATTCGTTCAGGGGCTGTGATGCCACCTGGATTGACCATCTCTAGACCCACAGCTGATTGAGACATAAGGGTGGACACTCTTCGGGCTGAGAGGTTTGGTGAGGTTGGGTGAGCAAACGCAGACCCTTTAAAGTAATACTGCGTGGTACCCATCCCATGGGTCCAAAATCTCCAGGTTCAAGGACATCTTCCTACATCGAAAACATGCATGAGAAACCCAGAAGACGGTACACCGTGTGATCGGGAAAGGTTTCTAAAACGCACCTCATTTCTCATCTCCTTGTGCTCGGGCTCGCCATTCCAGCCGCTTTACTAGCAATCTCCCTCCTTGGAGAATGAGCACCTTTAACCTCCTGTTCTGTACAGGTTGCAAATTTGTCCTGAGGATGAACGGGAAGAGGGGGAACCAATGAGAGACTAGGTCTAGGTGTGGGGACAGGCACAGGTCACTCTATTTTCCCATCAGGAAGAAGAATTAACCACAGGCTCAGCCTGCCGCCCGGAACCACAATAGGGCCTGAAGCAATCCTGCGCTTTTGCGGCCAGCTCCCAAGAAAGCGAGTTGAAAAATGGAGCTCAGGGGCACTGCAATTCACAAACCTGCAGAGTTAGAAATGATAACTCTCGTCCACAAATATATTGAGGGAAGGCAACGAAGAGGATTTGAAAGCAAGGCAGAATTGCAGGAAACAGATTTCAGGAGGTAGATTCGAATCGCCTTTAAAGCACAGGAAAAGCGGCAAAACCTCGACCATGATGCCCTTGGCCAAAAAGGGCGTATGCGTTTTTTCCTGAATATATTCAGGAAAAAACGCATACGCCCTTTTTGGCCAACCAAGCAACCTGGAAAGGCAAATCAGCGCTACAAAGAAGTCTCGCTTCCCATCGGTCAAAAGGGCCATGCTGAATAAAGTGTCAAAACCAGAAATGCAGGACAGGCCATGGAGAAACGGGAGCCTTGCTACGCTGATGGGCGGGATGTAAATTGCCAACAGCCACTCTGGAGAAGTGTACGGTGTGTCCTGAAACATCTAAAACACTCAGCTTAGAGAGCATAGGGCACTTCCACTCATGGGCGTATAAATTGGGAAAACTAAAAATCAGCAAGACACAGGCACCCCAAAGTTTAGGGCTGCTCTGATGACAAGAACCTCCACTTCATTACACCTTAAATATCCCAGGAAAGAGAAAAATGGATAAAGAAGTTGTGGTCCTTATGTACAATGGAATATCACTCAGGCATGAAATCAACATCATAAGGCTAGTAGCAGCATGATGAGAAGATTTAGGTACGACGATTCTAAGTGAAATAAGTCACACAGAAAAAGGCACTTATCATAAGATATCACTTATAGAGGGAATGTAAAAACCGCTACACTTGAACTGAATTACAAAACAGAACAGCGTCACACGTTTAGAAAACACACTATGGCTGCTTAACGGGAAAGGTGAGGTGGGGTGATGCATAACACAAGGGTTTCAAATTAGCTCAGATACTGTTCCATAAACCCAATATGTAACAGACAAGACCTACTCCTTGCTCAGTGAACTGGATTCAACACCCCCTGTTCACCGCCCAAGAATATATCTGACTAGTAAGACTCTTAAAACCAATGTATTGATATCTCTCTGTAAGTGAGTCAAGTGGGTGTAAAGCGGCATAAACACAGCACTGAAAAGCAGCTAAACCCCATTATAAAAATCAATTACTTTTAAAAACCCGTGAAACAAAGACAGTGAAAGAGAGAGAAATTCTTACAAAATTCGTTCAGGGGCTGTGATGCCACCTGGATTGACCATCTCTAGACCCACAGCTGATTGAGACATAAGGGTGGACACTCTTCGGGCTGAGAGGTTTGGTGAGGTTGGGTGAGCAAACGCAGACCCTTTAAAGTAATACTGCGTGGTACCCATCCCATGGGTCCAAAATCTCCAGGTTCAAGGACATCTTCCTACATCGAAAACATGCATGAGAAACCCAGAAGACGGTACACCGTGTGATCGGGAAAGGTTTCTAAAACGCACCTCATTTCTCATCTCCTTGTGCTCGGGCTCGCCATTCCAGCCGCTTTACTAGCAATCTCCCTCCTTGGAGAATGAGCACCTTTAACCTCCTGTTCTGTACAGGTTGCAAATTTGTCCTGAGGATGAACGGGAAGAGGGGGAACCAATGAGAGACTAGGTCTAGGTGTGGGGACAGGCACAGGTCACTCGATTTTCCCATCAGGAAGAAGAATTAACCACAGGCTCAGCCTGCCGCCCGGAACCACAATAGGGCCTGAAGCAATCCTGCGCTTTTGCGGCCAGCTCCCAAGAAAGCGAGTTGAAAAATGGAGCTCAGGGGCACTGCAATTCACAAACCTGCAGAGTTAGAAATGATAACTCTCGTCCACAAATATATTGAGGGAAGGCAACGAAGAGGATTTGAAAGCAAGGCAGAATTGCAGGAAACAGATTTCATGAGGTAGATTCGAATCGCCTTTAAAGCACAGGAAAAGCGGCAAAACCTCGACCATGATGCCCTTGGCCAAAAAGGGCGTATGCGTTTTTTCCTGAATATATTCAGGAAAAAACGCATACGCCCTTTTTGGCCAACCAAGCAACCTGGAAAGGCAAATCAGCGCTACAAAGAAGTCTCGCTTCCCATCGGTCAAAAGGGCCATGCTGAATAAAGTGTCAAAACCAGAAATGCAGGACAGGCCATGGAGAAACGGGAGCCTTGCTACGCTGATGGGCGGGATGTAAATTGCCAACAGCCACTCTGGAGAAGTGTACGGTGTGTCCTGAAACATCTAAAACACTCAGCTTAGAGAGCATAGGGCACTTCCACTCATGGGCGTATAAATTGGGAAAACTAAAAATCAGCAAGACACAGGCACCCCAAAGTTTAGGGCTGCTCTGATGACAAGAACCTCCACTTCATTACACCTTAAATATCCCAGGAAAGAGAAAAATGGATAAAGAAGTTGTGGTCCTTATGTACAATGGAATATCACTCAGGCATGAAATCAACATCATAAGGCTAGTAGCAGCATGATGAGAAGATTTAGGTACGACGATTCTAAGTGAAATAAGTCACACAGAAAAAGGCACTTATCATAAGATATCACTTATAGAGGGAATGTAAAAACCGCTACACTTGAACTGAATTACAAAACAGAACAGCGTCACACGTTTAGAAAACACACTATGGCTGCTTAACGGGAAAGGTGAGGTGGGGTGATGCATAACACAAGGGTTTCAAATTAGCTCAGATACTGTTCCATAAACCCAATATGTAACAGACAAGACCTACTCCTTGCTCAGTGAACTGGATTCAACACCCCCTGTTCACCGCCCAAGAATATATCTGACTAGTAAGACTCTTAAAACCAATGTATTGATATCTCTCTGTAAGTGAGTCAAGTGGGTGTAAAGCGGCATAAACACAGCACTGAAAAGCAGCTAAACCCCATTATAAAAATCAATTACTTTTAAAAACCCGTGAAACAAAGACAGTGAAAGAGAGAGAAATTCTTACAAAATTCGTTCAGGGGCTGTGATGCCACCTGGATTGACCATCTCTAGACCCACAGCTGATTGAGACATAAGGGTGGACACTCTTCGGGCTGAGAGGTTTGGTGAGGTTGGGTGAGCAAACGCAGACCCTTTAAAGTAATACTGCGTGGTACCCATCCCATGGGTCCAAAATCTCCAGGTTCAAGGACATCTTCCTACATCGAAAACATGCATGAGAAACCCAGAAGACGGTACACCGTGTGATCGGGAAAGGTTTCTAAAACGCACCTCATTTCTCATCTCCTTGTGCTCGGGCTCGCCATTACAGCCACTTTACTAGCAATCTCCCTCCTTGGAGAATCAGCACCTTTAACCTCCTGTTCCGAACAGGTTGCAATTTGTCCTGAGGATGAACGGGAAGAGGGGGAACCAATGAGAGACTAGATCTAGGTGTGGGGACAGGCACAGGTCACTCTATTTTACCATCAAGAAGAAGGATTAACCACAGGCTCAGCCTGCCGCCCGGAAGCAGAAGAGGGCCTGAAGCAATCCTGTGCTTTTGCGGCCAGCTCCCAAAAAAGCGAGTTGAAAAATCGAGCTCAGGGGCACTGCAATTCACAAACCTGCAGAGTTAGAAATGATAACTCTCGTCCACAAATATATTGAGGGAAGGCAACGAAGAGGATTTGAAAGCAAGGCAGAATTGCAGGAAACAGATTTCAGGAGGTAGATTCGAATCGCCTTTAAAGCACAGGAAAAGCGGCAAAACCTCGACCATGATGCCCTTGGCCAAAAAGGGCGTATGCGTTTTTTCCTGAATATATTCAGGAAAAAACGCATACGCCCTTTTTGGCCAACCAAGCAAACTGGAAAGGCAAATCAGCGCTACAAAGAAGTCTCGCTTCCCATCGGTCAAAAGGGCCATGCTGAATAAAGTGTCAAAACCAGAAATGCAGGACAGGCCATGGAGAAACGGGAGCCTTGCTACGCTGATGGGCGGGATGTAAATTGCCAACAGCCACTCTGGAGAAGTGTACGGTGTGTCCTGAAACATCTAAAACACTCAGCTTAGAGAGCATAGGGCACTTCCACTCATGGGCGTATAAATTGGGAAAACTAAAAATCAGCAAGACACAGGCACCCCAAAGTTTAGGGGTGCTCTGATGACAAGAACCTCCACTTCATTACACCTTAAATATCCCAGGAAAGAGAAAAATGGATAAAGAAGTTGTGGTCCTTATGTACAATGGAATATCACTCAGGCATGAAATCAACATCATAAGGCTAGTAGCAGCATGATGAGAAGATTTAGGTACGACGATTCTAAGTGAAATAAGTCACACAGAAAAAGGCACTTATCATAAGATATCACTTATAGAGGGAATGTAAAAACCGCTACACTTGAACTGAATTACAAAACAGAACAGCGTCACACGTTTAGAAAACACACTATGGCTGCTTAACGGGAAAGGTGAGGTGGGGTGATGCATAACACAAGGGTTTCAAATTAGCTCAGATACTGTTCCATAAACCCAATATGTAACAGACAAGACCTACTCCTTGCTCAGTGAACTGGATTCAACACCCCCTGTTCACCGCCCAAGAATATATCTGACTAGTAAGACTCTTAAAACCAATGTATTGATATCTCTCTGTAAGTGAGTCAAGTGGGTGTAAAGCGGCATAAACACAGCACTGAAAAGCAGCTAAACCCCATTATAAAAATCAATTACTTTTAAAAACCCGTGAAACAAAGACAGTGAAAGAGAGAGAAATTCATACAGAATTCGTTCAGGGGCTGGGATGCCACCTTTATTGACCATCTCTAGACCCACAGCTGATTGAGACATAAGGGTGGACACTCTTCGGGCTGAGAGGTTTGGTGAGGTTGGGTGAGAAAACGCAGACCCTTTAAAGTAATACTGCGTGGTACCCATCCCATGGGTCCAAAATCTCCAGGTTCAAGGGCATCTTACTACATCGAAAACATGCATGAGAAACCCAGAAGACGGTACACCGTGTGATCGGGAAAGGTTTCTAAAACGCACCTCATTTCTCATCTCCTTGTGCTCGGGCTCGCCATTCCAGCCACTTTACTAGCAATCTCCCTCCTTGGAGAATGAGCACCTTTAACCTCCTGTTCTGTACAGGTTGCAAATTTGTCCTGAGGATGAACGGGAAGAGGGGGAACCAATGAGAGACTAGGTCTAGGTGTGGGGACAGGCACAGGTCACTCTATTTTCCCATCAGGAAGAAGAATTAACCACAGGCTCAGCCTGCCGCCCGGAACCACAAAAGGGCCTGAAGCAATCCTGCGCTTTTGCGGCCAGCTCCCAAGAAAGCGAGTTGAAAAATGGAGCTCAGAGGCACTGCAATTCACAAACCTGCAGAGTTAGAAATGATAACTCTCGTCCACAAATATATTGAGGGAAGGCAACAAAGAGGATTAGAAAGCAAGAAAGAATTGCAGGAAACAGATTTCAGGAGGTAGATTCGAATCGCCTTTAAAGCACAGGAAAAGCGGCAAAACCTCGACCATGATGCCCTTGGCCAAAAAGGGCGTATGCGTTTTTTCCTGAATATATTCAGGAAAAAACGCATACGCCCTTTTTGGCCAACCAAGCAACCTGGAAAGGCAAATCAGCGCTACAAAGAAGTCTCGCTTCCCATCGGTCAAAAGGGCCATGCTGAATAAAGTGTCAAAACCAGAAATGCAGGACAGGCCATGGAGAAACGGGAGCCTTGCTACGCTGATGGGCGGGATGTAAATTGCCAACAGCCACTCTGGAGAAGTGTACGGTGTTTCCTGAAACATCTAAAGAACTCAGCATAGAGAGCATAAGGCACTTCCACTCATGGGCGTATAAATTGGGAAAACTAAAAATCAGCAAGACACAGGCACCCCAAAGTTTAGGGCTGCTCTGATGACAAGAACCTCCACTTCATTACACCTTAAATATCCCAGGAAAGAGAAAAATGGATACAGAAGTTGTGGTCCTTATGTACAATGGAATATCACTCAGGCATGAAATCAACGTCATAAGGCTAGTAGCAGCATGATGAGAGGATTTAGGTACGACGATTCTAAGTGAAATAAGTCACACAGAAAAAGACACTTATCATAAGATATCACTTAGAGAGGGAATGTAAAAACCGCTACACTTGAACTGAATTACAAAACAGAACAGCGTCACACGTTTAGAAGACACACTATGGCTGCTTAACGGGAAAGGTGAGGTGGTGTGATGCATAAAACAAGGGTTTCAAATTAGCTCAGATACCGTTCCATAAACCCAATATGTAATAGACAAGACCTACTCCTTGCTCAGTGAACTGGACTCAACACCCCCTGTTCACCGCCCAAGAATATTTCTGACTAGTAAGACTCTTAAAACCAATGTATTGATATCCCTCTGTAAGTGAGTCAAGTGGGTGTAAAGCGGCATAAACACAGCAGTGAAAAGCAGCTAAACCCCATTATAAAAATCAATTACTTTTAAAAACCCGTGAAACAAAGACAGTGAAAGAGAGAGAAATTCATACAGAATTCGTTCAGGGGCTGGGATGCCACCTTTATTGACCATCTCTAGACCCACAGCTGATTGAGTCATAAGGGTGGACACTCTTGGGGCTGAGATATTTGGTGAGGTTGGGTGAGCAAACGCAGACCCTTTAAAGTAATACTGCGTGGTATCCATCCCATGGGTCCAAAATCTCCAGGTTCAAGGGCATCTTCCTACATCGAAAACATGCATGAGAAACCCAGAAGATGGTACACCGTGTGATCGGGAAAGGTTTCTAAAACGCACCTCATTTCTCATCTCCTTGTGCTGGGGTTGGCCATTACAGCCGCTTTACTAGCAATCTCCCTCCTTGGAGAATCAGCCCCTTTAACCTTCTGTTCCGTACAGGTTGCAATTTGTCCTGAGGATAAACGGGAAGAGGGGGAACCAATGAGAGACTAGCTCTAGGTGTTGGGACAGCCACATGTCACTCTATTTTCCCATCAGGAAGAAGGATTAACCACAGGCTCAGCCTGCCGCCCGGAAGCAGAACAGCGCCTGAAGCAATACTGTGGTTTTGCGGCCAGCTCCCAAAAAAGCGAGTTGAAAAATGGAGCTCAGGGGCACTGCAATTCACAAACCTGCAGAGTTATAAATGGTAACTCTCGTCCACAAATATATTGAGGGAAGGCAACGAAGAGGATTTGAAAGCATAGCAGAATTGCAGGAAACTGATTTCAGGAGGTAGAGTCGAATCGCCTTTAAAGCACAGGAAAAGCGGCAAAACCTCGACCATGATGCCCTTGGCCAAAAAGGGCGTATGCGTTTTTTCCTGAATATATTCAGGAAAAAACGCATACGCCCTTTTTGGCCAACCAAGCAACCTGGAAAGGCAAATCAGCGCTACAAAGAAGTCTCGCTTCCCATCGGTCAAAAGGGCCATGCTGAATAAAGTGTCAAAACGAGAAATGCAGGATAGGCCATGGAGAAACGGGAGCCTTGCTACGCTGATGGGCGGGATGTAAATTGCCAACAGCCACTCTGGAGAAGTGTACGGTGTGTCCTGAAACACCTAAAAAACTCAGCTTAGAGAGCATAGGGCACTTCCACTCATGGGCGTATAAATTGGGAAAACTAAAAATCAGCAAGACACAGGCACCCCAAAGTTTAGGGCTGCTCTGTTGACAAGAACCTCCACTTCATTACACCTTAAATATCCCAGGAAAGAGAAAAATGGATAAAGAAGTTGTGGTCCTTATGTACAATGGAACATCACTCAGGCATGAAATCAACGTCATCAGGCTAGTAGCAGCATGATGAGTGGATTTAGGTACGACGATTCTAAGTGAAATAAGTCACAGAGAAAGACACTTATCGTAAGATATCACTTATAGGGGAAATGTAAAATCCGCTACACTTGAACTGAATTACAAAACAGAACAGCGTCACACGTTTAGAAAACACACTATGGCTGCTTAACGGGAAAGGTGAGGTGGGGTGATGCATAAAACAAGGGTATCAAATTAGCTCAGATACTGTTCCATAAACCCAATATGTAACAGACAAGACCTACTCCTTGCTCAGTGAACTGGACTCAATACCCCCTGTTCACCGCCCAAGAATATATCTGACTAGTAAGACTCTTAAAACCAAAGTATTGATATCTCTCTGTAAGTGAGTCAAGTGGGTGTAAATCGGCATAAACACAGCAGTGAAAAGCAGCTAAACCCCATTATAAAAGTCAATTACTTTTAAAAACCCGTGAAACAAAGACAGTGAAACAGAGAGAAATTCATACAGAATTCGTTCAGGGGCTGGGATGCCACCTTTATTGACCATCTCTAGACCCACAGCTGATTGAGACATAAGGGTGGACACTCTTCGGGCTGAGAGGTTTGGTGAGGTTGGGTGAGCAAACGCAGACCCTTTAAAGTAATACTGCGTGGTACCCATCCCATGGGTCCAAAATCTCCAGGTTCAAGGGCATCTTCCTACATCGAAAACATGCATGAGAAACCCAGAAGACGGTACACCGTGTGATCGGGAAAGGTTTCTAAAACGCACCTCATTTCTCATCTCCTTGTGCTCGGGCTCGCCATTACAGCCACTTTACTAGCAATCTCCCTCCTTGGAGAATGAGCACCTTTAACCTCCTGTTCCGAACAGGTTGCAATTTGTCCTGAGGATGAACGGGAAGAGGGGGAACCAATGAGAGACTAGGTCTAGGTGTGGGGACAGGCACAGGTCACTCTATTTTCCCATCAGGAAGAAGGATTAACCACAGGCTCAGCCTGCCGCCCGGAAGCAGAAGAGGGCCTGAAGCAATCCTGTGCTTTTGCGGCCAGCTCCCAAAAAAGCGAGTTGAAAAATCGAGCTCAGGGGCACTGCAATTCACAAACCTGCAGAGTTAGAAATGATAACTCTCGTCCACAAATATATTGAGGGAAGGCAACGAAGAGGATTTGAAAGCATAGCAGAATTGCAGGAAACAGATTTCAGGAGGTAGAGTCGAATCGCCTTTAAAGCACAGGAAAGGCGGCAAAACCTCGACAATGATGCCCTTGGCCAAAAAGGGCGTATGCGTTTTTTCCTGAATATATTCAGGAAAAAACGCATACGCCCTTTTTGGCCAACCAAGCAACCTGGAAAGGCAAATCAGCACTACAAAGAAGTCTCGCTTCCCATCGGTCAAAAGGGCCATGCTGAATAAAGTGTCAAAACCAGAAATGCAGGACAGGCCATGGAGAAACGGGAGCCTTGCTACGCTGATGGGCGGCACGTAAATTGCCAACAGCCACTCTGGAGAAGTGTACGGTGTGTCCTGAAACACCTAAAAAACTCAGCTTAGAGAGCATAGGGCACTTCCACTCATGGGCGTATAAATTGGGAAAACTAAAAATCAGCAAGACACAGGCACCCCAAAGTTTAGGGCTGCTCTGTTGACAAGAACCTCCACTTCATTACACCTTAAATATCCCAGGAAAGAGAAAAATGGAAAAAGAAGTTGTGGTCCTTATGTACAATGGAATATCACTCAGGCATGAAATCAACGTCATAAGGCTAGTAGCAGCATGATGAGTGGATTTAGGTACGACGATTCTAAGTGAAATAAGTCACAGAGAAAGACACTTATCGTAAGATATCACTTATAGAGGGAATGTAAAATCCGCTACACTTGAACTGAATTACAAAACAGAACAGCGTCACACGTTTAGAAAACACACTATGGCTGCTTAACGGGAAAGGTGAGGTGGGGTGATGCATAAAACAAGGGTATCAAATTAGCTCAGATACTGTTCCATAAACCCAATATGTAACAGACAAGACCTACTCCTTGCTCAGTGAACTGGACTCGACACCCCCTATTCACCACCCAAGAATATATCTGACTAGTAAGACTCTTAAAACCAATGTATTGATATCTCTCTGTAAGTGAGTCAAGTGGGTGTAAATCGGCATAAACACAGCAGTGAAAAGCAGCTAAACCCCATTATAAAAGTCAATTACTTTTAAAAACCCGTGAAACAAAGACAGTGAAACAGAGAGAAATTCATACAGAATTCGTTCAGGGGCTGGGATGCCACCTTTATTGACCATCTCTAGACCCACAGCTGATTGAGACATAAGGGTGGACACTCTTCGGGCTGAGAGGTTTGGTGAGGTTGGGTGAGCAAACGCAGACCCTTTAAAGTAATACTGCGTGGTACCCATCCCATGGGTCCAAAATCTCCAGGTTCAAGGGCATCTTCCTACATCGAAAACATGCATGAGAAACCCAGAAGACGGTACACCGTGTGATCGGGAAAGGTTTCTAAAACGCACCTCATTTCTCATCTCCTTGTGCTCGGGCTCGCCATTACAGCCACTTTACTAGCAATCTCCCTCCTTGGAGAATCAGCACCTTTAACCTCCTGTTCCGAACAGGTTGCAATTTGTCCTGAGGATGAACGGGAAGAGGGGCAACCAATGAGAGACTAGGTCTAGGTGTGGGGACAGGCACAGGTCACTCTATTTTCCCATCAGGAAGAAGGATTAACCACAGGCTCAGCCTGCCGCCCGGAAGCAGAAGAGGGCCTGAAGCAATCCTGTGCTTTTGCGGCCAGCTCCCAAAAAAGCGAGTTGAAAAATCGAGCTCAGGGGCACTGCAATTCACAAACCTGCAGAGTTAGAAATGATAACTCTCGTCCACAAATATATTGAGGGAAGGCAACGAAGAGGATTTGAAAGCATAGCAGAATTGCAGGAAACAGATTTCAGGAGGTAGAGTCGAATCGCCTTTAAAGCACAGGAAAGGCGGCAAAACCTCGACAATGATGCCCTTGGCCAAAAAGGGCGTATGCGTTTTTTCCTGAATATATTCAGGAAAAAACGCATACGCCCTTTTTGGCCAACCAAGCAACCTGGAAAGGCAAATCAGCGCTACAAAGAAGTCTCGCTTCCCATCGGTCAAAAGGGCCATGCTGAATAAAGTGTCAAAACCAGAAATGCAGGACAGGCCATGGAGAAACGGGAGCCTTGCTACGCTGATGGGCGGGATGTAAATTGCCAACAGCCACTCTGGAGAAGTGTACGGTGTGTCCTGAAACATCTAAAACACTCAGCTTAGAGAGCATAGGGCACTTCCACTCATGGGCGTATAAATTGGGAAAACTAAAAATCAGCAAGACACAGGCACCCCAAAGTTTAGGGCTGCTCTGATGACAAGAACCTCCACTTCATTACACCTTAAATATCCCAGGAAAGAGAAAAATGGATAAAGAAGTTGTGGTCCTTATGTACAATGGAATATCACTCAGGCATGAAATCAACATCATAAGGCTAGTAGCAGCATGATGAGAAGATTTAGGTACGACGATTCTAAGTGAAATAAGTCACACAGAAAAAGGCACTTATCATAAGATATCACTTATAGAGGGAATGTAAAAACCGCTACACTTGAACTGAATTACAAAACAGAACAGCGTCACACGTTTAGAAAACACACTATGGCTGCTTAACGGGAAAGGTGAGGTGGGGTGATGCATAACACAAGGGTTTCAAATTAGCTCAGATACTGTTCCATAAACCCAATATGTAACAGACAAGACCTACTCCTTGCTCAGTGAACTGGATTCAACACCCCCTGTTCACCGCCCAAGAATATATCTGACTAGTAAGACTCTTAAAACCAATGTATTGATATCTCTCTGTAAGTGAGTCAAGTGGGTGTAAAGCGGCATAAACACAGCAGTGAAAAGCAGCTAAACCCCATTATAAAAATCAATTACTTTTAAAAACCCGTGAAACAAAGACAGTGAAAGAGAGAGAAATTCATACAGAATTCGTTCAGGGGCTGGGATGCCACCTGGATTGACCATCTCTAGACCCACAGCTGATTGAGACATAAGGGTGGACACTCTTCGGGCTGAGAGGTTTGGTGAGGTTGGGTGAGCAAACGCAGACCCTTTAAAGTAATACTGCGTGGTACCCATCCCATGGGTCCAAAATCTCCAGGTTCAAGGGCATCTTACTACATCGAAAACATGCATGAGAAACCCAGAAGACGGTACACCGTGTGATCGGGAAAGGTTTCTAAAACGCACCTCATTTCTCATCTCCTTGTGCTCGGGCTCGCCATTACAGCCACTTTACTAGCAATCTCCCTCCTTGGAGAATCAGCACCTTTAACCTCCTGTTCTGTACAGGTTGCAAATTTGTCCTGAGGATGAACGGGAAGAGGGGGAACCAATGAGAGACTAGGTCTAGGTGTGGGGACAGGCACAGGTCACTCTATTTTCCCATCAGGAAGAAGAATTAACCACAGGCTCAGCCTGCCGCCCGGAACCACAAAAGGGCCTGAAGCAATCCTGCGCTTTTGCGGCCAGCTCCCAAGAAAGCGAGTTGAAAAATGGAGCTCAGAGGCACTGCAATTCACAAACCTGCAGAGTTAGAAATGATAACTCTCGTCCACAAATATATTGAGGGAAGGCAACAAAGAGGATTAGAAAGCAAGAAAGAATTGCAGGAAACAGATTTCAGGAGGTAGATTCGAATCGCCTTTAAAGTACAGGAAAAGCGGCAAAACCTAGACCATGATGCCCTTGGCCAAAAAGGGCGTATGCGTTTTTTCCTGAATATATTCAGGAAAAAACGCATACGCCCTTTTTGGCCAACCAAGCAACCTGGAAAGGCAAATCAGCGCTACAAAGAAGTCTCGCTGCCCATCGGTCAAAAGGGCCATGCTGAATAAAGTGTCAAAACCAGAAATGCAGGACAGGCCATGGAGAAACGGGAGCCTTGCTACGCTGATGGGCGGGATGTAAATTGCCAACAGCCACTCTGGAGAAGTGTACGGTGTTTCCTGAAACATCTAAAGAACTCAGCATAGAGAGCATAAGGCACTTCCACTCATGGGCGTATAAATTGGGAAAACTAAAAATCAGCAAGACACAGGCACCCCAAAGTTTAGGGCTGCTCTGATGACAAGAACCTCCACTTCATTACACCTTAAATATCCCAGGAAAGAGAAAAATGGATAAAGAAGTTGTGGTCCTTATGTACAATGGAATATCACTCAGGCATGAAATCAACGTCATAAGGCTAGTAGCAGCATGATGAGAGGATTTAGGTACGACGATTCTAAGTGAAATAAGTCACACAGAAAAAGGCACTTATCATAAGATATCACTTATAGAGGGAATGTAAAAACCGCTACACTTGAACTGAATTACAAAACAGAACAGCGTCACACGTTTAGAAAACACACTATGGCTGCTTAACGGGAAAGGTGAGGTGGGGTGATGCATAACACAAGGGTTTCAAATTAGCTCAGATACTGTTCCATAAACCCAATATGTAACAGACAAGACCTACTCCTTGCTCAGTGAACTGGATTCAACACCCCCTGTTCACCGCCCAAGAATATATCTGACTAGTAAGACTCTTAAAACCAATGTATTGATATCTCTCTGTAAGTGAGTCAAGTGGGTGTAAAGCGGCATAAACACAGCAGTGAAAAGCAGCTAAACCCCATTATAAAAATCAATTACTTTTAAAAACCCGTGAAACAAAGACAGTGAAAGAGAGAGAAATTCATACAGAATTCGTTCAGGGGCTGGGATGCCACCTTTATTGACCATCTCTAGACCCACAGCTGATTGAGACATAAGGGTGGACACTCTTCGGGCTGAGAGGTTTGGTGAGGTTGGGTGAGCAAACGCAGACCCTTTAAAGTAATACTGCGTGGTACCCATCCCATGGGTCCAAAATCTCCAGGTTCAAGGGCATCTTACTACATCGAAAACATGCATGAGAAACCCAGAAGATGGTACACCGTGTGATCGGGAAAGGTTTCTAAAACGCACCTCATTTCTCATCTCCTTGTGCTCGGGCTCGCCATTCCAGCCGCTTTACTAGCAATCTCCCTCCTTGGAGAATGAGCACCTTTAACCTCCTGTTCTGTACAGGTTGCAAATTTGTCCTGAGGATGAACGGGAAGAGGGGGAACCAATGAGAGACTAGGTCTAGGTGTGGGGACAGGCACAGGTCACTCTATTTTCCCATCAGGAAGAAGAATTAACCACAGGCTCAGCCTGCCGCCCGGAACCACAAAAGGGCCTGAAGCAATCCTGCGCTTTTGCGGCCAGCTCCCAAGAAAGCGAGTTGAAAAATGGAGCTCAGAGGCACTGCAATTCACAAACCTGCAGAGTTAGAAATGATAACTCTCGTCCACAAATATATTGAGGGAAGGCAACAAAGAGGATTAGAAAGCAAGAAAGAATTGCAGGAAACAGATTTCAGGAGGTAGATTCGAATCGCCTTTAAAGCACAGGAAAAGCGGCAAAACCTCGACAATGATGCCCTTGGCCAAAAAGGGCGTATGCGTTTTTTCCTGAATATATTCAGGAAAAAACGCATACGCCCTTTTTGGCCAACCAAGCAACCTGGAAAGGCAAATCAGCGCTACAAAGAAGTCTCGCTTCCCATCGGTCAAAAGGGCCATGCTGAATAAAGTGTCAAAACCAGAAATGCAGGACAGGCCATGGAGAAACGGGAGCCTTGCTACGCTGATGGGCGGGATGTAAATTGCCAACAGCCACTCTGGAGAAGTGTACGGTGTTTCCTGAAACATCTAAAGAACTCAGCATAGAGAGCATAAGGCACTTCCACTCATGGGCGTATAAATTGGGAAAACTAAAAATCAGCAAGACACAGGCACCCCAAAGTTTAGGGCTGCTCTGATGACAAGAACCTCCACTTCATTACACCTTAAATATCCCAGGAAAGAGAAAAATGGATAAAGAAGTTGTGGTCCTTATGTACAATGGAATATCACTCAGGCATGAAATCAACGTCATAAGGCTAGTAGCAGCATGATGAGAGGATTTAGGTACGACGATTCTAAGTGAAATAAGTCACACAGAAAAAGACACTTATCATAAGATATCACTTAGAGAGGGAATGTAAAAACCGCTACACTTGAACTGAATTACAAAACAGAACAGCGTCACACGTTTAGAAGACACACTATGGCTGCTTAACGGGAAAGGTGAGGTGGTGTGATGCATAAAACAAGGGTTTCAAATTAGCTCAGATACCGTTCCATAAACCCAATATGTAATAGACAAGACCTACTCCTTGCTCAGTGAACTGGACTCAACACCCCCTGTTCACCGCCCAAGAATATTTCTGACTAGTAAGACTCTTAAAACCAATGTATTGATATCCCTCTGTAAGTGAGTCAAGTGGGTGTAAAGCGGCATAAACACAGCAGTGAAAAGCAGCTAAACCCCATTATAAAAATCAATTACTTTTAAAAACCCGTGAAACAAAGACAGTGAAAGAGAGAGAAATTCATACAGAATTCGTTCAGGGGCTGGGATGCCACCTTTATTGACCATCTCTAGACCCACAGCTGATTGAGACATAAGGGTGGACACTCTTCGGGCTGAGAGGTTTGGTGAGGTTGGGTGAGCAAACGCAGACCCTTTAAAGTAATACTGCGTGGTACCCATCCCATGGGTCCAAAATCTCCAGCTTCAAGGGCATCTTCCTACATCGAAAACATGCATGAGAAACCCAGAAGACGGTACACCGTGTGATCGGGAAAGGTTTCTAAAACGCACCTCATTTCTCATCTCCTTGTGCTCGGGCTCGCCATTCCAGCCGCTTTACTAGCAATCTCCCTCCTTGGAGAATGAGCACCTTTAACCTCCTGTTCTGTACAGGTTGCAAATTTGTCCTGAGGATGAACGGGAAGAGGGGGAACCAATGAGAGACTAGGTCTAGGTGTGGGGACAGGCACAGGTCACTCTATTTTCCCATCAGGAAGAAGAATTAACCACAGGCTCAGCCTGCCGCCCGGAACCACAAAAGGGCCTGAAGCAATCCTGCGCTTTTGCGGCCAGCTCCCAAGAAAGCGAGTTGAAAAATGGAGCTCAGGGGCACTGCAATTCACAAAACTGCAGAGTTAGAAATGATAACTCTCGTCCACAAATATATTGAGGGAAGGCAACAAAGAGGATTAGAAAGCAAGAAAGAATTGCAGGAAACAGATTTCAGGAGGTAGATTCGAATCGCCTTTAAAGCACAGGAAAAGCGGCAAAACCTCGACAATGATGCCCTTGGCCAAAAAGGGCGTATGCGTTTTTTCCTGAATATATTCAGGAAAAAACGCATACGCCCTTTTTGGCCAACCAAGCAACCTGGAAAGGCAAATCAGCGCTACAAAGAAGTCTCGCTTCCCATCGGTCAAAAGGGCCATGCTGAATAAAGTGTCAAAACCAGAAATGCAGGACAGGCCATGGAGAAACGGGAGCCTTGCTACGCTGATGGGCGGGATGTAAATTGCCAACAGCCACTCTGGAGAAGTGTACGGTGTGTCCTGAAACATCTAAAGAACTCAGCATAGAGAGCATAAGGCACTTCCACTCATGGGCGTATAAATTGGGAAAACTAAAAATCAGCAAGACACAGGCACCCCAAAGTTTAGGGCTGCTCTGATGACAAGAACCTCCACTTCATTACACCTTAAATATCCCAGGAAAGAGAAAAATGGATAAAGAAGTTGTGGTCCTTATGTACAATGGAATATCACTCAGGCATGAAATCAACGTCATAAGGCTAGTAGCAGCATGATGAGAGGATTTAGGTACGACGATTCTAAGTGAAATAAGTCACACAGAAAAAGACACTTATCATAAGATATCACTTAGAGAGGGAATGTAAAAACCGCTACACTTGAACTGAATTACAAAACAGAACAGCGTCACACGTTTAGAAGACACACTATGGCTGCTTAACGGGAAAGGTGAGGTGGTGTGATGCATAAAACAAGGGTTTCAAATTAGCTCAGATACCGTTCCATAAACCCAATATGTAATAGACAAGACCTACTCCTTGCTCAGTGAACTGGACTCAACACCCCCTGTTCACCGCCCAAGAATATTTCTGACTAGTAAGACTCTTAAAACCAATGTATTGATATCCCTCTGTAAGTGAGTCAAGTGGGTGTAAAGCGGCATAAACACAGCAGTGAAAAGCAGCTAAACCCCATTATAAAAATCAATTACTTTTAAAAACCCGTGAAACAAAGACAGTGAAAGAGAGAGAAATTCATACAGAATTCGTTCAGGGGCTGGGATGCCACCTTTATTGACCATCTCTAGACCCACAGCTGATTGAGACATAAGGGTGGACACTCTTCGGGCTGAGAGGTTTGGTGAGGTTGGGTGAGCAAACGCAGACCCTTTAAAGTAATACTGCGTGGTACCCATCCCATGGGTCCAAAATCTCCAGGTTCAAGGGCATCTTACTACATCGAAAACATGCATGAGAAACCCAGAAGACGGTACACCGTGTGATCGGGAAAGGTTTCTAAAACGCACCTCATTTCTCATCTCCTTGTGCTCGGGCTCGCCATTCCAGCCGCTTTACTAGCAATCTCCCTCCTTGGAGAATGAGCACCTTTAACCTCCTGTTCTGTACAGGTTGCAAATTTGTCCTGAGGATGAACGGGAAGAGGGGGAACCAATGAGAGACTAGGTCTAGGTGTGGGGACAGGCACAGGTCACTCTATTTTCCCATCAGGAAGAAGAATTAACCACAGGCTCAGCCTGCCGCCCGGAACCACAAAAGGGCCTGAAGCAATCCTGCGCTTTTGCGGCCAGCTCCCAAGAAAGCGAGTTGAAAAATGGAGCTCAGAGGCACTGCAATTCACAAACCTGCAGAGTTAGAAATGATAACTCTCGTCCACAAATATATTGAGGGAAGGCAACAAAGAGGATTAGAAAGCAAGAAAGAATTGCAGGAAACAGATTTCAGGAGGTAGATTCGAATCGCCTTTAAAGCACAGGAAAAGCGGCAAAACCTCGACCATGATGCCCTTGGCCAAAAAGGGCGTATGCGTTTTTTCCTGAATATATTCAGGAAAAAACGCATACGCCCTTTTTGGCCAACCAAGCAACCTGGAAAGGCAAATCAGCGCTACAAAGAAGTCTCGCTTCCCATCGGTCAAAAGGGCCATGCTGAATAAAGTGTCAAAACCAGAAATGCAGGACAGGCCATGGAGAAACGGGAGCCTTGCTACGCTGATGGGCGGGATGTAAATTGCCAACAGCCACTCTGGAGAAGTGTACGGTGTTTCCTGAAACATCTAAAGAACTCAGCATAGAGAGCATAAGGCACTTCCACTCATGGGCGTATAAATTGGGAAAACTAAAAATCAGCAAGACACAGGCACCCCAAAGTTTAGGGCTGCTCTGATGACAAGAACCTCCACTTCATTACACCTTAAATATCCCAGGAAAGAGAAAAATGGATAAAGAAGTTGTGGTCCTTATGTACAATGGAATATCACTCAGGCATGAAATCAACGTCATAAGGCTAGTAGCAGCATGATGAGAGGATTTAGGTACGACGATTCTAAGTGAAATAAGTCACACAGAAAAAGACACTTATCATAAGATATCACTTAGAGAGGGAATGTAAAAACCGCTACACTTGAACTGAATTACAAAACAGAACAGCGTCACACGTTTAGAAGACACACTATGGCTGCTTAACGGGAAAGGTGAGGTGGTGTGATGCATAAAACAAGGGTTTCAAATTAGCTCAGATACCGTTCCATAAACCCAATATGTAATAGACAAGACCTACTCCTTGCTCAGTGAACTGGACTCAACACCCCCTGTTCACCGCCCAAGAATATTTCTGACTAGTAAGACTCTTAAAACCAATGTATTGATATCCCTCTGTAAGTGAGTCAAGTGGGTGTAAAGCGGCATAAACACAGCAGTGAAAAGCAGCTAAACCCCATTATAAAAATCAATTACTTTTAAAAACCCGTGAAACAAAGACAGTGAAAGAGAGAGAAATTCATACAGAATTCGTTCAGGGGCTGGGATGCCACCTTTATTGACCATCTCTAGACCCACAGCTGATTGAGTCATAAGGGTGGACACTCTTGGGGCTGAGATATTTGGTGAGGTTGGGTGAGCAAACGCAGACCCTTTAAAGTAATACTGCGTGGTATCCATCCCATGGGTCCAAAATCTCCAGGTTCAAGGGCATCTTCCTACATCGAAAACATGCATGAGAAACCCAGAAGATGGTACACGGTGTGATCGGGAAAGGTTTCTAAAACGCACCTCATTTCTCATCTCCTTGTGCTGGGGTTGGCCATTACAGCCGCTTTACTAGCAATCTCCCTCCTTGGAGAATCAGCCCCTTTAACCTTCTGTTCCGTACAGGTTGCAATTTGTCCTGAGGATAAACGGGAAGAGGGGGAACCAATGAGAGACTAGCTCTAGGTGTTGGGACAGCCACATGTCACTCTATTTTCCCATCAGGAAGAAGGATTAACCACAGGCTCAGCCTGCCGCCCGGAAGCAGAACAGGGCCTGAAGCAATACTGTGCTTTTGCGGCCAGCTCCCAAAAAAGCGAGTTGAAAAATGGAGCTCAGGGGCACTGCAATTCACAAACCTGCAGAGTTATAAATGGTAACTCTCGTCCACAAATATATTGAGGGAAGGCAACGAAGAGGATTTGAAAGCATAGCAGAATTGCAGGAAACTGATTTCAGGAGGTAGAGTCGAATCGCCTTTAAAGCACAGGAAAAGCGGCAAAACCTCGACCATGATGCCCTTGGCCAAAAAGGGCGTATGCGTTTTTTCCTGAATATATTCAGGAAAAAACGCATACGCCCTTTTTGGCCAACCAAGCAACCTGGAAAGGCAAATCAGCGCTACAAAGAAGTCTCGCTTCCCATCGGTCAAAAGGGCCATGCTGAATAAAGTGTCAAAACGAGAAATGCAGGATAGGCCATGGAGAAACGGGAGCCTTGCTACGCTGATGGGCGGGATGTAAATTGCCAACAGCCACTCTGGAGAAGTGTATGGTGTGTCCTGAAACACCTAAAAAACTCAGCTTAGAGAGCATAGGGCACTTCCACTCATGGGCGTATAAATTGGGAAAACTAAAAATCAGCAAGACACAGGCACCCCAAAGTTTAGGGCTGCTCTGTTGACAAGAACCTCCACTTCATTACACCTTAAATATCCCAGGAAAGAGAAAAATGGATAAAGAAGTTGTGGTCCTTATGTACAATGGAACATCACTCAGGCATGAAATCAACGTCATCAGGCTAGTAGCAGCATGATGAGTGGATTTAGGTACGACGATTCTAAGTGAAATAAGTCACAGAGAAAGACACTTATCATAAGATATCACTTATAGAGGGAATGTAAAATCCGCTACACTTGAACTGAATTACAAAACAGAACAGCGTCACACGTTTAGAAAACACACTATGGCTGCTTAACGGGAAAGGTGAGGTGGGGTGATGCATAAAACAAGGGTATCAAATTAGCTCAGATACTGTTCCATAAACCCAATATGTAACAGACAAGACCTACTCCTTGCTCAGTGAACTGGACTCAATACCCCCTGTTCACCGCCCAAGAATATATCTGACTAGTAAGACTCTTAAAACCAAAGTATTGATATCTCTCTGTAAGTGAGTCAAGTGGGTGTAAATCGGCATAAACACAGCAGTGAAAAGCAGCTAAACCCCATTATAAAAGTCAATTACTTTTAAAAACCCGTGAAACAAAGACAGTGAAACAGAGAGAAATTCATACAGAATTCGTTCAGGGGCTGGGATGCCACCTTTATTGACCATCTCTAGACCCACAGCTGATTGAGACATAAGGGTGGACACTCTTCGGGCTGAGAGGTTTGGTGAGGTTGGGTGAGCAAACGCAGACCCTTTAAAGTAATACTGCGTGGTACCCATCCCATGGGTCCAAAATCTCCAGGTTCAAGGGCATCTTCCTACATCGAAAACATGCATGAGAAACCCAGAAGACGGTACACCGTGTGATCGGGAAAGGTTTCTAAAACGCACCTCATTTCTCATCTCCTTGTGCTCGGGCTCGCCATTACAGCCACTTTACTAGCAATCTCCCTCCTTGGAGAATCAGCACCTTTAACCTCCTGTTCCGAACAGGTTGCAATTTGTCCTGAGGATGAACGGGAAGAGGGGGAACCAATGAGAGACTAGGTCTAGGTGTGGGGACAGGCACAGGTCACTCTATTTTCCCATCAGGAAGAAGGATTAACCACAGGCTCAGCCTGCCGCCCGGAAGCAGAAGAGGGCCTGAAGCAATCCTGTGCTTTTGCGGCCAGCTCCCAAAAAAGCGAGTTGAAAAATCGAGCTCAGGGGCACTGCAATTCACAAACCTGCAGAGTTAGAAATGATAACTCTCGTCCACAAATATATTGAGGGAAGGCAACGAAGAGGATTTGAAAGCATAGCAGAATTGCAGGAAACAGATTTCAGGAGGTAGAGTCGAATCGCCTTTAAAGCACAGGAAAGGCGGCAAAACCTCGACAATGATGCCCTTGGCCAAAAAGGGCGTATGCGTTTTTTCCTGAATATATTCAGGAAAAAACGCATACGCCCTTTTTGGCCAACCAAGCAACCTGGAAAGGCAAATCAGCACTACAAAGAAGTCTCGCTTCCCATCGGTCAAAAGGGCCATGCTGAATAAAGTGTCAAAACCAGAAATGCAGGACACGCCATGGAGAAACGGGAGCCTTGCTACGCTGATGGGCGGCACGTAAATTGCCAACAGCCACTCTGGAGAAGTGTACGGTGTGTCCTGAAACACCTAAAAAACTCAGCTTAGAGAGCATAGGGCACTTCCACTCATGGGCGTATAAATTGGGAAAACTAAAAATCAGCAAGACACAGGCACCCCAAAGTTTAGGGCTGCTCTGTTGACAAGAACCTCCACTTCATTACACCTTAAATATCCCAGGAAAGAGAAAAATGGAAAAAGAAGTTGTGGTCCTTATGTACAATGGAATATCACTCAGGCATGAAATCAACGTCATAAGGCTAGTAGCAGCATGATGAGTGGATTTAGGTACAACGATTCTAAGTGAAATAAGTCACAGAGAAAGACACTTATCGTAAGATATCACTTATAGAGGGAATGTAAAATCCGCTACACTTGAACTGAATTACAAAACAGAACAGCGTCACACGTTTAGAAAACACACTATGGCTGCTTAACGGGAAAGGTGAGGTGGGGTGATGCATAAAACAAGGGTATCAAATTAGCTCAGATACTGTTCCATAAACCCAATATGTAACAGACAAGACCTACTCCTTGCTCAGTGAACTGGACTCGACACCCCCTATTCACCGCCCAAGAATATATCTGACTAGTAAGACTCTTAAAACCAATGTATTGATATCTCTCTGTAAGTGAGTCAAGTGGGTGTAAATCGGCATAAACACAGCAGTGAAAAGCAGCTAAACCCCATTATAAAAGTCAATTACTTTTAAAAACCCGTGAAACAAAGACAGTGAAACAGAGAGAAATTCATACAGAATTCGTTCAGGGGCTGGGATGCCACCTTTATTGACCATCTCTAGACCCACAGCTGATTGAGACATAAGGGTGGACACTCTTCGGGCTGAGAGGTTTGGTGAGGTTGGGTGAGCAAACGCAGACCCTTTAAAGTAATACTGCGTGGTACCCATCCCATGGGTCCAAAATCTCCGGGTTCAAGGGCATCTTCCTACATCGAAAACATGCATGAGAAACCCAGAAGACGGTACACCGTGTGATCGGGAAAGGTTTCTAAAACGCACCTCATTTCTCATCTCCTTGTGCTCGGGCTCGCCATTACAGCCACTTTACTAGCAATCTCCCTCCTTGGAGAATCAGCACCTTTAACCTCCTGTTCCGAACAGGTTGCAATTTGTCCTGAGGATGAACGGGAAGAGGGGGAACCAATGAGAGACTAGGTCTAGGTGTGGGGACAGGCACAGGTCACTCTATTTTCCCATCAGGAAGAAGGATTAACCACAGGCTCAGCCTGCCGCCCGGAAGCAGAAGAGGGCCTGAAGCAATCCTGTGCTTTTGCAGCCAGCTCCCAAAAAAGCGAGTTGAAAAATCGAGCTCAGGGGCACTGCAATTCACAAACCTGCAGAGTTAGAAATGATAACTCTCGTCCACAAATATATTGAGGGAAGGCAACGAAGAGGATTTGAAAGCATAGCAGAATTGCAGGAAACAGATTTCAGGAGGTAGAGTCGAATCGCCTTTAAAGCACAGGAAAGGCGGCAAAACCTCGACAATGATGCCCTTGGCCAAAAAGGGCGTATGCGTTTTTTCCTGAATATATTCAGGAAAAAACGCATACGCCCTTTTTGGCCAACCAAGCAACCTGGAAAGGCAAATCAGCGCTACAAAGAAGTCTCGCTTCCCATCGGTCAAAAGGGCCATGCTGAATAAAGTGTCAAAACCAGAAATGCAGGACAGGCCATGGAGAAACGGGAGCCTTGCTACGCTGATGGGCGGGATGTAAATTGCCAACAGCCACTCTGGAGAAGTGTACGGTGTGTCCTGAAATATCTAAAACACTCAGCTTAGAGAGCATAGGGCACTTCCACTCATGGGCGTATAAATTGGGAAAACTAAAAATCAGCAAGACACAGGCACCCCAAAGTTTAGGGCTGCTCTGATGACAAGAACCTCCACTTCATTACACCTTAAATATCCCAGGAAAGAGAAAAATGGATAAAGAAGTTGTGGTCCTTATGTACAATGGAATATCACTCAGGCATGAAATCAACATCATAAGGCTAGTAGCAGCATGATGAGAAGATTTAGGTACGACGATTCTAAGTGAAATAAGTCACACAGAAAAAGGCACTTATCATAACATATCACTTATAGAGGGAATGTAAAAACCGCTACACTTGAACTGAATTACAAAACAGAACAGCGTCACACGTTTAGAAAACACACTATGGCTGCTTAACGGGAAAGGTGAGGTGGGGTGATGCATAACACAAGGGTTTCAAATTAGCTCAGATACTGTTCCATAAACCCAATATGTAACAGACAAGACCTACTCCTTGCTCAGTGAACTGGATTCAACACCCCCTGTTCACCGCCCAAGAATATATCTGACTAGTAAGACTCTTAAAACCAATGTATTGATAGCTCTCTGTAAGTGAGTCAAGTGGGTGTAAAGCGGCATAAACACAGCAGTGAAAAGCAGCTAAACCCCATTATAAAAATCAATTACTTTTAAAAACCCGTGAAACAAAGACAGTGAAAGAGAGAGAAATTCATACAGAATTCGTTCAGGGGCTGGGATGCCACCTTTATTGACCATCTCTAGACCCACAGCTGATTGAGACATAAGGGTGGACACTCTTCGGGCTGAGAGGTTTGGTGAGGTTGGGTGAGCAAACGCAGACCCTTTAAAGTAATACTGCGTGGTACCCATCCCATGGGTCCAAAATCTCCAGGTTCAAGGGCATCTTCCTACATCGAAAACATGCATGAGAAACCCAGAAGACGGTACACCGTGTGATCGGGAAAGGTTTCTAAAACGCACCTCATTTCTCATCTCCTTGTGCTCGGGCTCGCCATTACAGCCACTTTACTAGCAATCTCCCTCCTTGGAGAATCAGCACCTTTAACCTCCTGTTCCGAACAGGTTGCAATTTGTCCTGAGGATGAACGGGAAGAGGGGGAACCAATGAGAGACTAGGTCTAGGTGTGGGGACAGGCACAGGTCACTCTATTTTCCCATCAGGAAGAAGGATTAACCACAGGCTCAGCCTGCCGCCCGGAAGCAGAAGAGGGCCTGAAGCAATCCTGTGCTTTTGCGGCCAGCTCCCAAAAAAGCGAGTTGAAAAATCGAGCTCAGGGGCACTGCAATTCACAAACCTGCAGAGTTAGAAATGATAACTCTCGTCCACAAATATATTGAGGGAAGGCAACGAAGAGGATTTGAAAGCAAGGCAGAATTGCAGGAAACAGATTTCAGGAGGTAGATTCGAATCGCCTTTAAAGCACAGGAAAAGCGGCAAAACCTCGACCATGATGCCCTTGGCCAAAAAGGGCGTATGCGTTTTTTCCTGAATATATTCAGGAAAAAACGCATACGCCCTTTTTGGCCAACCAAGCAACCTGGAAAGGCAAATCAGCGCTACAAAGAAGTCTCGCTTCCCATCGGTCAAAAGGGCCATGCTGAATAAAGTGTCAAAACCAGAAATGAAGGACAGGCCATGGAGAAACGGGAGCCTTGCTACGCTGATGGGCGGGATGTAAATTGCCAACAGCCACTCTGGAGAAGTGTACGGTGTGTCCTGAAACATCTAAAACACTCAGCTTAGAGAGCATAGGGCACTTCCACTCATGGGCGTATAAATTGGGAAAACTAAAAATCAGCAAGACACAGGCACCCCAAAGTTTAGGGGTGCTCTGATGACAAGAACCTCCACTTCATTACACCTTAAATATCCCAGGAAAGAGAAAAATGGATAAAGAAGTTGTGGTCCTTATGTACAATGGAATATCACTCAGGCATGAAATCAACATCATAAGGCTAGTAGCAGCATGATGAGAAGATTTAGGTACGACGATTCTAAGTGAAATAAGTCACACAGAAAAAGGCACTTATCATAAGATATCACTTATAGAGGGAATGTAAAAACCGCTACACTTGAACTGAATTACAAAACAGAACAGCGTCACACGTTTAGAAAACACACTATGGCTGCTTAACGGGAAAGGTGAGGTGGGGTGATGCATAACACAAGGGTTTCAAATTAGCTCAGATACTGTTCCATAAACCCAATATGTAACAGACAAGACCTACTCCTTGCTCAGTGAACTGGATTCAACACCCCCTGTTCACCGCCCAAGAATATATCTGACTAGTAAGACTCTTAAAACCAATGTATTGATATCTCTCTGTAAGTGAGTCAAGTGGGTGTAAAGCGGCATAAACACAGCAGTGAAAAGCAGCTAAACCCCATTATAAAAATCAATTACTTTTAAAAACCCGTGAAACAAAGACAGTGAAAGAGAGAGAAATTCATACAGAATTCGTTCAGGGGCTGGGATGCCACCTTTATTGACCATCTCTAGACCCACAGCTGATTGAGACATAAGGGTGGACACTCTTCGGGCTGAGAGGTTTGGTGAGGTTGGGTGAGCAAACGCAGACCCTTTAAAGTAATACTGCGTGGTACCCATCCCATGGGTCCAAAATCTCCAGGTTCAAGGGCATCTTACTACATCGAAAACATGCATGAGAAACCCAGAAGATGGTACACCGTGTGATCGGGAAAGGTTTCTAAAACGCACCTCATTTCTCATCTCCTTGTGCTCGGGCTCGCCATTCCAGCCGCTTTACTAGCAATCTCCCTCCTTGGAGAATGAGCACCTTTAACCTCCTGTTCTGTACAGGTTGCAAATTTGTCCTGAGGATGAACGGGAAGAGGGGGAACCAATGAGAGACTAGGTCTAGGTGTGGGGACAGGCACAGGTCACTCTATTTTCCCATCAGGAAGAAGAATTAACCACAGGCTCAGCCTGCCGCCCGGAACCACAAAAGGGCCTGAAGCAATCCTGCGCTTTTGCGGCCAGCTCCCAAGAAAGCGAGTTGAAAAATGGAGCTCAGAGGCACTGCAATTCACAAACCTGCAGAGTTAGAAATGATAACTCTCGTCCACAAATATATTGAGGGAAGGCAACAAAGAGGATTAGAAAGCAAGAAAGAATTGCAGGAAACAGATTTCAGGAGGTAGATTCGAATCGCCTTTAAAGCACAGGAAAAGCGGCAAAACCTAGACCATGATGCCCTTGGCCAAAAAGGGCGTATGCGTTTTTTCCTGAATATATTCAGGAAAAAACGCATACGCCCTTTTTGGCCAACCAAGCAACCTGGAAAGGCAAATCAGCGCTACAAAGAAGTCTCGTTTCCCATCGGTCAAAAGGGCCATGCTGAATAAAGTGTCAAAACCAGAAATGCAGGACAGGCCATGGAGAAACGGGAGCCTTGCTACGCTGATGGGCGGGATGTAAATTGCCAACAGCCACTCTGGAGAAGTGTACGGTGTTTCCTGAAACATCTAAAGAACTCAGCATAGAGAGCATAAGGCACTTCCACTCATGGGCGTATAAATTGGGAAAACTAAAAATCAGCAAGACACAGGCACCCCAAAGTTTAGGGCTGCTCTGATGACAAGAACCTCCACTTCATTACACCTTAAATATCCCAGGAAAGAGAAAAATGGATAAAGAAGTTGTGGTCCTTATGTACAATGGAATATCACTCAGGCATGAAATCAACGTCATAAGGCTAGTAGCAGCATGATGAGAGGATTTAGGTACGACGATTCTAAGTGAAATAAGTCACACAGAAAAAGACACTTATCATAAGATATCACTTAGAGAGGGAATGTAAAAACCGCTACACTTGAACTGAATTACAAAACAGAACAGTGTCACACGTTTAGAAGACACACTATGGCTGCTTAACGGGAAAGGTGAGGTGGTGTGATGCATAAAACAAGGGTTTCAAATTAGCTCAGATACCGTTCCATAAACCCAATATGTAATAGACAAGACCTACTCCTTGCTCAGTGAACTGGACTCAACACCCCCTGTTCACCACCCAAGAATATTTCTGACTAGTAAGACTCTTAAAACCAATGTATTGATATCCCTCTGTAAGTGAGTCAAGTGGGTGTAAAGCGGCATAAACACAGCAGTGAAAAGCAGCTAAACCCCATTATAAAAATCAATTACTTTTAAAAACCCGTGAAACAAAGACAGTGAAAGAGAGAGAAATTCATACAGAATTCGTTCAGGGGCTGGGATGCCACCTTTATTGACCATCTCTAGACCCACAGCTGATTGAGACATAAGGGTGGACACTCTTCGGGCTGAGAGGTTTGGTGAGGTTGGGTGAGCAAACGCAGACCCTTTAAAGTAATACTGCGTGGTACCCATCCCATGGGTCCAAAATCTCCAGGTTCAAGGGCATCTTACTACATCGAAAACATGCATGAGAAACCCAGAAGACGGTACACCGTGTGATCGGGAAAGGTTTCTAAAACGCACCTCATTTCTCATCTCCTTGTGCTGGGGTTGGCCATTACAGCCGCTTTACTAGCAATCTCCCTCCTTGGAGAATCAGCCCCTTTAACCTTCTGTTCCGTACAGGTTGCAATTTGTCCTGAGGATAAACGGGAAGAGGGGGAACCAATGAGAGACTAGCTCTAGGTGTTGGGACAGCCACATGTCACTCTATTTTCCCATCAGGAAGAAGGATTAACCACAGGCTCAGCCTGCCGCCCGGAAGCAGAACAGCGCCTGAAGCAATACTGTGCTTTTGCGGCCAGCTCCCAAAAAAGCGAGTTGAAAAATGGAGCTCAGGGGCACTGCAATTCACAAACCTGCAGAGTTATAAATGGTAACTCTCGTCCACAAATATATTGAGGGAAGGCAACGAAGAGGATTTGAAAGCATAGCAGAATTGCAGGAAACTGATTTCAGGAGATAGAGTCGAATCGCCTTTAAAGCACAGGAAAAGCGGCAAAACCTCGACCATGATGCCCTTGGCCAAAAAGGGCGTATGCGTTTTTTCCTGAATATATTCAGGAAAAAACGCATACGCCCTTTTTGGCCAACCAAGCAACCTGGAAAGGCAAATCAGCGCTACAAAGAAGTCTCGCTTCCCATCGGTCAAAAGGGCCATGCTGAATAAAGTGTCAAAACGAGAAATGCAGGATAGGCCATGGAGAAACGGGAGCCTTGCTACGCTGATGGGCGGGATGTAAATTGCCAACAGCCACTCTGGAGAAGTGTACGGTGTGTCCTGAAACACCTAAAAAACTCAGCTTAGAGAGCATAGGGCACTTCCACTCATGGGCGTATAAATTGGGAAAACTAAAAATCAGCAAGACACAGGCACCCCAAAGTTTAGGGCTGCTCTGTTGACAAGAACCTCCACTTCATTACACCTTAAATATCCCAGGAAAGAGAAAAATGGATAAAGAAGTTGTGGTCCTTATGTACAATGGAACATCACTCAGGCATGAAATCAACGTCATCAGGCTAGTAGCAGCATGATGAGTGGATTTAGGTACGACGATTCTAAGTGAAATAAGTCACAGAGAAAGACACTTATCGTAAGATATCACTTATAGAGGGAATGTAAAATCCGCTACACTTGAACTGAATTACAAAACAGAACAGCGTCACACGTTTAGAAAACACACTATGGCTGCTTAACGGGAAAGGTGAGGTGGGGTGATGCATAAAACAAGGGTATCAAATTAGCTCAGATACTGTTCCATAAACCCAATATGTAACAGACAAGACCTACTCCTTGCTCAGTGAACTGGACTCAATACCCCCTGTTCACCGCCCAAGAATATATCTGACTAGTAAGACTCTTAAAACCAAAGTATTGATATCTCTCTGTAAGTGAGTCAAGTGGGTGTAAATCGGCATAAACACAGCAGTGAAAAGCAGCTAAACCCCATTATAAAAGTCAATTACTTTTAAAAACCCGTGAAACAAAGACAGTGAAACAGAGAGAAATTCATACAGAATTCGTTCAGGGGCTGGGATGCCACCTTTATTGACCATCTCTAGACCCACAGCTGATTGAGACATAAGGGTGGACACTCTTCGGGCTGAGAGGTTTGGTGAGGTTGGGTGAGCAAACGCAGACCCTTTAAAGTAATACTGCGTGGTACCCATCCCATGGGTCCAAAATCTCCAGATTCAAGGGCATCTTCCTACATCGAAAACATGCATGAGAAACCCAGAAGACGGTACACCGTGTGATCGGGAAAGGTTTCTAAAACGCACCTCATTTCTCATCTCCTTGTGCTCGGGCTCGCCATTACAGCCACTTTACTAGCAATCTCCCTCCTTGGAGAATCAGCACCTTTAACCTCCTGTTCCGAACAGGTTGCAATTTGTCCTGAGGATGAACGGGAAGAGGGGGAACCAATGAGAGACTAGGTGTAGGTGTGGGGACAGGCACAGGTCACTCTATTTTCCCATCAGGAAGAAGAATTAACCACAGGCTCAGCCTGCCGCCCAGAACCACAATAGGGCCTGAAGCAATCCTGCGCTTTTGCGGCCAGCTCCCAAGAAAGCGAGTTGAAAAATGGAGCTCAGGGGCACTGCAATTCACAAACCTGCAGAGTTATAAATGATAACTCTCGTCCACAAATATATTGAGGGAAGGCAACGAAGAGGATTTGAAAGCAAGGCAGAATTGCAGGAAACAGATTTCAGGAGGTAGATTCGAATCGCCTTTAAAGCACAGGAAAAGCGGCAAAACCTCGACCATGATGCCCTTGGCCAAAAAGGGCGTATGCGTTTTTTCCTGAATATATTCAGGAAAAAACGCATACGCCCTTTTTGGCCAACCAAGCAACCTGGAAAGGCAAATCAGCGCTACAAAGAAGTCTCGCTTCCCATCGGTCAAAAGGGCCATGCTGAATAAAGTGTCAAAACCAGAAATGCAGGACAGGCCATGGAGAAACGGGAGCCTTGCTACGCTGATGGGCGGGATGTAAATTGCCAACAGCCACTCTGGAGAAGTGTACGGTGTGTCCTGAAACATCTAAAACACTCAGCTTAGAGAGCATAGGGCACTTCCACTCATGGGCGTATAAATTGGGAAAACTAAAAATCAGCAAGACACAGGCACCCCAAAGTTTAGGGCTGCTCTGATGACAAGAACCTCCACTTCATTACACCTTAAATATCCCAGGAAAGAGAAAAATGGATAAAGAAGTTGTGGTCCTTATGTACAATGGAATATCACTCAGGCATGAAATCAACATCATAAGGCTAGTAGCAGCATGATGAGAAGATTTAGGTACGACGATTCTAAGTGAAATAAGTCACACAGAAAAAGGCACTTATCATAAGATATCACTTATAGAGGGAATGTAAAAACCGCTACACTTGAACTGAATTACAAAACAGAACAGCGTCACACGTTTAGAAAACACACTATGGCTGCTTAACGGGAAAGGTGAGGTGGGGTGATGCATAACACAAGGGTTTCAAATTAGCTCAGATACTGTTCCATAAACCCAATATGTAACAGACAAGACCTACTCCTTGCTCAGTGAACTGGATTCAACACCCCCTGTTCACCGCCCAAGAATATATCTGACTAGTAAGACTCTTAAAACCAATGTATTGATATCTCTCTGTAAGTGAGTCAAGTGGGTGTAAAGCGGCATAAACACAGCAGTGAAAAGCAGCTAAACCCCATTATAAAAATCAATTACTTTTAAAAACCCGTGAAACAAAGACAGTGAAAGAGAGAGAAATTCATACAGAATTCGTTCAGGGGCTGGGATGCCACCTTTATTGACCATCTCTAGACCCACAGCTGATTGAGACATAAGGGTGGACACTCTTCGGGCTGAGAGGTTTGGTGAGGTTGGGTGAGCAAACGCAGACCCTATAAAGTAATACTGCGTGGTACCCATTCCATGGGTCCAAAATCTCCAGGTTCAAGGGCATCTTCCTACATCGAAAACATGCATGAGAAACCCAGAAGATGGTACACCGTGTGATCCGGAAAGGTTTCTAAAACGCACCTCATTTCTCATCTCCTTGTGCTCGGGCTCGCCATTCCAGCCGCTTTACTAGCAATCTCCCTCCTTGGAGAATGAGCACCTTTAACCTCCTGTTCTGTACAGGTTGCAAATTTGTCCTGAGGATGAACGGGAAGAGGGGGAACCAATGAGAGACTAGGTCTAGGTGTGGGGACAGGCACAGGTCACTCTATTTTCCCATCAGGAAGAAGAATTAACCACAGGCTCAGCCTGCCGCCCGGAACCACAATAGGGCCTGAAGCAATTCTGCGCTTTTGCGGCCAGCTCCCAAGAAAGCGAGTTGAAAAATGGAGCTCAGGGGCACTGCAATTCACAAACCTGCAGAGTTAGAAATGATAACTCTCGTCCACAAATATATTGAGGGAAGGCAACGAAGAGGATTTGAAAGCATAGCAGAATTGCAGGAAACTGATTTCAGGAGGTAGAGTCGAATCGCCTTTAAAGCACAGGAAAAGCGGCAAAACCTCGAACATGATGCCCTTGGCCAAAAAGGGCGTATGCGTTTTTTCCTGAATATATTCAGGAAAAAACGCATACGCCCTTTTTGGCCAACCAAGCAACCTGGAAAGGCAAATCAGCGCTACAAAGAAGTCTCGCTTCCCATCGGTCAAAAGGGCCATGCTGAATAAAGTGTCAAAACCAGAAATGCAGGACACGCCATGGAGAAACGGGAGCCTTGCTACGGTGATGGGCGGGATGTAAATTGCCAACAGCCACTCTGGAGAAGTGTACGGTGTGTCCTGAAACACCTAAAAAACTCAACTTAGAGAGCATAGGGCACTTCCACTCATGGGCGTATAAATTGGGAAAACTAAAAATCAGCAAGACACAGGCACCCCAAAGTTTAGGGCTGCTCTGTTGACAAGAACCTCCACTTCGTTACACCTTAAATATCCCAGGAAAGAGAAAAATGGATAAAGAAGTTGTGGTCCTTATGTACAATGGAATATCACTCAGGCATGAAATCAATGTCATAAGGCTAGTAGCAGCATGATGAGTGGATTTAGGTACGACGATTCTAAGTGAAATAAGTCACACAGAAAACGACACTTATCATAAGATATCACTTATAGAGGGAATGTAAAAACCGCTACACTTAAACTGAATTACAAAACAGAACAGCGTCACACGTTTAGAAAACACACTATGGCTGCTTAACGGGAAAGGTGAGGTGGGGTGATGCATAAAACAAGGGTATCAAATTAGCTCAGATACTGTTCCATAAACCCAATATGTAATAGACAAGACCTACTCCTTGCTCAGTGAACTGGACTCAACACCCCCTGTTCACCGCCCAAGAATATATCTGACTAGTAAGAATCTTAAAACCAATGTATTGATATCCCTCTGTAAGTGAGTCAAGTGGGTGTAAAGCGGCATAAACACAGCAGTGAAAGGCAGCTAAACCCCATTATAAAAATCAATTACTTTTAAAAACCCGTGAAACAAAGACAGTGAAAGAGAGAGAAATTCTTACAAAATTCGTTCAGGGGCTGGGATGCCACCTTTATTGACCATCTCTAGACCCACAGCTGATTGAGACATAAGGGTGGACACTCTTCGGGCTGAGAGGTTTGGTGAGGTTGGGTGAGCAAACGCAGACCCTTTAAAGTAATACTGCGTGGTACCCATCCCATGGGTCCAAAATCTCCAGGTTCAAGGGCATCTTCCTACATCGAAAACATGCATGAGAAACCCAGAAGATGGTACACCGTGTGATCGGGAAAGGTTTCTAAAACGCACCTCATTTCTCATCTCCTTGTGCTCGGGCTCGCCATTACAGCCACTTTACTAGCAATCTCCCTCCTTGGAGAATCAGCACCTTTAACCTCCTGTTCCGAACAGGTTGCAATTTGTCCTGAGGATGAACGGGAAGAGGGGGAACCAATGAGAGACTAGGTCTAGGTGTTGGGACAGCCACATGTCACTCTATTTTCCCATCAGGAAGAAGGATTAACGACAGGCTCAGCCTGCCGCCCGGAAGCAGAACAGGGCCTGAAGCAATCCTGTGCTTTTGCGGCCAGCTCCCAAAAAAGCGAGTTGAAAAATCGAGCTCAGGGGCACTGCAATTCACAAACCTGCAGAGTTAGAAATCATAACTCTCGTCCACAAATATATTGAGGGAAGGCAACGAAGAGGATTTGAAAGCATAGCAGAATTGCAGGAAACTGATTTCAGGAGGTAGAGTCGAATCGCCTTTAAAGCACAGGAAAAGCGGCAAAACCTCGACCATGATGCCCTTGGCCAAAAAGGGCGTATGCGTTTTTTCCTGAATATATTCAGGAAAAAACGCATACGCCCTTTTTGGCCAACCAAGCAACCTGGAAAGGCAAATCAGTGCTACAAAGTAGTCTCGCTTCCCATCGGTCAAAAGGGCCATGCTGAATAAATTGTCAAAACCAGAAATGCAGGACAGGCCATGGAGAAACGGGAGCCTTGCTACGCTGATGGGCGGGATGTAAATTGCCAACAGCCACTCTGGAGAAGTGTACGGTGTGTCCTGAAACATCTATAAAACTCAGCTTAGAGAGCATAGGGCACTTCCACTCATGGGCGTATAAATTGGGAAAACTAAAAATCAGCAAGACACAGGCACCCCAAAGTTTAGGGCTGCTCTGTTGACAAGAACCTCCACTTCGTTACACCTTAAATATCCCAGGAAAGAGAAAAATGGATAAGGAAGTTGTGGTCCTTATGTACAATGGCATATCACTCAGCCATGAAATTAACGTCATAAGGCTAGTAGCAGCATGATGAGAGGATATAGGTACGACGATTCTAAGTGAAATAAGTCACACAGAAAAAGACACTTATCATAAGATATCACTTAGAGAGGGAATGTAAAAACCGCTACACTTGAACTGAATTACAAAACAGAACAGCGTCACACGTTTAGAAGACACACTATGGCTGCTTAAAGGGAAAGGTGAGGTGGGGTGATGCATAAAACAAGGGTTTCAAATTAGCTCAGATATCGTTCCATAAACCCAATATGTAATAGACAAGACCTACTCCTTGCTCAGTGAACTGGACTCAACACCCCCTGTTCACCGCCCAAGAATATATCTGACTAGTAAGAATCTTAAAACCAATGTATTGATATCCCTCTGTAAGTGAGTCAAGTGGGTGTAAAGCGGCATAAACACAGCAGTGAAAGGCAGCTAAACCCCATTATAAAAATCAATTACTTTTAAAAACCCGTGAAACAAAGACAGTGAAAGAGAGAGAAATTCTTACAAAATTCGTTCAGGGGCTGGGATGCCACCTTTATTGACCATCTCTAGACCCACAGCTGATTGAGACAAAAGGGTGGACACTCTTCGGGCTGAGAGGTTTGGTGAGGTTGGGTGAGCAAATGCAGACCCTTTAAAGTAATACTGCGTGGTACCCATCCCATGGGTCCAAAATCTCCAGGTTCAAGGGCATCTTCCTACATCGAAAACATGCATGAGAAACCCAGAAGATGGTACACCGTGTGATCGGGACAGATTTCTAAATCGCACCTCATTTCTCATCTCCTTGTGCTCGGGCTCGCCATTACAGCAGCTTTACTAGCAATCTCCCTCCTTGGAGAATGAGCACCTTTAACCTCCTGTTCTGTACAGGTTGCAAATTTGTCCTGAGGATGAACGGGAAGAGGGGGAACCAATGAGAGACTAGGTGTAGGTGTGGGGACAGGCACAGGTCACTCTATTTTCCCATCAGGAAGAAGAATTAACCACAGGCTCAGCCTGCCGCCCGAAACCACAATAGGGCCTGAAGCAATCCTGCGCTTTTGCGGCCAGCTCCCAAGAAAGCGAGTTGAAAAATGGAGCTCAGGGGCACTGCAATTCACAAACCTGCAGAGTTAGAAATGATAACTCTCGTCCACAAATATATTGAGGGAAGGCAACGAAGAGGATTTTAAAGCAAGGCAGAATTACAGGAAACAGATTTCAGGAGATAGATTCGAATCGCCTTTAAAGCACAGGAAAGGCGGCAAAACCTCGACAATGATGCCCTTGGCCAAAAAGGGCGTATGCGTTTTTTCCTGAATATATTCAGGAAAAAACGCATACGCCCTTTTTGGCCAACCAAGCAACCTGGAAAGGCAAATCAGCGCTACAAAGAAGTCTCGCTTCCCATCGGTCAAAAGGGCCATGCTGAATAAAGTGTCAAAACCAGAAATGCAGGACAGGCCATGGAGAAACGGGAGCCTTGCTACGCTGATGGGCGGGATGTAAATTGCCAACAGCCACTCTGGAGAAGTGTACGGTGTGTCCTGAAATATCTAAAACACTCAGCTTAGAGAGCATAGGGCACTTCCACTCATGGGCGTATAAATTGGGAAAACTAAAAATCAGCAAGACACAGGCACCCCAAAGTTTAGGGCTGCTCTGATGACAAGAACCTCCACTTCATTACACCTTAAATATCCCAGGAAAGAGAAAAATGGATAAAGAAGTTGTGGTCCTTATGTACAATGGAATATCACTCAGGCATGAAATCAACATCATAAGGCTAGTAGCAGCATGATGAGAAGATTTAGGTACGACGATTCTAAGTGAAATAAGTCACACAGAAAAAGGCACTTATCATAAGATATCACTTATAGAGGGAATGTAAAAACCGCTACACTTGAACTGAATTACAAAACAGAACAGCGTCACACGTTTAGAAAACACACTATGGCTGCTTAACGGGAAAGGTGAGGTGGGGTGATGCATAACACAAGGGTTTCAAATTAGCTCAGATACTGTTCCATAAACCCAATATGTAACAGACAAGACCTACTCCTTGCTCAGTGAACTGGATTCAACACCCCCTGTTCACCGCCCAAGAATATATCTGACTAGTAAGACTCTTAAAACCAATGTATTGATATCTCTCTGTAAGTGAGTCAAGTGGGTGTAAAGCGGCATAAACACAGCAGTGAAAAGCAGCTAAACCCCATTATAAAAATCAATTACTTTTAAAAACCCGTGAAACAAAGACAGTGAAAGAGAGAGAAATTCATACAGAATTCGTTCAGGGGCTGTGATGCCACCTGGATTGACCATCTCTAGACCCACAGCTGATTGAGACATAAGGGTGGACACTCTTGGGGCTGAGAGGTTTGGTGAGGTTGGGTGAGCAAACGCAGACCCTTTAAAGTAATACTGCGTGGTACCCATCCCATGGGTCCAAAATCTCCAGGTTCAAGGACATCTTCCTACATCGAAAACATGCATGAGAAACCCAGAAGACAGTACACCGTGTGATCGGGAAAGGTTTCTAAAACGCACCTCATTTCTCATCTCCTTGTGCTCGGGCTCGCCATTCCAGCCGCTTTACTAGCAATCTCCCTCCTTGGAGAATGAGCACCTTTAACCTCCTGTTCTGTACAGGTTGCAAATTTGTCCTGAGGATGAACGGGAAGAGGGGGAACCAATGAGAGACTAGGTCTAGGTGTGGGGACAGGCACAGGTCACTCTATTTTCCCATCAGGAAGAAGAATTAACCACAGGCTCAGCCTGCCGCCCGGAACCACAATAGGGCCTGAAGCAATCCTGCGCTTTTGCGGCCAGCTCCCAAGAAAGCGAGTTGAAAAATGGAGCTCAGGGGCACTGCAATTCACAAACCTGCAGAGTTAGAAATGATAACTCTCGTCCACAAATATATTGAGGGAAGGCAACAAAGAGGATTTGAAAGCAAGGCAGAATTGCAGGAAACAGATTTCATGAGGTAGATTTGAATCGCCTTTAAAGCACAGGAAAAGCGGCAAAACCTCGACCATGATGCCCTTGGCCAAAAAGGGCGTATGCGTTTTTTCCTGAATATATTCAGGAAAAAACGCATACGCCCTTTTTGGCCAACCAAGCAACCTGGAAAGGCAAATCAGCGCTACAAAGAAGTCTCGCTTCCCATCGGTCAAAAGGGCCATGCTGAATAAAGTGTCAAAACCAGAAATGCAGGACAGGCCATGGAGAAACGGGAGCCTTGCTACGCTGATGGGCGGGATGTAAATTGCCAACAGCCACTCTGGAGAAGTGTACGGTGTGTCCTGAAACATCTAAAACACTCAGCTTAGAGAGCATAGGGCACTTCCACTCATGGGCGTATAAATTGGGAAAACTAAAAATCAGCCAGACACAGGCACCCCAAAGTTTAGGGCTGCTCTGATGACAAGAACCTCCACTTCATTACACCTTAAATATCCCAGGAAAGAGAAAAATGGATAAAGAAGTTGTGGTCCTTATGTACAATGGAATATCACTCAGGCATGAAATCAACATCATAAGGCTAGTAGCAGCATGATGAGAAGATTTAGGTACGACGATTCTAAGTGAAATAAGTCACACAGAAAAAGGCACTTATCATAAGATATCACTTATAGAGGGAATGTAAAAACCGCTACACTTGAACAGAATTACAAAACAGAACAGCGTCACACGTTTAGAAAACACACTATGGCTGCTTAACGGGAAAGGTGAGGTGGGGTGATGCATAACACAAGGGTTTCAAATTAGCTCAGATACTATTCCATAAACCCAATATGTAACAGACAAGACCTACTCCTTGCTCAGTGAACTGGATTCAACACCCCCTGTTCACCGCCCAAGAATATATCTGACTAGTAAGACTCTTAAAACCAATGTATTGATATCTCTCTGTAAGTGAGTCAAGTGGGTGTAAAGCGGCATAAACACAGCACTGAAAAGCAGCTAAACCCCATTATAAAAATCAATTACTTTTAAAAACCCGTGAAACAAAGACAGTGAAAGAGAGAGAAATTCATACAGAATTCGTTCAGGGGCTGGGATGCCACCTTTATTGACCATCTCTAGACCCACAGCTGATTGAGACATAAGGGAGGACACTCTTCGGGCTGAGAGGTTTGGTGAGGTTGGGTGAGCAAACGCAGACCCTTTAAAGTAATACTGCGTGGTACCCATCCCATGGGTCCAAAATCTCCAGGTTCAAGGGCATCTTCCTACATCGAAAACATGCATGAGAAACCCAGAAGACGGTACACCGTGTGATCGGGAAAGGTTTCTAAAACGCACCTCATTTCTCATCTCCTTGTGCTCGGGCTCGCCATTACAGCCACTTTAATAGCAATCTCCCTCCTTGGAGAATCAGCACCTTTAACCTCCTGTTCCGAACAGGTTGCAATTTGTCCTGAGGATGAACGGGAAGAGGGGGAACCAATGAGAGACTAGGTCTAGGTGTGGGGACAGGCACAGGTCACTCTATTTTCCCATCAGGAAGAAGGATTAACCACAGGCTCAGCCTGCCGCCCGGAAGCAGAAGAGGGCCTGAAGCAATCCTGTGCTTTTGCGGCCAGCTCCCAAAAAAGCGAGTTGAAAAATGGAGCTCAGAGGCACTGCAATTCACAAACCTGCAGAGTTAGAAATGATAACTCTCGTCCACAAATATATTGAGGGAAGGCAACGAAGAGGATTTGAAAGCAAGGCAGAATTGCAGGAAACAGATTTCAGGAGGTAGATTCGAATCGCCTTTAAAGCACAGGAAAAGCGGCAAAACCTCGACCATGATGCCCTTGGCCAAAAAGGGCGTATGCGTTTTTTCCTGAATATATTCAGGAAAAAACGCATACGCCCTTTTTGGCCAACCAAGCAACCTGGAAAGGCAAATCAGCGCTACAAAGAAGTCTCGCTTCCCATCGGTCAAAAGGGCCATGCTGAATAAAGTGTCAAAACCAGAAATGCAGGACAGGCCATGGAGAAACGGGAGCCTTGCTACGCTGATGGGCGGGATGTAAATTGCCAACAGCCACTCTGGAGAAGTGTACGGTGTGTCCTGAAACATCTAAAACACTCAGCTTAGAGAGCATAGGGCACTTCCACTCATGGGCGTATAAATTGGGAAAACTAAAAATCAGCAAGACACAGGCACCCCAAAGTTTAGGGGTGCTCTGATGACAAGAACCTCCACTTCATTACACCTTAAATATCCCAGGAAAGAGAAAAATGGATAAAGAAGTTGTGGTCCTTATGTACAATGGAATATCACTCAGGCATGAAATCAACATCATAAGGCTAGTAGCAGCATGATGAGAAGATTTAGGTACGACGATTCTAAGTGAAATAAGTCACACAGAAAAAGGCACTTATCATAAGATATCACTTATAGAGGGAATGTAAAAACCGCTACACTTGAACTGAATTACAAAACAGAACAGCGTCACACGTTTAGAAAACACACTATGGCTGCTTAACGGGAAAGGTGAGGTGGGGTGATGCATAACACAAGGGTTTCAAATTAGCTCAGATACTGTTCCATAAACCCAATATGTAACAGACAAGACCTACTCCTTGCTCAGTGAACTGGATTCAACACCACCTGTTCACCGCCCAAGAATATATCTGACTAGTAAGACTCTTAAAACCAATGTATTGATATCTCTCTGTAAGTGAGTCAAGTGGGTGTAAAGCGGCATAAACACAGCACTGAAAAGCAGCTAAACCCCATTATAAAAATCAATTACTTTTAAAAACCCGTGAAACAAAGACAGTGAAAGAGAGAGAAATTCTTACAAAATTCGTTCAGGGGCTGTGATGCCACCTGGATTGACCATCTCTAGACCCACAGCTGATTGAGACATAAGGGTGGACACTCTTCGGGCTGAGAGGTTTGGTGAGGTTGGGTGAGCAAACGCAGACCCTTTAAAGTAATACTGCGTGGTACCCATCCCATGGGTCCAAAATCTCCAGGTTCAAGGACATCTTCCTACATCGAAAACATGCATGAGAAACCCAGAAGACGGTACACCGTGTGATCGGGAAAGGTTTCTAAAACGCACCTCATTTCTCATCTCCTTGTGCTCGGGCTCGCCATTCCAGCCGCTTTACTAGCAATCTCCCTCCTTGGAGAATGAGCACCTTTAACCTCCTGTTCTGTACAGGTTGCAAATTTGTCCTGAGGATGAACGGGAAGAGGGGGAACCAATGAGAGACTAGGTCTAGGTGTGGGGACAGGCACAGGTCACTCTATTTTCCCATCAGGAAGAAGAATTAACCACAGGCTCAGCCTGCCGCCCGGAACCACAATAGGGCCTGAAGCAATCCTGCGCTTTTGCGGCCAGCTCCCAAGAAAGCGAGTTGAAAAATGGAGCTCAGGGGCACTGCAATTCACAAACCTGCAGAGTTAGAAATGATAACTCTCGTCCACAAATATATTGAGGGAAGGCAACGAAGAGGATTTGAAAGCAAGGCAGAATTGCAGGAAACAGATTTCATGAGGTAGATTCGAATCGCCTTTAAAGCACAGGAAAAGCGGCAAAACCTCGACCATGATGCCCTTGGCCAAAAAGGGCGTATGCGTTTTTTCCTGAATATATTCAGGAAAAAACGCATACGCCCTTTTTGGCCAACCAAGCAACCTGGAAAGGCAAATCAGCGCTACAAAGAAGTCTCGCTTCCCATCGGTCAAAAAGGCCATGCTGAATAAAGTGTCAAAACCAGAAATGCAGGACAGGCCATGGAGAAACGGGAGCCTTGCTACGCTGATGGGCGGGATGTAAATTGCCAACAGCCACTCTGGAGAAGTGTACGGTGTGTCCTGAAACATCTAAAACACTCAGCTTAGAGAGCATAGGGCACTTCCACTCATGGGCGTATAAATTGGGAAAACTAAAAATCAGCAAGACACAGGCACCCCAAAGTTTAGGGCTGCTCTGATGACAAGAACCTCCACTTCATTACACCTTAAATATCCCAGGAAAGAGAAAAATGGATAAAGAAGTTGTGGTCCTTATGTACAATGGAATATCACTCAGGCATGAAATCAACATCATAAGGCTAGTAGCAGCATGATGAGAAGATTTAGGTACGACGATTCTAAGTGAAATAAGTCACACAGAAAAAGGCACTTATCATAAGATATCACTTATAGAGGGAATGTAAAAACCGCTACACTTGAACTGAATTACAAAACAGAACAGCGTCACACGTTTAGAAAACACACTATGGCTGCTTAACGGGAAAGGTGAGGTGGGGTGATGCATAACACAAGGGTTTCAAATTAGCTCAGATACTGTTCCATAAACCCAATATGTAACAGACAAGACCTACTCCTTGCTCAGTGAACTGGATTCAACACCCCCTGTTCACCGCCCAAGAATATATCTGACTAGTAAGACTCTTAAAACCAATGTATTGATATCTCTCTGTAAGTGAGTCAAGTGGGTGTAAAGCGGCATAAACACAGCACTGAAAAGCAGCTAAACCCCATTATAAAAATCAATTACTTTTAAAAACCCGTGAAACAAAGACAGTGAAAGAGAGAGAAATTCATACAGAATTCGTTCAGGGGCTGGGATGCCACCTTTATTGACCATCTCTAGACCCACAGCTGATTGAGACATAAGGGTGGACACTCTTCGGGCTGAGAGGTTTGGTGAGGTTGGGTGAGCAAACGCAGACCCTTTAAAGTAATACTGCGTGGTACCCATCCCATGGGTCCAAAATCTCCAGGTTCAAGGGCATCTTCCTACATCGAAAACATGCATGAGAAACCCAGAAGACGGTACACCGTGTGATCGGGAAAGGTTTCTAAAACGCACCTCATTTCTCATCTCCTTGTGCTCGGGCTCGCCATTACAGCCACTTTAATAGCAATCTCCCTCCTTGGAGAATCAGCACCTTTAACCTCCTGTTCCGAACAGGTTGCAATTTGTCCTGAGGATGAACGGGAAGAGGGGGAACCAATGAGACACTAGGTCTAGGTGTGGGGACAGGCACAGGTCACTCTATTTTCCCATCAGGAAGAAGGATTAACCACAGGCTCAGCCTGCCGCCCGGAAGCAGAAGAGGGCCTGAAGCAATCCTGTGCTTTTGCGGCCAGCTCCCAAAAAAGCGAGTTGAAAAATGGAGCTCAGAGGCACTGCAATTCAAAAACCTGCAGAGTTAGAAATGATAACTCTCGTCCACAAATATATTGAGGGAAGGCAACAAAGAGGATTAGAAAGCAAGAAAGAATTGCAGGAAACAGATTTCAGGAGGTAGATTCGAATCGCCTTTAAAGCACAGGAAAAGCGGCAAAACCTAGACCATGATGCCCTTGGCCAAAAAGGGCGTATGCGTTTTTTCCTGAATATATTCAGGAAAAAACGCATACGCCCTTTTTGGCCAACCAAGCAACCTGGAAAGGCAAATCAGCGCTACAAAGAAGTCTCGCTTCCCATCGGTCAAAAGGGCCATGCTGAATAAAGTGTCAAAACCAGAAATGCAGGACAGGCCATGGAGAAACGGGAGCCTTGCTACGCTGATGGGCGGGATGTAAATTGCCAACAGCCACTCTGGAGAAGTGTACGGTGTTTCCTGAAACATCTAAAGAACTCAGCATAGAGAGCATAAGGCACTTCCACTCATGGGCGTATAAATTGGGAAAACTAAAAATCAGCAAGACACAGGCACCCCAAAGTTTAGGGCTGCTCTAATGACAAGAACCTCCACTTCATTACACCTTAAATATCCCAGGAAAGAGAAAAATGGATAAAGAAGTTGTGGTCCTTATGTACAATGGAATATCACTCAGGCATGAAATCAACGTCATAAGGCTAGTAGCAGCATGATGAGAGGATTTAGGTACGACGATTCTAAGTGAAATAAGTCACACAGAAAAAGACACTTATCATAAGATATCACTTAGAGAGGGAATGTAAAAACCGCTACACTTGAACTGAATTACAAAACAGAACCGTGTCACACGTTTAGAAGACACACTATGGCTGCTTAACGGGAAAGGTGAGGTGGTGTGATGCATAAAACAAGGGTTTCAAATTAGCTCAGATACCGTTCCATAAACCCAATATGTAATAGACAAGACCTACTCCTTGCTCAGTGAACTGGACTCAACACCCCCTGTTCACCGCCCAAGAATATTTCTGACTAGTAAGACTCTTAAAACCAATGTATTGATATCCCTCTGTAAGTGAGTCAAGTGGGTGTAAAGCGGCATAAACACAGCAGTGAAAAGCAGCTAAACCCCATTATAAAAATCAATTACTTTTAAAAACCCGTGAAACAAAGACAGTGAAAGAGAGAGAAATTCATACAGAATTCGTTCAGGGGCTGGGATGCCACCTTTATTGACCACCTCTAGACCCACAGCTGATTGAGACATAAGGGTGGACACTCTTCGGGCTGAGAGGTTTGGTGAGGTTGGGTGAGCAAACGCAGACCCTTTAAAGTAATACTGCGTGGTACCCATCCCATGGGTCCAAAATCTCCAGGTTCAAGGGCATCTTACTACATCGAAAACATGCATGAGAAACCCAGAAGACGGTACACCGTGTGATCGGGAAAGGTTTCTAAAACGCACCTCATTTCTCATCTCCTTGTGCTCGGGCTCGCCATTCCAGCCGCTTTACTAGCAATCTCCCTCCTTGGAGAATGAGCACCTTTAACCTCCTGTTCTTTACAGGTTGCAAATTTGTCCTGAGGATGAACGGGAAGAGGGGGAACCAATGAGAGACTAGGTCTAGGTGTGGGGACAGGCACAGGTCACTCTATTTTCCCATCAGGAAAGAGAATTAACCACAGGCTCAGCCTGCCGCCCGGAACCACAAAAGGGCCTGAAGCAATCCTGCGCTTTTGCGGCCAGCTCCCAAGAAAGCGAGTTGAAAAATGGAGCTCAGAGGCACTGCAATTCACAAACCTGCAGAGTTAGAAATGATAACTCTCGTCCACAAATATATTGAGGGAAGGCAACAAAGAGGATTAGAAAGTAAGAAAGAATTGCAGGAAACAGATTTCAGGAGGTAGATTCGAATCGCCTTTAAAGCACAGGAAAAGCGGCAAAACCTCGACCATGATGCCCTTGGCCAAAAAGGGCGTATGCGTTTTTTCCTGAATATATTCAGGAAAAAACGCATACGCCCTTTTTGGCCAACCAAGCAACCTGGAAAGGCAAATCAGCGCTACAAAGAAGTCTCGCTTCCCATCGGTCAAAAGGGCCATGCTGAATAAAGTGTCAAAACCAGAAATGCAGGACAGGCCATGGAGAAACGGGAGCCTTGCTACGCTGATGGGCGGGATGTAAATTGCCAACAGCCACTCTGGAGAAGTGTACGGTGTGTCCTGAAACATCTAAAACACTCAGCTTAGAGAGCATAGGGCACTTCCACTCATGGGCGTATAAATTGGGAAAACTAAAAATCAGCAAGACACAGGCACCCCAAAGTTTAGGGCTGCTCTGATGACAAGAACCTCCACTTCATTACACCTTAAATATCCCAGGAAAGAGAAAAATGGATAAAGAAGTTGTGGTCCTTATGTACAATGGAATATCACTCAGGCATGAAATCAACGTCATAAGGCTAGTAGCAGCATGATGAGAGGATTTAGGTACGACGATTCTAAGTGAAATAAGTCACACAGAAAAAGACACTTATCATAAGATATCACTTAGAGAGGGAATGTAAAAACCGCTACACTTGAACTGAATTACAAAACAGAACAGCGTCACACGTTTAGAAGACACACTATGGCTGCTTAACGGGAAAGGTGAGGTGGTGTGATGCATAAAACAAGGGTTTCAAATTAGCTCAGATACCGTTCCATAAACCCAATATGTAATAGACAAGACCTACTCCTTGCTCAGTGAACTGGACTCAACACCCCCTGTTCACCGCCCAAGAATATTTCTGACTAGTAAGACTCTTAAAACCAATGTATTGATATCCCTCTGTAAGTGAGTCAAGTGGGTGTAAAGCGGCATAAACACAGCAGTGAAAAGCAGCTAAACCCCATTATAAAAATCAATTACTTTTAAAAACCCGTGAAACAAAGACAGTGAAAGAGAGAGAAATTCATACAGAATTCGTTCAGGGGCTGGGATGCCACCTTTATTGACCATCTCTAGACCCACAGCTGATTGAGTCATAAGGGTGGACACTCTTGGGGCTGAGATATTTGGTGAGGTTGGGTGAGCAAACGCAGACCCTTTAAAGTAATACTGCGTGGTATCCATCCCATGGGTCCAAAATCTCCAGGTTCAAGGGCATCTTCCTACATCGAAAACATGCATGAGAAACCCAGAAGATGGTACACCGTGTGATCGGGAAAGGTTTCTAAAACGCACCTCATTTTTCATCTCCTTGTGCTGGGGTTGGCCATTACAGCCGCTTTACTAGCAATCTCCCTCCTTGGAGAATCAGCCCCTTTAACCTTCTGTTCCGTACAGGTTGCAATTTGTCCTGAGGATAAACGGGAAGAGGGGGAACCAATGAGAGACTAGCTCTAGGTGTTGGGACAGCCACATGTCACTCTATTTTCCCATCAGGAAGAAGGATTAACCACAGGCTCAGCCTGCCGCCCGGAAGCAGAACAGCGCCTGAAGCAATACTGTGCTTTTGCGGCCAGCTCCCAAAAAAGCGAGTTGAAAAATCGAGCTCAGGGGCACTGCAATTCACAAACCTGCAGAGTTATAAATGGTAACTCTCGTCCACAAATATATTGAGGGAAGGCAACGAAGAGGATTTGAAAGCATAGCAGAATTGCAGGAAACTGATTTCAGGAGGTAGAGTCGAATCGCCTTTAAAGCACAGGAAAAGCGGCAAAACCTAGACCATGATGCCCTTGGCCAAAAAGGGCGTATGCGTTTTTTCCTGAATATATTCAGGAAAAAACGCATACGCCCTTTTTGGCCAACCAAGCAACCTGGAAAGGCAAATCAGCGCTACAAAGAAGTCTCGCTTCCCATCGGTCAAAAGGGCCATGCTGAATAAAGTGTCAAAACCAGAAATGCAGGACAGGCCATGGAGAAACGGGAGCCTTGCTACGCTGATGGGCGGGATGTAAATTGCCAACAGCCACTCTGGAGAAGTGTACGGTGTTTCCTGAAACATCTAAAGAACTCAGCATAGAGAGCATAAGGCACTTCCACTCATGGGCGTATAAATTGGGAAAACTAAAAATCAGCAAGACACAGGCACCCCAAAGTTTAGGGCTGCTCTGATGACAAGAACCTCCACTTCATTACACCTTAAATATCCCAGGAAAGAGAAAAATGGATAAAGAAGTTGTGGTCCTTATGTACAATGGAATATCACTCAGGCATGAAATCAACGTCATAAGGCTAGTAGCAGCATGATGAGAGGATTTAGGTACGACGATTCTAAGTGAAATAAGTCACACAGAAAAAGACACTTATCATAAGATATCACTTAGAGAGGGAATGTAAAAACCGCTACACTTGAACTGAATTACAAAACAGAACAGCGTCACACGTTTAGAAGACACACTATGGCTGCTTAACGGGAAAGGTGAGGTGGTGTGATGCATAAAACAAGGGTTTCAAATTAGCTCAGATACCGTTCCATAAACCCAATATGTAATAGACAAGACCTACTCCTTGCTCAGTGAACTGGACTCAACACCCCCTGTTCACCGCCCAAGAATATTTCTGACTAGTAAGACTCTTAAAACCAATGTATTGATATCCCTCTGTAAGTGAGTCAAGTGGGTGTAAAGCGGCATAAACACAGCAGTGAAAAGCAGCTAAACCCCATTATAAAAATCAATTACTTTTAAAAACCCGTGAAACAAAGACAGTGAAAGAGAGAGAAATTCATACAGAATTCGTTCAGGGGCTGGGATGCCACCTTTATTGACCATCTCTAGACCCACAGCTGATTGAGTCATAAGGGTGGACACTCTTGGGGCTGAGATATTTGGTGAGGTTGGGTGAGCAAACGCAGACCCTTTAAAGTAATACTGCGTGGTATCCATCCCATGGGTCCAAAATCTCCAGGTTCAAGGGCATCTTCCTACATCGAAAACATGCATGAGAAACCCAGAAGATGGTACACCGTGTGATCGGGAAAGGTTTCTAAAACGCACCTCATTTCTCATCTCCTTGTGCTGGGGTTGGCCATTACAGCCGCTTTACTAGCAATCTCCCTCCTTGGAGAATCAGCCCCTTTAACCTTCTGTTCCGTACAGGTTGCAATTTGTCCTGAGGATAAACGGGAAGAGGGGGAACCAATGAGAGACTAGCTCTAGGTGTTGGGACAGCCACATGTCACTCTATTTTCCCATCAGGAAGAAGGATTAACCACAGGCTCAGCCTGCCGCTCGGAAGCAGAACAGCGCCTGAAGCAATACTGTGCTTTTGCGGCCAGCTCCCAAAAAAGCGAGTTGAAAAATCGAGCTCAGGGGCACTGCAATTCACAAACCTGCAGAGTTATAAATGGTAACTCTCGTCCACAAATATATTGAGGGAAGGCAACGAAGAGGATTTGAAAGCATAGCAGAATTGCAGGAAACTGATTTCAGGAGGTAGAGTCGAATCGCCTTTAAAGCACAGGAAAAGCGGCAAAACCTCGACCATGATGCCCTTGGCCAAAAAGGGCGTATGCGTTTTTTCCTGAATATATTCAGGAAAAAACGCATACGCCCTTTTTGGCCAACCAAGCAACCTGGAAAGGCAAATCAGCGCTACAAAGAAGTCTCGCTTCCCATCGGTCAAAAGGGCCATGCTGAATAAAGTGTCAAAACGAGAAATGCAGGATAGGCCATGGAGAAACGGGAGCCTTGCTACGCTGATGGGCGGGATGTAAATTGCCAACAGCCACTCTGGAGAAGTGTACGGTGTGTCCTGAAACACCTAAAAAACTCAGCTTAGAGAGCATAGGGCACTTCCACTCATGGGCGTATAAATTGGGAAAACTAAAAATCAGCAAGACACAGGCACCCCAAAGTTTAGGGCTGCTCTGTTGACAAGAACCTCCACTTCATTACACCTTAAATATCCCAGGAAAGAGAAAAATGGATAAAGAAGTTGTGGTCCTTATGTACAATGGAACATCACTCAGGCATGAAATCAACGTCATCAGGCTAGTAGCAGCATGATGAGTGGATTTAGGTACGACGATTCTAAGTGAAATAAGTCACAGAGAAAGACACTTATCGTAAGATATCACTTATAGAGGGAATGTAAAATCCGCTACACTTGAACTGAATTACAAAACAGAACAGCGTCACACGTTTAGAAAACACACTATGGCTGCTTAACGGGAAAGGTGAGGTGGGGTGATGCATAAAACAAGGGTATCAAATTAGCTCAGATACTGTTCCATAAACCCAATATGTAACAGACAAGACCTACTCCTTGCTCAGTGAACTGGACTCAATACCCCCTGTTCACCGCCCAAGAATATATCTGACTAGTAAGACTCTTAAAACCAAAGTATTGATATCTCTCTGTAAGTGAGTCAAGTGGGTGTAAATCGGCATAAACACAGCAGTGAAAAGCAGCTAAACCCCATTATAAAAGTCAATTACTTTTAAAAACCCGTGAAACAAAGACAGTGAAACAGAGAGAAATTCATACAGAATTCGTTCAGGGGCTGGGATGCCACCTTTATTGACCATCTCTAGACCCACAGCTGATTGAGACATAAGGGTGGACACTCTTCGGGCTGAGAGGTTTGGTGAGGTTGGGTGAGCAAACGCAGACCCTTTAAAGTAATACTGCGTGGTACCCATCCCATGGGTCCAAAATCTCCAGGTTCAAGGGCATCTTCCTACATCGAAAACATGCATGAGAAACCCAGAAGACGGTACACCGTGTGATCGGGAAAGGTTTCTAAAACGCACCTCATTTCTCATCTCCTTGTGCTCGGGCTCGCCATTACAGCCACTTTACTAGCAATCTCCCTCCTTGGAGAATCAGCACCTTTAACCTCCTGTTCCGAACAGGTTGCAATTTGTCCTGAGGATGAACGGGAAGAGGGGGAACCAATGAGAGACTAGGTCTAGGTGTGGGGACAGGCACAGGTCACTCTATTTTCCCATCAGGAAGAAGGATTAACCACAGGCTCAGCCTGCCGCCCGGAAGCAGAAGAGGGCCTGAAGCAATCCTGTGCTTTTGCGGCCAGCTCCCAAAAAAGCGAGTTGAAAAATCGAGCTCAGGGGCACTGCAATTCACAAACCTGCAGAGTTAGAAATGATAACTCTCGTCCACAAATATATTGAGGGAAGGCAACGAAGAGGATTTGAAAGCATAGCAGAATTGCAGGAAACAGATTTCAGGAGGTAGAGTCGAATCGCCTTTAAAGCACAGGAAAGGCGGCAAAACCTCGACAATGATGCCCTTGGCCAAAAAGGGCGTATGCGTTTTTTCCTGAATATATTCAGGAAAAAACGCATACGCCCTTTTTGGCCAACCAAGCAACCTGGAAAGGCAAATCAGCACTACAAAGAAGTCTCGCTTCCCATCGGTCAAAAGGGCCATGCTGAATAAAGTGTCAAAACCAGAAATGCAGGACAGGCCATGGAGAAACGGGAGCCTTGCTACGCTGATGGGCGGCACGTAAATTGCCAACAGCCACTCTGGAGAAGTGTACGGTGTGTCCTGAAACACTTAAAAAACTCAGCTTAGAGAGCATAGGGCACTTCCACTCATGGGCGTATAAATTGGGAAAACTAAAAATCAGCAAGACACAGGCACCCCAAAGTTTAGGGCTGCTCTGTTGACAAGAACCTCCACTTCATTACACCTTAAATATCCCAGGAAAGAGAAAAATGGAAAAAGAAGTTGTGGTCCTTATGTACAATGGAATATCACTCAGGCATGAAATCAACGTCATAAGGCTAGTAGCAGCATGATGAGTGGATTTAGGTACGACGATTCTAAGTGAAATAAGTCACAGAGAAAGACACTTATCGTAAGATATCACTTATAGAGGGAATGTAAAAACCGCTACACTTGAACTGAATTACAAAACAGAACAGCGTCACACGTTTAGAAAACACACTATGGCTGCTTAACGGGAAAGGTGAGGTGGGGTGATGCATAACACAAGGGTTTCAAATTAGCTCAGATACTGTTCCATAAACCCAATATGTAACAGACAAGACCTACTCCTTGCTCAGTGAACTGGATTCAACACCCCCTGTTCACCGCCCAAGAATATATCTGACTAGTAAGACTCTTAAAACCAATGTATTGATATCTCTCTGTAAGTGAGTCAAGTGGGTGTAAAGCGGCATAAACACAGCAGTGAAAAGCAGCTAAACCCCATTATAAAAATCAATTACTTTTAAAAACCCGTGAAACAAAGACAGTGAAAGAGAGAGAAATTCATACAGAATTCGTTCAGGGGCTGGGATGCCACCTTTATTGACCATCTCTAGACCCACAGCTGATTGAGACATAAGGGTGGACACTCTTCGGGCTGAGAGGCTTGGTGAGGTTGGGTGAGCAAACGCAGACCCTTTAAAGTAATACTGCGTGGTACCCATCCCATGGGTCCAAAATCTCCAGGTTCAAGGGCATCTTCCTACATCGAAAACATGCATGAGAAACCCAGAAGACGGTACACCGTGTGATCGGGAAAGGTTTCTAAAACGCACCTCATTTCTCATCTCCTTGTGCTCGGGCTCGCCATTACAGCCACTTTACTAGCAATCTCCCTCCTTGGAGAATCAGCACCTTTAACCTCCTGTTCCGAACAGGTTGCAATTTGTCCTGAGGATGAACGGGAAGAGGGGGAACCAATGAGAGACTAGGTCTAGGTGTGGGGACAGGCACAGGTCACTCTATTTTCCCATCAGGAAGAAGGATTAACCACAGGCTCAGCCTGCCGCCCGGAAGCAGAAGAGGGCCTGAAGCAATCCTGTGCTTTTGCGGCCAGCTCCCAAAAAAGCGAGTTGAAAAATCGAGCTCAGGGGCACTGCAATTCACAAACCTGCAGAGTTAGAAATGATAACTCTCGTCCACAAATATATTGAGGGAAGGCAACGAAGAGGATTTGAAAGCAAGGCAGAATTGCAGGAAACAGATTTCAGGAGGTAGATTCGAATCGCCTTTAAAGCACAGGAAAAGCGGCAAAACCTCGACCATGATGCCCTTGGCCAAAAAGGGCGTATGCGTTTTTTCCTGAATATATTCAGGAAAAAACGCATACGCCCTTTTTGGCCAACCAAGCAACCTGGAAAGGCAAATCAGCGCTACAAAGAAGTCTCGCTTCCCATCGGTCAAAAGGGCCATGCTGAATAAAGTGTCAAAACCAGAAATGCAGGACAGGCCATGGAGAAACGGGAGCCTTGCTACGCTGATGGGCGGGATGTAAATTGCCAACAGCCACTCTGGAGAAGTGTACGGTGTGTCCTGAAACACCTAAAAAACTCAGCTTAGAGAGCATAGGGCACTTCCACTCATGGGCGTATAAATTGGGAAAACTAAAAATCAGCAAGACACAGGCACCCCAAAGTTTAGGGCTGCTCTGTTGACAAGAACCTCCACTTCATTACACCTTAAATATCCCAGGAAAGAGAAAAATGGAAAAAGAAGTTGTGGTCCTTATGTACAATGGAATATCACTCAGGCATGAAATCAACGTCATAAGGCTAGTAGCAGCATGATGAGAGGATTTAGGTACGACGATTCTAAGTGAAATAAGTCACAGAGAAAGACACTTATCGTAAGATATCACTTACAGAGGGAATGTAAAATCCGCTACACTTGAACTGAATTACAAAACAGAACAGCGTCACACGTTTAGAAAACACACTATGGCTGCTTAACGGGAAAGGTGAGGTGGGGTGATGCATAAAACAAGGGTATCAAATTAGCTCAGATACTGTTCCATAAACCCAATATGTAACAGACAAGACCTACTCCTTGCTCAGTGAACTGGACTCGACACCCCCTATTCACCGCCCAAGAATATATCTGACTAGTAAGACTCTTAAAACCAATGTATTGATATCTCTCTGTAAGTGAGTCAAGTGGGTGTAAATCGGCATAAACACAGCAGTGAAAAGCAGCTAAACCCCATTATAAAAGTCAATTACTTTTAAAAACCCGTGAAACAAAGACAGTGAAACAGAGAGAAATTCATACAGAATTCGTTCAGGGGCTGGGATGCCACCTTTATTGACCATCTCTAGACCCACAGCTGATTGAGACATAAGGGTGGACACTCTTCGGGCTGAGAGGTTTGGTGAGGTTGGGTGAGCAAACGCAGACCCTTTAAAGTAATACTGCGTGGTACCCATCCCATGGGTCCAAAATCTCCAGGTTCAAGGGCATCTTCCTACATCGAAAACATGCATGAGAAACCCAGAAGATGGTACACCGTGTGATCGGGAAAGGTTTCTAAAACGCACCTCATTTCTCATCTCCTTGTGCTCGGGCTCGCCATTACAGCCACTTTACTAGCAATCTCCCTCCTTGGAGAATCAGCACCTTTAACCTCCTGTTCCGAACAGGTTGCAATTTGTCCTGAGGATGAACGGGAAGAGGGGGAACCAATGAGAGACTAGGTCTAGGTGTGGGGACAGGCACAGGTCACTCTATTTTCCCATCAGGAAGAAGGATTAACCACAGGCTCAGCCTGCCGCCCGGAAGCAGAAGAGGGCCTGAAGCAATCCTGTGCTTTTGCGGCCAGCTCCCAAAAAAGCGAGTTGAAAAATCGAGCTCAGGGGCACTGCAATTCACAAACCTGCAGAGTTAGAAATGATAACTCTCGTCCACAAATATATTGAGGGAAGGCAACGAAGAGGATTTGAAAGCATAGCAGAATTGCAGGAAACAGATTTCAGGAGGTAGAGTCGAATCGCCTTTAAAGCACAGGAAAGGCGGCAAAACCTCGACAATGATGCCCTTGGCCAAAAAGGGCGTATGCGTTTTTTCCTGAATATATTCAGGAAAAAACGCATACGCCCTTTTTGGCCAACCAAGCAACCTGGAAAGGCAAATCAGCGCTACAAAGAAGTCTCGCTTCCCATCGGTCAAAAGGGCCATGCTGAATAAAGTGTCAAAACCAGAAATGCAGGACAGGCCATGGAGAAACGGGAGCCTTGCTACGCTGATGGGCGGGATGTAAATTGCCAACAGCCACTCTGGAGAAGTGTACGGTGTGTCCTGAAATATCTAAAACACTCAGCTTAGAGAGCATAGGGCACTTCCACTCATGGGCGTATAAATTGGGAAAACTAAAAATCAGCAAGACACAGGCACCCCAAAGTTTAGGGCTGCTCTGATGACAAGAACCTCCACTTCATTACACCTTAAATATCCCAGGAAAGAGAAAAATGGATAAAGAAGTTGTGGTCCTTATGTACAATGGAATATCACTCAGGCATGAAATCAACATCATAAGGCTAGTAGCAGCATGATGAGAAGATTTAGGTACGACGATTCTAAGTGAAATAAGTCACACAGAAAAAGGCACTTATCATAAGATATCACTTATAGAGGGAATGTAAAAACCGCTACACTTGAACTGAATTACAAAACAGAACAGCGTCACACGTTTAGAAAACACACTATGGCTGCTTAACGGGAAAGGTGAGGTGGGGTGATGCATAACACAAGGGTTTCAAATTAGCTCAGATACTGTTCCATAAACCCAATATGTAACAGACAAGACCTACTCCTTGCTCAGTGAACTGGATTCAACACCCCCTGTTCACCGCCCAAGAATATATCAGACTAGTAAGACTCTTAAAACCAATGTATTGATATCTCTCTGTAAGTGAGTCAAGTGGGTGTAAAGCGGCATAAACACAGCAGTGAAAAGCAGCTAAACCCCATTATAAAAATCAATTACTTTTAAAAACCCGTGAAACAAAGACAGTGAAAGAGAGAGAAATTCATACAGAATTCGTTCAGGGGCTGGGATGCCACCTTTATTGACCATCTCTAGACCCACAGCTGATTGAGACATAAGGGTGGACACTCTTCGGGCTGAGAGGCTTGGTGAGGTTGGGTGAGCAAACGCAGACCCTTTAAAGTAATACTGCGTGGTACCCATCCCATGGGTCCAAAATCTCCAGGTTCAAGGGCATCTTCCTACATCGAAAACATGCATGAGAAACCCAGAAGACGGTACACCGTGTGATCGGGAAAGGTTTCTAAAACGCACCTCATTTCTCATCTCCTTGTGCTCGGGCTCGCCATTACAGCCACTTTACTAGCAATCTCCCTCCTTGGAGAATCAGCACCTTTAACCTCCTGTTCCGAACAGGTTGCAATTTGTCCTGAGGATGAACGGGAAGAGGGGGAACCAATGAGAGACTAGGTCTAGGTGTGGGGACAGGCACAGGTCACTCTATTTTCCCATCAGGAAGAAGGATTAACCACAGGCTCAGCCTGCCGCCCGGAAGCAGAAGAGGGCCTGAAGCAATCCTGTGCTTTTGCGGCCAGCTCCCAAAAAAGCGAGTTGAAAAATCGAGCTCAGGGGCACTGCAATTCACAAACCTGCAGAGTTAGAAATGATAACTCTCGTCCACAAATATATTGAGGGAAGGCAACGAAGAGGATTTGAAAGCAAGGCAGAATTGCAGGAAACAGATTTCAGGAGGTAGATTCGAATCGCCTTTAAAGCACAGGAAAAGCGGCAAAACCTCGACCATGATGCCCTTGGCCAAAAAGGGCGTATGCGTTTTTTCCTGAATATATTCAGGAAAAAACGCATACGCCCTTTTTGGCCAACCAAGCAACCTGGAAAGGCAAATCAGCGCTACAAAGAAGTCTCGCTTCCCATCGGTCAAAAGGGCCATGCTGAATAAAGTGTCAAAACCAGAAATGCAGGACAGGCCATGGAGAAACGGGAGCCTTGCTACGCTGATGGGCGGGATGTAAATTGCCAACAGCCACTCTGGAGAAGTGTACGGTGTGTCCTGAAACACCTAAAAAACTCAGCTTAGAGAGCATAGGGCACTTCCACTCATGGGCGTATAAATTGGGAAAACTAAAAATCAGCAAGACACAGGCACCCCAAAGTTTAGGGCTGCTCTGTTGACAAGAACCTCCACTTCATTACACCTTAAATATCCCAGGAAAGAGAAAAATGGAAAAAGAAGTTGTGGTCCTTATGTACAATGGAATATCACTCAGGCATGAAATCAACGTCATAAGGCTAGTAGCAGCATGATGAGAGGATTTAGGTACGACGATTCTAAGTGAAATAAGTCACAGAGAAAGACACTTATCGTAAGATATCACTTACAGAGGGAATGTAAAATCCGCTACACTTGAACTGAATTACAAAACAGAACAGCGTCACACGTTTAGAAAACACACTATGGCTGCTTAACGGGAAAGGTGAGGTGGGGTGATGCATAAAACAAGGGTATCAAATTAGCTCAGATACTGTTCCATAAACCCAATATGTAACAGACAAGACCTACTCCTTGCTCAGTGAACTGGACTCGACACCCCCTATTCACCGCCCAAGAATATATCTGACTAGTAAGACTCTTAAAACCAATGTATTGATATCTCTCTGTAAGTGAGTCAAGTGGGTGTAAATCGGCATAAACACAGCAGTGAAAAGCAGCTAAACCCCATTATAAAAGTCAATTACTTTTAAAAACCCGTGAAACAAAGACAGTGAAACAGAGAGAAATTCATACAGAATTCGTTCAGGGGCTGGGATGCCACCTTTATTGACCATCTCTAGACCCACAGCTGATTGAGACATAAGGGTGGACACTCTTCGGGCTGAGAGGTTTGGTGAGGTTGGGTGAGCAAACGCAGACCCTTTAAAGTAATACTGCGTGGTACCCATCCCATGGGTCCAAAATCTCCAGGTTCAAGGGCATCTTCCTACATCGAAAACATGCATGAGAAACCCAGAAGATGGTACACCGTGTGATCGGGAAAGGTTTCTAAAACGCACCTCATTTCTCATCTCCTTGTGCTCGGGCTCGCCATTACAGCCACTTTACTAGCAATCTCCCTCCTTGGAGAATCAGCACCTTTAACCTCCTGTTCCGAACAGGTTGCAATTTGTCCTGAGGATGAACGGGAAGAGGGGGAACCAATGAGAGACTAGGTCTAGGTGTGGGGACAGGCACAGGTCACTCTATTTTCCCATCAGGAAGAAGGATTAACCACAGGCTCAGCCTGCCGCCCGGAAGCAGAAGAGGGCCTGAAGCAATCCTGTGCTTTTGCGGCCAGCTCCCAAAAAAGCGAGTTGAAAAATCGAGCTCAGGGGCACTGCAATTCACAAACCTGCAGAGTTAGAAATGATAACTCTCGTCCACAAATATATTGAGGGAAGGCAACGAAGAGGATTTGAAAGCATAGCAGAATTGCAGGAAACAGATTTCAGGAGGTAGAGTCGAATCGCCTTTAAAGCACAGGAAAGGCGGCAAAACCTCGACAATGATGCCCTTGGCCAAAAAGGGCGTATGCGTTTTTTCCTGAATATATTCAGGAAAAAACGCATACGCCCTTTTTGGCCAACCAAGCAACCTGGAAAGGCAAATCAGCGCTACAAAGAAGTCTCGCTTCCCATCGGTCAAAAGGGCCATGCTGAATAAAGTGTCAAAACCAGAAATGCAGGACAGGCCATGGAGAAACGGGAGCCTTGCTACGCTGATGGGCGGGATGTAAATTGCCAACAGCCACTCTGGAGAAGTGTACGGTGTGTCCTGAAATATCTAAAACACTCAGCTTAGAGAGCATAGGGCACTTCCACTCATGGGCGTATAAATTGGGAAAACTAAAAATCAGCAAGACACAGGCACCCCAAAGTTTAGGGCTGCTCTGATGACAAGAACCTCCACTTCATTACACCTTAAATATCCCAGGAAAGAGAAAAATGGATAAAGAAGTTGTGGTCCTTATGTACAATGGAATATCACTCAGGCATGAAATCAACATCATAAGGCTAGTAGCAGCATGATGAGAAGATTTAGGTACGACGATTCTAAGTGAAATAAGTCACACAGAAAAAGGCACTTATCATAAGATATCACTTATAGAGGGAATGTAAAAACCGCTACACTTGAACTGAATTACAAAACAGAACAGCGTCACACGTTTAGAAAACACACTATGGCTGCTTAACGGGAAAGGTGAGGTGGGGTGATGCATAACACAAGGGTTTCAAATTAGCTCAGATACTGTTCCATAAACCCAATATGTAACAGACAAGACCTACTCCTTGCTCAGTGAACTGGATTCAACACCCCCTGTTCACCGCCCAAGAATATATCTGACTAGTAAGACTCTTAAAACCAATGTATTGATATCTCTCTGTAAGTGAGTCAAGTGGGTGTAAAGCGGCATAAACACAGCAGTGAAAAGCAGCTAAACCCCATTATAAAAATCAATTACTTTTAAAAACCCGTGAAACAAAGACAGTGAAAGAGAGAGAAATTCATACAGAATTCGTTCAGGGGCTGGGATGCCACCTTTATTGACCATCTCTAGACCCACAGCTGATTGAGACATAAGGGTGGACACTCTTCGGGCTGAGAGGTTTGGTGAGGTTGGGTGAGCAAACGCAGACCCTTTAAAGTAATACTGCGTGGTACCCATCCCATGGGTCCAAAATCTCCAGGTTCAAGGGCATCTTCCTACATCGAAAACATGCATGAGAAACCCAGAAGACGGTACACCGTGTGATCGGGAAAGGTTTCTAAAACGCACCTCATTTCTCATCTCCTTGTGCTCGGGCTCGCCATTACAGCCACTTTACTAGCAATCTCCCTCCTTGGAGAATCAGCACCTTTAACCTCCTGTTCCGAACAGGTTGCAATTTGTCCTGAGGATGAACGGGAAGAGGGGGAACCAATGAGAGACTAGGTCTAGGTGTGGGGACAGGCACAGGTCACTCTATTTTCCCATCAGGAAGAAGGATTAACCACAGGCTCAGCCTGCCGCCCGGAAGCAGAAGAGGGCCTGAAGCAATCCTGTGCTTTTGCGGCCAGCTCCCAAAAAAGCGAGTTGAAAAATCGAGCTCAGGGGCACTGCAATTCACAAACCTGCAGAGTTAGAAATGATAACTCTCGTCCACAAATATATTGAGGGAAGGCAACGAAGAGGATTTGAAAGCAAGGCAGAATTGCAGGAAACAGATTTCAGGAGGTAGATTCGAATCGCCTTTAAAGCACAGGAAAAGCGGCAAAACCTCGACCATGATGCCCTTGGCCAAAAAGGGCGTATGCGTTTTTTCCTGAATATATTCAGGAAAAAACGCATACGCCCTTTTTGGCCAACCAAGCAACCTGGAAAGGCAAATCAGCGCTACAAAGAAGTCTCGCTTCCCATCGGTCAAAAGGGCCATGCTGAATAAAGTGTCAAAACCAGAAATGCAGGACAGGCCATGGAGAAACGGGAGCCTTGCTACGCTGATGGGCGGGATGTAAATTGCCAACAGCCACTCTGGAGAAGTGTACGGTGTGTCCTGAAACATCTAAAACACTCAGCTTAGAGAGCATAGGGCACTTCCACTCATGGGCGTATAAATTGGGAAAACTAAAAATCAGCAAGACACAGGCACCCCAAAGTTTAGGGGTGCTCTGATGACAAGAACCTCCACTTCATTACACCTTAAATATCCCAGGAAAGAGAAAAATGGATAAAGAAGTTGTGGTCCTTATGTACAATGGAATATCACTCAGGCATGAAATCAACATCATAAGGCTAGTAGCAGCATGATGAGAAGATTTAGGTACGACGATTCTAAGTGAAATAAGTCACACAGAAAAAGGCACTTATCATAAGATATCACTTATAGAGGGAATGTAAAAACCGCTACACTTGAACTGAATTACAAAACAGAACAGCGTCACACGTTTAGAAAACACACTATGGCTGCTTAACGGGAAAGGTGAGGTGGGGTGATGCATAACACAAGGGTTTCAAATTAGCTCAGATACCGTTCCATAAACCCAATATGTAATAGACAAGACCTACTCCTTGCTCAGTGAACTGGACTCAACACCCCCTGTTCACCGCCCAAGAATATTTCTGACTAGTAAGACTCTTAAAACCAATGTATTGATATCCCTCTGTAAGTGAGTCAAGTGGGTGTAAAGCGGCATAAACACAGCAGTGAAAAGCAGCTAAACCCCATTATAAAAATCAATTACTTTTAAAAACCCGTGAAACAAAGACAGTGAAAGAGAGAGAAATTCATACAGAATTCGTTCAGGGGCTGGGATGCCACCTTTATTGACCATCTCTAGACCCACAGCTGATTGAGACATAAGGGTGGACACTCTTCGGGCTGAGAGGTTTGGTGAGGTTGGGTGAGCAAACGCAGACCCTTTAAAGTAATACTGCGTGGTACCCATCCCATGGGTCCAAAATCTCCAGGTTCAAGGGCATCTTACTACATCGAAAACATGCATGAGAAACCCAGAAGACGGTACACCGTGTGATCGGGAAAGGTTTCTAAAACGCACCTCATTTCTCATCTCCTTGTGCTCGGGCTCGCCATTCCAGCCGCTTTACTAGCAATCTCCCTCCTTGGAGAATCAGCACCTTTAACCTCCTGTTCCGAACAGGTTGCAATTTGTCCTGAGGATGAACGGGAAGAGGGGGAACCAATGAGAGACTAGGTCTAGGTGTGGGGACAGGCACAGGTCACTCTATTTTCCCATCAGGAAGAAGGATTAACCACAGGCTCAGCCTGCCGCCCGGAAGCAGAAGAGGGCCTGAAGCAATCCTGTGCTTTTGCGGCCAGCTCCCAAAAAAGCGAGTTGAAAAATCGAGCTCAGGGGCACTGCAATTCACAAACCTGCAGAGTTAGAAATGATAACTCTCGTCCACAAATATATTGAGGGAAGGCAACGAAGAGGATTTGAAAGCAAGGCAGAATTGCAGGAAACAGATTTCAGGAGGTAGATTCGAATCGCCTTTAAAGCACAGGAAAAGCGGCAAAACCTCGACCATGATGCCCTTGGCCAAAAAGGGCGTATGCGTTTTTTCCTGAATATATTCAGGAAAAAACGCATACGCCCTTTTTGGCCAACCAAGCAACCTGGAAAGGCAAATCAGCGCTACAAAGAAGTCTCGCTTCCCATCGGTCAAAAGGGCCATGCTGAATAAAGTGTCAAAACCAGAAATGCAGGACAGGCCATGGAGAAACGGGAGCCTTGCTACGCTGATGGGCGGGATGTAAATTGCCAACAGCCACTCTGGAGAAGTGTACGGTGTGTCCTGAAACACCTAAAAAACTCAGCTTAGAGAGCATAGGGCACTTCCACTCATGGGCGTATAAATTGGGAAAACTAAAAATCAGCAAGACACAGGCACCCCAAAGTTTAGGGCTGCTCTGTTGACAAGAACCTCCACTTCATTACACCTTAAATATCCCAGGAAAGAGAAAAATGGAAAAAGAAGTTGTGGTCCTTATGTACAATGGAATATCACTCAGGCATGAAATCAACGTCATAAGGCTAGTAGCAGCATGATGAGAGGATTTAGGTACGACGATTCTA